>NW_024609839.1:49229641-49779641 GCF_016920785.2 Ixodes scapularis | reverse complement strand
CCACTTTTGAGTCAAAAAGATCGTCTGTTAAAGACGCCGGCTCTCGGCGCCGTATGCTCGTTCGTTGGCACAGTGGGCATCGCGGCCGCTTGCGCCGTCTCTTGTCTTCCGTGCGAAACGGCGCCGTATTGTTTGAAGACCTTTGGCTTCGCCGCATTTCCATAGTGGCTGAGCCTTTTTCTTTCTTTACTATTTCCTCAGGTAGGTTCGCCCTTTGCAAATTTTACAAAAAAAAAACAAAAAAATGACCGCATCTCCAAGTGGTGAATTATGTTGATTGGGGCGAAGCTCTGGTGGTGCTGATGGTACTGATTTTATTGTTCATAGGTAGTGCTGATGGTGCTGATTTTTTATTGCTCATAGGTAGCGCTAAGTTCCGGGTTGCGTTTCGCCTTATTACTGCTTTATGGTCGGTGAAATGCAGAGCCAGTGGTTCTTCTAGCGGATCAGCTTGGATCCGCTAGAAGCCGTGGGAACGCATCTCCACCGCTTAAGTCAACGGTCCATGTCAGAAAGAGAATCTGTGATATGGAACGTGGTTATATACGCATTTGACCGCAGCACCCTCTCGTCTATAAACGTTGAGCCAATTGCTTGCATTGGCTCAACGTTTATATTTTACGCATTACGATTTTACGCATTTTACGATTATATACGGATTTGACCGCAGCGCCCTCTCCTGTAAAGACGGTGAGCGGCTACATGCAACGTTTCATTCATGACAGAAACCCCAGCTCTTGATTTACTACAACATCTCAGAGCCTCCTACTCGTCCCGCAGTCGTGGCCGAGTGGTTAAGCGATGGACTAGAAATCCATTGGGGTCTCCCCGCAAAGGTTCGAATCCTGTCGACTACGCACACATTTTTTTCTTTTTATGTGAGCACGGACGCCGGCCGGCCGGCCGGCCGGCCGGACGGACGGACGGACAAGGCTAGACCCTAAGGAGCTTCGCCCCTAAAAACAAAAAGCACCATCTCTGGGCAACGTTGTACAAAGTCGTAGCACGATAGGGTAAGAAATCGAATTTTGCGGTCGATTTAAAAAGCCTGGCCACTCTTTGATACACCCACCCAGTAGACACATAGAGTAAGAGAAAGAAAGACAGAGATAAGGGTCTTATCTGACTAGGGCAGAACGTGAATGAAATCAAATTATACTTGTCAGACATGCCTACTTATAAGCGTCTTTGTAGAGATGAAAGGAAATCGCAGTTAATGACTGTGGAGCTTTTAAGCTCGTCTCCGAAATTCACTGCAGCGACCAGAGGTCAGTCACCAGGATGAGGTGATTTGTTTATATTTCATACCATCGATATAAAATGTACGGTAGATAATTGCACTTAAACGAAATGCGACGCATGTAGTTAAATTGAAGTGATGGCGAGGCCGTGGCTAGCATTTTTACAGCGAGCATTTCAACAAACCTGATGTTGTGAATATTAGAAACGTGTCCCACTACCTGAAGAGTAGATTTTTCTTAAGGTGTTTAACGAATTTTTTCGTAATAAACTTACTTCCGGTAATATTTTGTAACTGATTCGTTCCTTATTTTTAATACATGAGCGAAATGACTGAGTAACGAAAATACTTTTTCTAGAACTAAAAAGAAGTATATAACGGGTGTCCTAAATTTCAAATGTTTAAAAAATCTAAATCTTGATTGCTGTTCTACTGATGCTTCAAGTTTATGAATCCCAAAACACAAAATTTGCAACAAGGGTTACTTACTATATCCATCAACAACTGCAGCTTTAAAAAAAGAAAAACAAAAGGCAAGCGGTCGATGTTTTATTATTTGACACAGCATTGCAATAAGACTATGATTAAAACTGTTTTCCCAAAATAGATTTCATTCCACTGTACCGTTATAAATTGCGACCATATCTGAAGATGTAAATTTTGTCCACTGAAGTATACAGAAAACATTTATTTCTTCACGTCGTGAAGTGTAGCGCATTTTACGAAGGACAGCAACTTCCTTGAATTTAGTTCAACTGTGATTGGGAACTTATACAATTAAAACTAAATTACGATTTTGCCCTCTTTTTTTACAAAATGCCACTTCAAATAGTTTTGTGCAGCGGAACTTTTTAATAGGCTATTTTGAAAAAAAGAATAAACAGGTATTTTTGTTTTGTTTTGGTGCAATAACTTTGTGAAGACCAATTCAACGCATTCAACAGACACTTCATGACATTCTACGAGAAACGGTTGTCTTCGAGCAGTTTCCGAATTTTCACACTTTAGTTGGAAAAAAATTGTGGGAGTGCGACATTTACGCCTCATAAACGTCGCCAAGGCGTTGTAATAAGCGTTTTATATTTTAATGAGAATTTTTTTTTTATTTTTTAAGTGAATGTCGCTGAATGTGTACTGTATTGTAGTCCTGATGTATGTTTCAGTGCTCTTCTATACCCCACACCTGTTAAAGCCCCATACTTGGGGTGAACAGTATTCATAAATAAATAAAATAAATAAATAAAACTTTACTAAAGCGAGCGGTCGCTTTCACATCTTATCACCACGTGCAAATCTCGCTAGAATCGCTACCTCATTTTGTCAACATTTTGTAAGGGTTCATAATGACTGATATCTCCCCTCGCGTGGCACAGTCTGATACAATGTGGGACCGCCTAATAAAGTGTGTTCTTTATTTAGACCGTTTCCTAGGTCGCCCTAATTTCAGGTAGTTTGCCAACGTTCAATGTTTACTCTCTTTCTCCCCCCATATTGCTGATGATGAAAAAAATCTGATTTTTTCTCTTCATTTTTGGTTGTGTCCAGTGTCTCATTAATATCAAGGCGTGCTCATAGACCCTATTTCTCTATTATCTGTTTTCTAATTTTCAGCAAACCAGGAATATTGCTGCACAGGGCGCAGACGAGAATGATTCTCTTCCGGAGATGGCTAAATTGTCTACATACATGAGTTCGCCTCCAGAACGGTAGTAAAAGTAGTCCGTTTACTCCCGGAACGTTACTAATATACCCTTTGCTATCCTGAATTAAGGTATATCTAGTTGAATCTTAGATTTACGTTACGCGTTTTTATTGGGACGTGCACGTTTAGGACGCCAAAACACATCGTCCCTTCCTTCACCAAAAAAGCCATGTGAGAACTACTTCGCGCCGCGCAATAAGAATCCGCAAAACCTCCATTTTTTAAGAGACTATTAAAAAAACGCAGGGCGTGGCCTAATACCTTTAAGCATTCCGCTTAATGATTTTTTTGTTGCGTTTTTGTCAACTAATGCCATGTTCTATTTGGCTGAAGAGTGATATTTAGATACTTTGGATGTTTCACACCCTGAGCTTGTGAAGCTGCCAGAGACATAATAATAACGGCATGAATCTGAGAAAGAAAATGCCAAAAGGCATACTTACCAATGCAGACTGCGGCGATCAGCACTGTGTATGTGTTCCTCATTCTGTAGTAAATTAAAATATAAAAAAAGAAGTACCCGCAAGTTTAACCAGTCTTTTTTTTTTTTTTGTAGCTTTTGAATGGGTTTCCGACAATGTCTTTTTTAATCTTGATCGGGTGGTTTTCAGATTCAAAATTTGTAGGCACTTCTTTTCTAACGAGTTTACCAGTCTGACCGCCGAAACAGTTGTGGATGCATTTAAACGGCACGAAGAAAGACGTTCCAAAAACAAAATTGGGACAAACGGCACTTGCTGGTGACAAAGCAACAAGAAACCGAATCCGTTGCCTGTCCTAGGTATTAAAACTTGATTAGACAAACTAAACATTTCTCACTATTGTTTACACGAAGGGCACACCCCGCCAATAAACCACTGTAATACTCGTTCACGCGCATAAAATCATTAAACGTTTCATTAAAATGTGCGACATATCATGTCGCTTACTGAGAGGTGGGACAAAATGGTACAAAAATATAAATATATTCACACAGATAATCAGGTACTAGACAAGTAATAAACAAAGTGTTATGTGGGAACATATTGAAAGAATGCCATTGAAGAGGTTAAAAAAATAGGTTAAGATCCCTGGCATGAATAGCGGTGATAGAAGAAGTAGTCGTAATAGCAATGGTGGTACAAAGCAGACTGGTAGATACACTCCTAATACCGTGGGACAAGTTTGTAAGATAATAGACCGATATTATAAGGCGTTTAACGCATGCATGACGTTGCCATAGGATGTAGCCCACAAAAGAGGCGCTAGTGCTCGAGACATCCCGTGCCGTCTTGTGCTCTACTTTTGCGGACCCGCATGAGGGTTCTGAAGCGTGCAAAGGGTATAAAAAGACTACAGTTCCCACGATGCATGGTGACAGCGGTGGCGTAAGAAGCTTGCTTGTGTGATCGGTCTGTTGTGTAAAAGCCACTGGTGCCCAGCGCCAGCTTTTAGTGCTGATCAAAGGTGTGCATGCGTTCACTGCTACTGAATTGCTCCCGAAAGTTGTTGCAAGTTTAGCATTACTTATATTAATGACATTGCTACATTACATTTATTTCAACGAGAGATAATGCGGCGACGTTCACCAGCCATATGTGTAGTTGTAGTGGGATAATCCAAGAATTTCGATGAGGCTTGCGTGAATGGTGCTAATAAAGATGTTACTGACCAGGGAATACCACAGTCAATTCCATGCCAAACGTTACTCGTGCGAAAGCTGGCTATTTCTCTGACCATGTAGTGAAGATTCCTTTAGCACCAGTAGTTAGACGGATGTACCTTGCTTAAGCATTATAATGGAGATGTCTAGGTCAACCGGTGACATTTAGTCTTTGGTTACAATATATGAATTCCAACATTTTGAGAATGACACATCTGAACTGGGGTCAGGTGTTTTATACACGGTTAAGTTATAGCGTCAGAGCTGACCAGATATTAGAAGAAAATCTACACGGAATGCAGGCTAGCTGAAATTAGGCAGCTTAAAGGGTCAGTCACTAAACGATTATGAAATATCCACAGTGACACACAAGCACGGGCTACTGCATCGTATGGGTTCCACTCACTGATCTGGTTATGCGGCTCATAACCTGAAAAAATGTCTATTATTCTTTCCAATTTCAACATGACTCGAAAGAGCTATGTGAAACTCAAACAAGCATAAGGCAATTTTAGAAGTAGTTGGGTCCACAAAGAGCCTTGTAACCACTAAACTGCTTAATGTGAATAAAAACAAAATGAGAAAGAGGTGGAAGATGGAGATTGATAAATAGTAATAATCAAATATTGTTACAAAAAGCATGTTTTAAACCTACTTACTCTGAGGAATATTAAACAAAATGTTGTCTTAGTGCATCGTACAAAAACGTTTCGTTCAAAGGATTCCGTTTAACATGCAAGTCACTTCAGGACTTTCATTATTCTACAGTGTAGGATTAGTGTTGAATAACGCTCCAATATTAGCAGCGACTTAAGTGCCCTTAAGTATATTTTTGATGCTTTAACAAAACATTCTTCCAAAACAACAAAAGGAGAAACACTGGTATTCTGGAAAAAAAAACGGAGGTCTGTGTTTCCTTTTTAAGTAAATAAATAGCCTCGCGACTACGCGTATACCAAGTGGCTATTGCTTTGGAAACATTACAGTTCTCCATTTATTACTCACCTATTTTAAACAAATATAGCTTCCTTGTATTAGGGAATAATCAACAAATATATACTCCCGGACTGAAAAAAGAAAAAAAGAAGTCTGGTTACATTTGAGTAATCTCAAAAATACAATTTCGCGCGCAAGAAAAAAAAAAAAGTAGCAGCTAAGTTTTTCTTGACAGTTGTAACAACAGACTCCACTTCTTCAGAGGAAAGATTGGAGTTCTTTCTTTTGAACTTCCTTTCCTCCTTTCTTCACCTGACTTGAGCGCGCGCTTGTTGCCTTCCACAGTGTTGTGGTTGCGCGTGTGACGAAGTGCTGTCAAGTACAAACAGCTCAAGCTCGAGGTGGAGCAGCTGTTAGGTCCTTTACCTGTCACCCACCACGGCACTAATCCGACCCTCAGCGGGGTACAACGGCAGAGTTCATTGTTCTCGATAGGAAAGAATATCCTGGCATCCGAGAAGACGTGCGGGTGTTACCATCAAGGAGCCGGGCTATGCGAACTTACCTGACGCCGTGTAACCGGTGCGAATCCCCTCTAGCAGCAGCCGCCGTGTGCGGATTCGTCGCGTCGCCTCCCCTTTTATGGGCCCACGGTCGTAAACAAGCCAAGGGCTCGCGACAGCTGTGGCGCGCCGAGGAGCAGGGGACCCTCTTTGCCAGGTCCGTTAAAGAGAACTTGCCCAGGGAGTTTTCTGGCATTTCGGCGGGCTTGTTTACCGTTTCCCTCGCCGTCACGAGGGAAGCTTTGGCTCCCGTTCCGGGTCATCGAGAGACGACACCCAAATGCTCCTAAAGGAGCGGTTACGAGTTTCCTCGTTGTAAGACAGTGTTATAAACTTGCACAGGCATATGCAGAGCAGTGTTGGCGGCAACCCGTTAAAAGTTACGGCGTTACCGCTAGCGCGTTACTTTTTCCCGTAACGCTGTAAGCTTCTCGTTACATTTGTAAACTGTAACGGGTAACACACGCTAGTTTCTTCGAGTAACGTGTAACGGTGGTTACTTTATTCTTTACATATTCCTCGACAAAATTTAAAACGGATACACATACATTTTTTCGTGTTTGCAGGCGGGTTTCTAGTACGGCTGGGCGTTAATTAAATATTTTAACCCGTTTAATCGATACCTTCTAAAAAATTAATTAATAAATTTTTCGGTTTCATTCATTCCCATGAATAATCGCTTTTTAAAAATAAAAATTTTGGCTTTGCTGAATATATATGATTAACGGCGCAATGTAAAATTTCGGATTTTAAATCGACATTTCTGTCTAGTTGAGACCAGTCAAAAAACTCCCACACTCAAGAATATTTACTTCAGCCGTAGAGGCCAAGCAGTTCGTTCTATTCTCCGGCAATAGCGAACTTGTTTTATTGTTCCTAATAGTCTCTGCTGTCATAAACGGACACTCGCACGGCGTTGATTTGTCCGGGACACGTGTAACCTTGCTTGGAGTTAAAAAGTATCGGCCCTACAGTTTACTTTATGTCAACATTTCACCTAAAATTTGCCTTCATACGGGCACTCTCGTCCACGTCTGCGTGTTGAATGTTGTAGATAGCAACATCAGCAACCGGGCTGGTGTGCTGGTTGGCATACGCGCGTGGCTCGTAACTCGCGCACAAGAATATTCTCCGTCCCATGGGCACACTACAATTTTAAACGCCAGTAAAACTCGTCTTCATATTAAGCTACAGTCTCCCAGCGCCATTATGCCACATGGTGTCAGAAGTGGGATGCCGTCTACGATGAGCCGACCTCGACAGCTATTCGGGAAACACGGCCACGCCTAATGATGAACCAGACGTCGGTAGGTGATTTTGTTTTCGGAGGTCTTCGGGCTCGTCAAAATGACACCATGTATGGCATTTATTTTCATACGACCGCCAGAGGCCTTCTGTTTTTCGCTAAAAAACCGGTAACCAAAATGAAAAAAAAAAAAAAGTTTTTCCGTTTGCACATTGCCTTTGGACTCTGCGCCAAGCCTGAGCCACACCAAATTGATGCTTTGCCTTACATCATAAGAAACAACGCCGAGGACATCATTGGCATGTTCCAGCTTTCGGCGGGGGACGCTAACAAGTTCGAATTCGTCATGGCGCACTTCGACAAGTACTTCATAACGCAGCGGAACGTCATCTCCGAACGGGCTCGTTTCGACACAAGATTCCAGCGGGACGGTGGATCCGAGGAAGACTTTGTCACGGGGCTACATACACTTTCGAAGCACTGTGGGCACGGTAGCCTCCCAGAAGAGTTGGTGAGAGACCGGCTATGATTCAGAATCAAAGATCTCAAACCTTCCGCAAGGCTGAAACTTAACGCTGACCTGACTCTTCAGAAAGCGCTTGAGTCCATCAAGAAGATCGAAAGCGTATGCCAGCAGCAAGCTGAACTCATCCCTGACAAGTTGACAGTCAACAATGGCCCAGAACGTCGACAAAGGGAAAACATCGTTTCAAAAAGCGTCCTGTAGAGTCAACTCAGTCAAACCAGGATCGATGGCACGTGGAAGCGAAGCCATCTTTAGGGTACCGTCAAAAGCGGCGTTCAAGAACCGCGTCGCTGGTGCAAAAACAAGAAAAGCAACATACACACATCCTCTTCCCAGCGCAGTTTGAAGTTTGCAAAACATGCCGCAAAAAAAAAAAAAAAAAAAGAAGCTATTATTTTTCGGTTTGCAGGTCTCGACATGTCGACTTTGTTGAAGCATCTGGAACATGCAGCGAACCGGGATTCTTTCTCCAGATTCCCTAAAGTGGCGCGTCTTGAGAAACTGACGTCGTCTACGGTCGTCAACTATTGCAAGTCAATCTTTCCACGCCATGGCATTGTTAAGGTTGTGGTATCGGATAATGGACCGACGTTCTCATCGTCCGACTTCTCCACCTTTTCTCAAAAATACGGTTTCAAACACACGGCCTCAAGCCCACATTATCTTCAAGGTAATGAACTTGCGGAATCCGCTGTGAAAGTCACCAAGAAGTGGATGAAGACAACGCAAGACCCGTACTTGACCCTTCTGTCGTACAGGCAAACTCTGTGATACAGCACCGCTGAGCTGTTGATGGGTCCGCGCTTATGGACCAAACTTCCTATTGTTCCAGGAAAGCTGGTTCCCCAAATACCCGACGTGCAGGACGCATGGCAGTTTGAAGAAGAGTACGGAAAACGGCAGCAGAAAGGCTTCAATAGACGGCAAGGCACACGTGCCAAGTCATAACTTTGAAGTGGGGAAGAGGTCTGGATAACTGACCTTAAACGAAAGGGAAGTGTACAAAGCTCAACTGAAAAGCCTGGGTCCTCCTCGTGGACACGGTCAACGGTGTTGTGCCACAAAACCGGACCTATCTAGTTTCTTTTACTGAAGCTGTTTATGACGCAAAAGTTTCTCCTGATGAAGATGGAGGCGGATCGCTTTCTGCGTGCAAAGACAATGCGCACTCACATACGAGAAATGACTGCTACGTCAAGGCACCTCAAACAGTTTAGGTCTTCTCTTGCAGGGAGATGCTGTAGATAGCAACATCAGCAACCGAACTCGTGTGCTGGTTGGTATGTGCGTGTGCCACCAAATAAGAACATCATTCCCCGGCCCATGGCTGAACGCCAGTAAAATTCGTCTTGGTATCAAGCTACAGAGCCGTGTATTGGGAGAGTTTGGCCATACATTGGTTTGAATAGGGGAGCATCTCGGGGCCAACCACAAGCCGCGAAGCAGCCCCTAGAGGTGATGATGAGCTCTAAAGTTGCGACTCGACTAATTTAAGCCGTTTTAGCGTCGCTCGAATAAAGAGGTAAAACTCTTGGTGACTGAAAACTTGGCGCATGTGAGGTTTTCGTCACGTCCATATAAAACGGTAGAATGAAAGGAACGTGCGCTCCAAACCAGGGCTGACTTGATAGAAAACGCGGCTAAGCTGAAGCTGGGGGAAAGAAAGCACTGCCAAAGCCAGCGCACGAGGAAAGCGGGACTTATGCAGCGTCTCAAGAAGCTCGAGCGCTCACCTTTTGCGCTGTTTTCTTTCAGCCATTCTCAGCTGAGACGCTGTTCTAGCAAGCCGGCCCAGAGCAAGCGGTCACCAGACGCCAAGATTGAACGCTTATTTTCCGCTTTAAATGTAGTTTTCAATATTGTGACGTCGTGGTCTGTTGATAGGTAGATGCTGTGTCGCACCTTTACGCTCTAACCGCAGGCGAAATATTTGGCGCTGGCGGCTGCCTTTGCTCCGCCCATTGGCCAAACTCTCTCAATATACGGATCTGTCAAGCTACCGCCTGCAGTTCCATTATGCAACAGTGAAAGCGTTGAATTTCAACTTTCTTGTTTTTCAAAATTTAATTGATGAACCGGTTAAAGAAAAGTTAATCGTAATTAAAGAATTAATCGATTAATTGGTAGGTTAATTGATAAAATGCCCAGCCCTAGTTTCTTGGTGTATAATTTTTCGCGTTTCTGCTTTTTTTTTTTTTCATGAGTATTTAGGTGGAACCGTAAAGAAAAAAATAAGGCTATTAGGTTTAGTTTCTTTATGGACATAATGTTTATTGAATAGACCGATCTCACCAAGCGTTCCACGCATGCGTGACGCCGCCAAAACTGTAGTTCATAGAAGGCAGATGCCAGTTCACGAGACAGCTCATGCCAATCGTGTTCTTCTCGCGCAGACCTCCAGCAGGGTTGTCGCGCGTGCAGAAAGACTACAGCTCCCACGATGCATGTCGGCAGCGGTGGCGCACTCAAACTAGCTGTGAGATCGGTCTATTGTGGCGCTTATGCATACCGGTATTGTTGAAGAGTAAAACGTTCATTCATAAGTTTTAAAAAAAGTAACGCAAAATTAACGTGCATTACATTTTGTTGGTAACGGTAACGGTAACGATAATTAGCGATGTAATGGACAAAAGCGTCACTGCGGTCAGCTTTCCACGATTGGCTAAACCATGGGCATATGAGCATTGTCAGACTGCCAACTTTAACGGTGTTATACCCTTGTTACACGGGCACATTTAACTGCAGTTACGCTAAGCCGCAGATAGCGCGCAATACTTGCGGACAACATTCTGCGGCTATGCAGTCAAAGCTATGGGCGAACGTGCGCTTGAGCATCTTGAGCATCTATCGAAGCAGTGCGCGCGCGCTCTTCACTTCTTCTGATATAGCTGTCAGAGAGTATAGTGCGGTATCTGTGGTGCAGCGAAACAGCAGTTAAGCTGAGTTAACCGCGGTTAAGTGTGCCCGTGTAATAATACCCTTGTTACACGGGCACACTCAACTGCGGTTACGCTAAGCCACAGTTAGCGCACAATACTTGCCGACAACATTCTACGGCGATGCAGTCAGAGCTACGGGCGAACGTGCGCTTGAGCATCTTGAGCACCCAATAAAGCAGTGCACGCGCTCTCTTCACTTCTTTTGAAATAGCTGTCCGAGGGTATAGTGCAGCATTTGTGCTGCCACGTAACCGCAGTTAAAGCTGAGTTAACCGCGGTTAAGTGGGCCCGTGTAACAGGGGTATAACAGGGGTATTAGTTTCGGATTGCGATGGCTCCCAGCTTCCACTGTGCTTTTTAAACACACCACCGAACTCGTCGTCGCACCTGGTGGGAAGTAGCCAGGATAACAACTGGTGACGTCACGGCGAGGCAAATACCAATCGTGACGTCACGGATGGAAACCATAAGAGGGTGCCACCCAAACATCTCGGCGCTAATAATCCCTGGAGAAAGGGAACAAGGGGGACAAAGGACAAACACAAATCGATTTGTGTTTGCCCTTTGTCCTCTTTGCTCCCCTTATACGGGGATTATTATCGTTATTCTTGCCCAGCTTCCTTGCACGTTCTCATTAATGACATTATTATCATAACCTTAAAATGCAGGTGGTTCACCGTTGTTGGTGTTGGACTAGTGTCAGCTGTTAAAAATCGTCTGTTCTACTTACGTCTAACTCCTGGTTTTCTCAGTTGGTAGAGCGCTCCACTAAAAATGGAGACCCTTGGTTCGATACCCAGACCGGGAGGATTTGTTCAGCCGCGCATCAGTCACCTATGTGTGTTTGGAGATTTGTGTTTGTCCTTTGTCTCCCTTGTTCCCCTTCTGTAGGGAATATTATCGTTATTCTTGTTCAGTTTGTTTACACCTTTTCAATAATGACATAACGTACGATGGTAACAGTAACTCGTTTCCTTAACTTTGAGAATACGTAGGTCAGTAACGCGTTTCTTTTATTTGCAAGTAACGAGTAACGTATTTCGTTACTTTTTCAGTAACGCTTACAACACTGATGCATAGTGACTGGACAGCTTTATTTTAGAAGGCATGCCGTGGCGTGAGGCTATGTACCTTTTTCGTTTAACCTCGCTCTCGGCCATTAAGTTCAGATGCCCGATATGGGGGTACGAAAATAAGCCAAGAGATCGCAATATGAAATTGGCACAAAAATCTGTAAGCAACAGAAGAAGGATCGATGGTCGTGGTAAGAATGTGAAGATCTCAGTTGCCTCGCGCGGGCGAAACAGTATGTTTCCCCTCATACCGGAGGTTTCACGATTCAAGATGGCGGTGACTACAAAAAGGAAAAAAGCAGAGTCAATTGATGCAATTTCTGACGGGAGCTTGGCGAGGTAAAACGAACTGAATTAATAGGAATATAAAAACAGTATGGTGCTTTGGCATTGGTCATGACGTTTCATTGTGCTCAGAGCCAAAGCGGAGATCTGCTTGCTTTTTCTTTCGTTTTGCTTAAACATATTTTGAGCATCGTCATTCGCCGAGATCCCTCTGCAGATTTCGGGGATTTGTTTTCTCAATTGCTTTGGAGGAAAAGTGGCGCTTCAGATTTGTTAGAGCGTAGTTCATCCATTATAGTCGCCTTTTACGCGCTGCCATCATTGTCTGTTAAACTGTGGAGACCCGTCCTGAACATGCGCAGGAATATCTCTTAGGCGGAATATCAGAAAGACCAGTGACCTGTCATTCTTTCACCTGGATGAGAAGTGCCAAGATATTGTAAAGTTACTGACAGTTTTAATAAACTTAGAGCCTGGCGAGTTCCAGGCCACTTGATCTTCACAACTTTCGCGGCCTATTGGGGGCGCAGGAGTTCCTTTCAAAATGGCCGTCATCTCGATGATCCAAGGGAAGTGAAGACCGGGGTAGAACGCCGCAAATCTCGGGCGTTGACATCGGCGGTCTCGAGACAAAAAAGGAGAAAGAGAGCGACAAAAGAGCGGAGAAAGAAAGCAGACGAAATGTTAGGCGTGTTCGTTTTGTCGCCACGAGTTGACGTTGGTCGAGCGCTTGTAAACTTTAATTAACTTTATACAATGCGTGATTCCAGTGTTTTCGTGCAAATTAAGCTATAAAAAAAAAACAAGGTACCAATCTCAGATGCGATGTTTTGATGATTCTTTGTGCATATTAAGGCGTCGCCTTAATGGGCCTATCGGGACCGCCCACTGGGACTGCCGATGTCCGCGCAATACCCCGCCATTATTAAGCGGCCCCAATGCATGGGAACGTCGACTATAAATTATTATAATTACTCTGTGGGCTGATTGTCGCATAACAGCGGTACGAGGAAGGGTCCGTGACGCGTAAGCAATTCTAATCTTGTGAAATACGAGGAATATAAGAGCCCCATATACACCATGCTTTCACGTCAGGAAGGTGTAGCAAGCACCTTCATTCCGAGGTCTATCATCCAGGAGCTAGGAAGCGTGATTCTCACACCGCGGCACCACCATCGCTGAAGCTTGCGAATTGTTCCGCAGCCAATAGGCTGGCGGGATTAAATGATAAGAACGCCGGACAACGGATCACGAGGCAAGAACAGCGAATGTAATATACCACGCTCTGCGTTTTTTACCAGGCCGTCATGTCACGTGACGCCCTGACTTAACGTGCAACTCCGACGTCAGGTAGCGCCATGACGTTGTGATTTTCATTAGCCGTCTAGGACTGGGTGGAGGAAGGTGGAGGACGAGAAGACTCACAAAAGTGGAAGAGACGGGATGAGAATGACAGAAGGCAACGTCGCTGACCCCCTTTTGCCAAGTCCCGTTTTCGTTAGCGACTGTGCAAGGTTGAATGCTTTCCGCCTGGCCTGTACTCTCAAACTCTTTCTCTTTGAAAAGCCCACTCACAAATTTGCTCATCTTCGCAATATTCCCGGTCTATAGGGAGTATTCCCTGGACGCCATATTTGTGGGTGCTGTTTAGAGCGCATGCTCAGAACGAGCTCACATAAATAGGCTGCTAAGACCGGCAATCTTGATGGTGTGAAATGCACGTGGTAAAAGAGCTGCGGAAGCTCGCCATCAGCACACGCTGAGCATTCGCGCACACAGCTATGGCCGCCAGTGAATAGTCCCTATTCGTTTTATGTTTTATGTTTCTTTTTTAAGGAGCAGGAGTTTTATATTACGGCCAAGAACTCGATAAATGCAAAGAAATCAACCTCGGGTCTGGAGTTTTTTGTTTTGTTTGAATGATCAGGCGTCTGAGCTCTTTTCCGCACTGTACTTAACGAAAACAGGACGCATCAGAAAGCTATTAGCATTTGCAGTTCATTCGAAAGAACGCCAACATTAAGCCAGTGTTCGCGCAATGAAAGCGCGTTTTCTTACCATACCCCCGGTCCAACCATGTCACGCGTCGGTTGTTTGTAGGTTGGAACCACTGCACAATGGCTGGCAAAAGAACCGACACTGTGGAGCCAACAGGTATAAAACTGCATAGGATGGCGATGAAATTGAAGTAACAGCATTCGTAGAATTCCAACTTCGACTGTTTCTTGCGTGCCTGCCATTGCGCAGGAATTCATCCGCTTTCAAACGAGAAAATTGAAAAGGGACGAAACCGGCGTCTTGAAAAGGGTCCTTTGAAACTGGAAGAAAATAAAACGTGACAGAAGCACTAAGATTCTGGGCAAGTGGTGGTGTATCTTATCTATGTGGAGATACAACAACAAAAACCACAACAACAGGCCGATTTGGAGTAACTCATGCTTGGGGAAATTTGAGCCGGGCAGGAAAGAGGAATAGCGTTAAACTACAAAGGATAGTCAAAAGAACTGGTGTAGAACCGGCTGTGGCGGTGATTTTGTGTTATATATTACATGTCGGCCTAGCAGAGCTAGTGGAGTTTCCTGCCCATAACTGCCCCCCCCCCCTTTAAAAAATTAATAAATAAATGGTGACGGTATACGTGTATTGTTAGAAATAAAAACATGTCGGGTTTTTGCACTGGGCAGTTAGGGTCCCTTGAAATATTTTCATTTCAGTTTCTTTTTTGAATATTGGTGGTTTGGTCTGCGGAGTAGGACGGCTAACGTGCAATCGTGCAGGTCGCGCAATCGCAAGATACAGACTGCACAAATCCTCGGTAGTAAAAGACGAAGCAGATTGGCACGCGAGCACGAGCCGACGCAGAGTTGATGCCGAACACAGGGTAATAGCGCATCAGATCCGCACTGTGATAACGTTCAAAATTACGAGTTTAATGGAAGCTGTTCTCCAACTGCCGTATGCTTGAGTCATTTTCAAACGGACATACCTGCTGCTGGGAGATTCAAGCGAGGCAAGTCGTTCCCGTGTTGGAGGGAAGCATTTCATTCCAGCAAACGCCGTCATGGCGCAGTTGACCGATGGCTGTCCTGGTGAGTGGAACAGGAAGTTCCATCCTCAGAGACAGTTTCCGAATGCAGTCCGTAGAGAGACGATTGTGCGCTACAAAACGTCTTTTTGGACCACAGATTGTAAAGGAAAACGAGAACCACCCAAGTTGTTAATGGGAGGTTCTTGTAAGCCAGGTGATCTAGTGGCGGTAATATTTAAGTGCCCAGCTCACTGTGCACGTTCAGAATGAGCTCACACTTATCGGTTGCCAAGGTCAGCAGTCTAGATGGTGTTGAATGCACGTTGCACAAGTACAGTGGAAACTCGTCGTCTGCACGCGCTAAGCAGCCGGAGTACTCGGCTATGAGTGCCAGTAAATACTCCCTATGCATAGCTCCGAAGCGTCGCCATTGCTGGGTACTGGCGGTTATTTCGACTTACTGGTTTCTTCAAATTACAGCTTCTGCGGTGTAAAACTGACACCGCGAACCGAACGCTCGCGGCATGTAAAATACTGACATGGCCACGAATGACGTCACATGCAAGCTATGTACCTATCGTACGCCATAGCTGAGTTTGTTGTCTCATTGATACCAATGCAATTGTTTTTTTTTATCAACACTGTAAAAATGCTGTAATATGGTGGAACAGTATAGCTAACGTGATACAGTCACTTGCAAAACAATATGCTGCAGCATTGAACGCTGAATTGTGTTTTAAATACGCACAATTCAGAATAGTGTTGAGTTGTGCTTGTTGAGCAAAATTCAGCACAATGTCCTGTATTTCTCACGTCGATAGTGACTATATACTTACTTGCCTTGTAATTGTAGAACTTGGACAGGCTGTGCATGATGACATGTAGTATATGCCTCTCTTCTGCAAGTGTCTGAAGCATCGCCGGCGTGGTGTGATGCGGCCGCCTGAGGGGAGGGCTCAGCAGGGCGAGATGTTCCAGGACTCGCGCGACGTGCACGGCTGAAGATCCATGGTGAACCCCAGGCGCCTGCAGGAGGGACTCGCGCTGTCCGCTCCTTCCCCTTCGGTGGACGCGACGGACCCGGAGAGGTGGGACTCGCGTCGCGACCATCGGTAACCGAAATTCACCTGCACGAATACTGAGAAAGAAAGTGACCTCCACTGTGCAGCGTATGGCTCGGTTTCGGCTGCTTTACTTTGCTGAAGATAATTTAATTTCTGAAATTAACCTGGGTGCGCGAATTGACGATGCTAATATTTGAAAACTTCAGCAAGGAATAAAATGTAGACGTGCAAGTGAGCCGGCAGAGATCACACAAAATGCTTTATTAGAGGAATACATTTTGTTACGCGAAAATCTTAAATCTTGGCGCCGAAAACATATGCATAATTGGAACGGCTGGATGCCCGGAAACCCCTCGAGGTTTTTCCCCCTTGAAATTTACGCGACGACGATACGGTGCTGCCGCCACCTACCGTTCTGGAAATACTCCGAGACAGCGAAGACAGCCGTCTCCGCTGTCTCGGCGAATTCGGTATCTTGGAGTGTCGACGACAGCCACCTTCCTCAGCCCCACCGCGTGGACAGTGCGATCCGCGTGCCTTCGCTGGAACACGGAGTGTCCACGCCGCTAGGGGAGGAGTTGGTGCTGTGGGCGCGCTTTCTAACGCAAATGAGGAAAAATAGATTCTATTCTCCTAGTAAAGTATTTTATTAAACTTGGGGTAAAATATCAGTAAATTGGAGAACTAAGCCAGCAACACAAACAGATAGACGTCAAAGGAAAACGTGAGTTTGCGCTGACCCCTGGGTAACCCCACCTTCAGGCCCTTTTCATTAATATATGTCGACTTTGACTTGCAGAGCATTCAATTGCTCTCACAACAAACGCCGCCTCCTTCAGCCGTCCCCCTCCCCTTCTACCTTCAAGTTGACTTTCTCTGCAGTTTATTTCTTATCTCGTTAAATAATTAACGAGTGCATCCTTTACTAAATATACACGAGACGAGCTTTAAGACCATAGAAAGCTGCTTGACTCTTTTGCATGCCTTAGTAGTGTCACGAACAGCATTTATAGCTCCTCCGTAACCTGACCATCTAACCTGACGACAGTTCACGTTACGTTACACCATCACGCCGCAGTGTCACGTGACGTCACGATGTCTTAAGACTGCGAGTTGGGCTAGTTGGTTCTGATTCATAACGGGAGTATACTACGCCCCAAAACGACGATAAGATGGGTTGACACAAATTGAGGTACGCCCTGTCCTATGTCCCACTTATCTTCTTGACTTCGTCTTTTTTGGCGTACATTTCCATTATGGTCGCAATGTAATTTGACGTCATGGTGTCGAATGACATAATAATGTCACGTGACTGCTGTCACGCTGATGACGTCACGTGATCGCCATCCGCTAAATTTGCGTGTAGCGGACGGTAAATATAGCGTCCGCTATATTTTGGTTTGATGTTGCAATAAACTGAGTAGGAAGTCAGCGCCAGACCTGTCGTCTGTGTGCTACCTCGTCCTTGTTCAGTTTGCTTTATTTTATTAATCTCGAGTATGAACCAACTAGCCCAATCAAAAGTAGTGTTATGAAATTAGAGGAACGCTTTTATTTCACCGAGCTGTACATTCCCTCTTCTCTATCATATCTACAATCCTCGGATGCAAAAGCGCTAACAGATTACTCTATAAATGCTCTTCATCATAACAAGGGGTCTCCAAACTAATGGACTCATGGGCCGGATTTGAGATCAATTGCAGTCTTAAGGGACGGTAAATAGATCAGCAAATAAAAATCAAGAAATCCGAAATAAATAAACCTAGATAATGTTTTACGAACAGATATTTTAAGTGGGAGTAAACGAAAATTCGATGGTTTTATTTTTGAAGTTCTATATTTAAGTAATTATCTCATTCTACAATGATTGTAAAGCAGAAAACTCACCGGGCATAAATAAAAGTGCATAGAAAGTTTAGCATGTTCGCACATGGATAATGAGAATTGTAGAACTGGTGATGACACTATGCGAAAGTTATGACACAGGACAGTAAACCTGTTAACAAGACAACTCGGTGGAATTCCAGCATAGTCACAAAGACGAAAAACAGGTGGCTGAGAATGGTGATGCCGGTGATGGAAACCTGCAATATACGTATCTATACGACACAGTACTGTCAGCTAGGAATCAGAACGGATACGATCGCGTTGCTGCACGTCGCGGTGCCATTTGTTTACGTGCGCTTATTTGCGCCCCAACAACAGCCGGAATGCTGGAAGGAGGCATAGGGCTGGGTGTCATTGGATGAACCGCGGGCAGCTGAGGGCCGGTTGCAAGGATCCGGCCCGCGGGCCGGGGGTTTGGAGACCACTGATCTAAACGAATGTCGGAGTAACTTGGAAGCCTCACACCTAAGCCCTTTCTTTATCATAATGTTCATTTGTTTGATGCATATTCTAGTTGCAGCGTGGTGAACGAATTCCTTTTATAACAATGGAAGGTGTGAAGGCAAAGCGAAACGTGAAAGTGACTTTTTCGTCTCTTGACTAATTATGCACCAGTAACAGGCAGGGTTACCGGCAGGGTATTTTTCTGTAATTGAGATCAGGGAAACCAGAAAAGGTGAAGCTGGCTTTTAATAAGAAGGCCCCAAGCTCCGCGACAACAAATCTTTATCTGGTTTTTTATATTATGTTGACCCAGAATAGAATACAAACTGAACTGCCCACAAGGCTGCTTGCTGGTTTGTTCAAGAACTGCACCCTTTATGAATGTTGTTTTTATTTTTGTTATTGGTACCTAGACGTCTTTCAAACATTCGAGATACACGCATGTGACGAGACACCCACCGACCGATAAACGTAAATGCTTTGTTTGGCACCAAAAAAATATACGCCGAAAAACAACAAATCCTTGGGAACAAATAAACCCCGAAAACACGTAACCCAATAGCTCTAGGCTACGAGCTCTAATTTGAGAAGTTATGAGCCATTCTGCTTCCAGTTCGGAGCAGACGGCGAACTCCGAAGAGAGGAGGCCACCGGCGTCGTTCATCGGCGGAGCCGTCGTATGCGTCGTTTTTATAGTCCTCCTCATCCTGGCCTACAAGTACGTTGTGAAAAAACGTAAGTCTAACCGTTTCAACTTTTTACAAACCACGTGGTGTAACTGCGGAGTTTGCGAATATTTCACCATGCTCATAAGATCAAAAAAGAAAGGAAAAAGGGTTACTTTCTTATACGTAGCGCAAGTTTGTCTGCTTCTTGCACAGGGGTTGCGATGTTGTCAGAACACCCAGCTCTTATTGGCTGATTAAAAAAAAAAAAAAATAGTGGTAAGACCTTAAGGTATGTAGCGTTGAAGCCTACCAACTATACCTTTTCAATCAAAGCCAATCAGTGCTCGGCATTGTTCTGACGTCACCACAACTCCAGCGCAAGAAGCAGACGACTTGCTCTCCGCATATCACCTAGTCTTTGTGTGTCTACGTGACCTGTAGGCACTGCGCACGCGCAGAAGCACATGATTAGAAAAGCGATGCCACTGCGCATTCTCAGTTTCGTTCCGTGATGTCACAAAAAGACGTCTAAGCCTCTTTGTGACGTCAGAAACACAAGGTTTTTTTTTTTTAAGTATTGGGATTTAAGTGTCTGATTTCCTTAGCTCACGTCTCTATTGTGATAACTTAAGAAAACACTTGAGTTCGAATTTAAGCGAATAATATTTGCCAATGGCATAATTCTCGTGTCAGACATCTTATGTGCCACATTGAGGGTCGTCAATGTCGAGAACCGTTGAAACAGGCCAGGAAAGCTAGGATGTCGCTGCGGTAAACATTTTGGCATTCGCATGAAGTGAAAAAAAAAAAAAAGCTGAAGATTCTGCGTTTTTTTTTTATATTGAGTTTTTTATTGTAAATATAATATAGCCATTCCAGATGTTTTATACTAACAAAACATGTTGAATAATAAAAAAAAATAATAAAAAAAACTTCTTCAGCGTGTTTTTTTGTTGTTTTTTTTATTGCAAACTTTGGGTAACCGACAGCTCTGAGGGGGCGGGTATAACCGAGGCCTTTCACATGCCGAGTAAATATGAGGAGCACCCGATGATGAAGGAGATGAGCTTTGGAAGAAAACCTCAGAACATTTTAAGGAAAGAGTCAAAACCTTCCTTAGTTATTCTCCGATCTAGATATTTTTTTAACGTAATAGTTAGTTATTCCTTTTTACTTTTTATATTACGAGCGGAAGAGCGCGAAAAAGTTGAGTAACAAAATGTTCTGCAAAGCCCAGTTTATTTTCTTGGCATTGATAACTGCTTTCATTATTAATTACGGAAGCCTAGGTTCGCCAGTGAGGAAATCGCAAATTAGGAGAAATACGAGGTAGAATAGCGAATGGCCTATAAAACAAAACTGCCTATTAGGCACCAGCCGTGAGCTCGTATCAGCCTGATTTATGTGCTCCAAGGCAGTTACTAATTGACCACTTTAAAAAAATTTCATTAATACTGAAGGCGTCTGGATAGTCTAACTTTCGGAAACTATTCAGTGTTGCTAAATGGACCATGATAAAATGTTCAATGAGTTATGCGTGGCTTCTCGCCAACATTCGCGATTTGCTACCAAATAACCCCATAATGTACGCCTGCTCGTCTCGGACCGGATTGGCATCGAACCGGCGTGTGTCTGTGTAAACCTAAGTAGTGAGTGATACGCGTTAAAGTCACCAGGCGAGCAGCCGTACGCCAGACGCTCATTCAAGGCCGTCAAACTTCCGGCTGTTTTAACATGCACACACCATATTTGATACTTCTTGACAAGCGGGTTGTCCCCAGCACAAATCGGATCCACCTTGGCTTAACTATTACTGGATGGTTGGCTGTCGCAGATTGAATAGAACTGCTCAAGTTGTTGACAATTGACTGAAACAACAACAATAAGATACCGCGTCTAGGTGAGACAGTGAAAGTACAGGTAAAATTGAAGCAAAATAAAAAAAAAGCGATGAACGCGAATTATTTTCAAGAAAGTATGTCAGTTTTCGGTTGAACAACGTAGCAGATCCAAATGTGAGGATGAAACACGGGAACATAAAGAAAGGTGAACACTCAAAACACACTGCCAGACTTGTCCCTCTTTTGATGTTCATGTGCTTTTTGTACACGCTCGAGTCGCGTGTTTTAACGTCCGAGTCGCAATCGAACGACAGGCAGCAAAACCCGACACCGGCCATCCTCAAACACGTGCAGCACGGACATGAACATATCTATAGCAGGCTTGTTGCCACTCGTGCTTAATTCACGAGCATTGAGATATCGGAAGCCTAGGGAGTTTCAATGCCTTCTTGTTTAGGTTGATGACTAGGGCGCCTCCGTGCGCACTTTGCTTGAATTAAGGTTGGTTCACACATTTGTGTCGCTTGCGTTCAGAGCCACCGAAACGACAGCAACGACAAAGTCATCGTGGCAAATGTTCGCCGTACACAACGTGGCAAGTGATGCGACAGGTAGCTTCCGGTGTTACGGTCGTTTCTTTCGTCATGGTTGTTGTGAACACAACCACTGCAAATGTCTGAACAAACCTTTAGGGTGATGAAACTTGGCCGTTTCGCTCCGAATACTTTTTTTTTTTCTTTTTGTTGACCGCGGTAATAATGATACACTTAATTTGTCACGTATTCGGTTCTTTTCCTTCTATCTAACAGGATCGATTAGTCTCGAAGTTGGAAAAGAATTGGGAAAGAAGAGCCCCTGAATTATTCACATTGTATCGTCGGATCGAGCGGAGTTTGTTGTTCTTACCTAATGACTGCTGTTTCCACATTTCAGGGGAATTACCGGCTTTGTCTTTTATCACATCGTCAAGCAGCCTAGATTCCGCGATGGAAGCTCTGAGCCCCGCAGCGTAGAGGGGAATTGTCAGGGTATTGATTCTGCTTAACAGTGACTCTAGTGTTGAATATATTAAGGACTAGATTCATCGTTGAGTAGAATAAATTTCTGTAGTTTTCACCAGCTTTTGCTGACATGCCTAGCGAAAGAAGCTAGAGTTGCTTTCCGTCGTCTTGTGGGCTAAAACAATTTACAAGAAAGCAACCGCATCGATCCACTTTCAGTTTGTACTTTTTTGTTTTTAATTTTGCATACAGGAAAGCAGGCTGTTCACTAAAGAAATCCATTCACGAATATTTTACGGAGCGAGTGTTGAGGCGCTGGAAAGGGAGACGAATCCTCGTCAGGTGCCTTAGACCACCTTTTGCTCTCTCTTCCTAGACATGATGGTCTAAAATAAACATTTATTAATGCGAAACCATTAACTGTCCCATGGAGCGAAGCGAGCTTTGGCGTTGCCTGTTCAGCGAAAACGGCACCTACATTCTCATTGGCTGCGACGCGTCATATGGCCCAATAGCAACAGGGTCATCTTTGCTAAGGAACCAGCCGAACTGCTGGTGGTGCAGCGCAAAGAGAAAAAAAAACACCTCAAATGTTTCTCAGGGAGATTCCTGCAAACAAAGTAAATGAATGGATTTGAAAAAGAAAATCTGGTACACTTCAATCTGGGTGGGAACGGAGCCCGGGCGTCCGGGGTGCGAGACGAGCACGCTGCCCCGATGCCACGGGGCTCTACGGTTCCGGCTGGCTAAAGCTGTTTCTAGTGCTTGCGTCATGCTTTCGCATTCCCGCAAGTAAGCAGTCTTAAGTGTCTCTGCCGAATGAATTGTTTTCATTAATTCATCTCCTAACCATACCCACCTCACAAAAGTTGCATCTTAAAGCCGTAATATACCCTTCCCGAAATTCAACCTGGCAACTTTGGTCGCTATCATCATCTCAATGTTTGGCATCTGTAACAGACTAATGGCGGCCTTCGTGAGATTGATTAAGGAAGGAGTCGAAGATACTACGAAGAGGAGGATATGTCAAGCCTGTGCGTTCAAGACGTCAGTACAGCACGAGGCACTATTTAGATACAATGGCTGCGTAAGCGTTTACTTCGGAACGTGATCTCAATCAAGCTCTTGGTAGAAGTTTTGCTCTAAAGCGTTTTATAGAGGAAATGGAATCAAGGCTCTTATGGGCCGCCGCTTTGTTCTGGTCAGCTCTTATGTTCCCGCCATCAGAGCCAAAGCAAATCAAAACATAATTGTGAGGTAATCGAAAAATAAATTTTCATTTGCAATTGACGCGCGAGGGTGATGGTGCAAGGCAATTTAACGTTCGGTCTTTATTGCCATGGAAACCACCAGTGCGGTCCTTCTAAATCTACGAAGCTTGGAAAGGGTTGCTCTAAACCAATCGCGCCAATATCGTTATGAGGCGTATTCGTACTGAAGACGTTCCTCTGAATATGCGCGTCTTTCGCAATGTGAATGCAAACGATACATCATTCGGATCATGTCACCGAGAATAACCAGGTAAAAAAAGAAACTGCTCAATCCATGGACCGAAATGGCGGTAATACGGGGATCTTAGCGCTATGCTTTCGAAAGATCCAGTGACTTTAATCACTGACGGAATAAGAGCAACCGGGAGGTCATTCGGTTGTTTCTCCTTCAGCGCGAGCTTCCCACCGTCAATACCACTTCGGCGTCCAACGACCCTTTAGGGTTCACGCGCAACCGAGGTGCACTCGGAAGGCGCAGGGCGTGTGCTGGAGGTCAGGCACGCGAAAGGGACTCCCCGACTATACTTCGTTCACCCTTAAGATGAGACTGCAGCCAAAGCTACAAGCGCGAGCTGTAGCTCGCACCCCTGGCTTCGAGACGTGCATTTCTTGTGCGGCGCGAGCGCTCGTTCTGCGGAAGAGCGCTTCAAAGTAACGACCTCGAGTTCTCGTGCTTGTCGTATTGGCTGCAGTCTCAGCTTAAGGGTGAACGGAGTACAGGTGACGCTGCTTAGATCCACTAGTGATGACGCATAGAAGGGAGAGACGCGGGCCTTGTTTTCAAAGTGTATTTGTCTATGAAACTGGGAACACTCTCTATATTCGTCAACATTTTGTCCTGGTTCCGCGAATAGCAAGTGAACCGTTAACCCCAAATGCACCTGGCCCAAAAAGAACATCGTGAAAAAACTTGGCAGAACGTGATTAGTACAATGTTTGAAAGATCTGCGATATTAGCTTGAGTGAAGGCGTAGGCAATAAATGAGAAAATGTGATAAAAGTACGGGAACGTTCTGTGGCCCCCCGCGTACCGCGCGTGCGTGGTTAAATACAAAGTTTATACGCCTATGTTAGCACAAAAAGCCAGAAGTCGGGCGAAAGTTTTATCGGTACTGTTTTTGGCGTCAGCTCTGTCTGAATCTGATGCATTATGTCCTGCGGCGTGAGCGAGCAAGCTTTGTTTTTCTTGCAAGGAAATCTAAGATTGTTTTTGAAGAAAATGGTTTCCGTAGGTGGCTTTGCCGCGTTGGAAAACGTCCTAAAACTCATGATGCAGCTTTAAACTTCGATGTTTCGCACGCGAACCTTTCTGGAGGACACCAAAGTTCGTTTTAAATTAGGGTTTTATGCGGAACTAAGTGTGTGTGCGTGTGTGTGGGGGGGGGGGGGGGGAGTGGTATCTCCCAGAGTGAAATGAAGAATAAATAAGTTGAATATGAGCTCTCCTAAACCAGTCGAATAGGCCCGGCATCTGCTGTGATGGCGGAGACGAACACAAACAAGGCCTTGCGTCTGAGAGCGTTTCAGTGCGTTTGACTGCGGCTGCCTGCGAGAATTCAGGACATCCCTGTTTCTCTTCTTCTTTATTAAATGGAGGGTATTGTATTTTGCTTGCCAATCTATTCCTTGAATTGGATTCTACGCTTCACAAGAAGTACATATGTGCCAGTGAAACGTATTTTGCCTGTTTCGTTTCTCCACGCAACGCCGTCAAACCCGACAGTGCATAGGGGCCTTAAATGTACGCCACACTGACAATGCAGTTTATGGATAATGTAGAGAACATTTCACGAGTTATTCTAAAGTGCAGTCACTGGGCTACCCTAGTCTGGCTCACATGCTTCGCAGCAATCGCTCAACCGTGACGCCACAGAAATGACTAGCCCTGGTTCACACGAAAATGAGTAACAAACACTTTGTTTTCTTTGTTTATTCGTTCCTTTCAGAATACTTAAAGACAAACTCATTTGACATTTAATGGCAAACTACCTCAGCATTCCAGTTCTCCTCGCAATTGAAACCAAGAAGATCGTTTACTACAGTGTGATTTATATTCCTTACACAAATTATTCTATTAAACAATAAATTTAAGTGCTTTCTTCGGAGGTAGAGTGTACTACGTACTAAGGTTCAAAAGAAACAAATGAATTATAGTTAAGCTATAAGTGTCATAACGAGGTATGTTTCGTCGAGGCTTCTACGCCTCAGCTTGCGGGTACAGTGGTGCTTGCCATTAGCGAGCAGTTGAGAATATGATTTAAATCTACGGAGCCATAAAAGTGGAGTAGCAAGCACCTAAAGAACTTCATTACGTTGTCATCATTTACTTTCTCTGGGGTAAAGTTTAATGTGCTGTCGTAGCCTAAAACGAACGAAGGAAAAAAAAAACGCTAGACAGCTTTTTATATAGATCATGATGGCACATCAAAGACGATGTGTGACGTTCGACGAAATAAACGACGTTCTTTTAATTAAGGTCGTGTGTTGTTCCGGCTACTAAATAAATCTTGCTCATGACAGTTTTATAATTCCACCTTACACTCGCCGCTCCAAACTGTGTTACCCTTTTCTTGGAAAAAAACATCATGTTCCACATACAAAAAAAAAAAGGATAAATATTTTCGGTGAGAAAATTGGCAACTAATTCGTGAAAAGTTGAATGCTGTTTGAGTTCTTCGGCCACAAAGCCTCAGAAAGACTGTTCATAAATCATACAAAATACACCACGTTCCCTGCAGATATGATAAGGAAATTATTATCGGTCACGCCTCAAACATACTCGAAGCCTGTTTGTTCCATGCGGACGAAGATAGGACGTTCACTAGGACGTTCACATATGAAGCTAGGACGCAGGGTGTAGAATGCATATGACAGCTAGGACGTTCACACAATAAAGAAACACGCTTCAGACAGTGAATATTTGCAGACGTTTTTTTGTATGATGTATTATTAGTGTGACCGTTACTTTAGAGAACGTCGACAGCACAACATGTTTTCACAGCAGTTATATTGGTATTTTGTTATTCCCGGGGAAGCTATAGACGATTGCAAACAGAGCATCTGGCCGCCGCCATGTTCCTGCTCGTGTGAGAAAGCACGTGAAGTTACAAGCCTGTCCAAGCCACTTTCACGCGCATGCTGCACGTGCTTGAACAAATGGGGCACCAGTCGGGACGCCATGCTTGCAAATGTGTATACTGGTTTGTGCTGTACGTTGTCGAGGCTAGCGGAGCTTCCAGTGTGCTTCTGACACGGACTGCTGCTATTGCACGTTGCTTCGTCTTGAGTGATTCGCCATCGCTGTCATCTAACGAGGGACGCGTTGGAGCACTGCCGCGAAATCTACACTAGCTTTGACAACGTAACACAAACTAGTTGATGCTGAATATAATTCTTAATAAAAAATACCCATAAGAAAATTAATTTTATTTTTTTAATTTGCGCTACTCGTTTTTTGGAGCTATACAAATTAAGAGGTTGGGTGTTAAAACGCGTGACAGGCGGTAAAGTCTCGGTTCTTATATATATTAAAAAAAAAAAAAAACGAAAAGGAGAAAAGATTTAATCAGAAAATTTGTCGGTTCGCGCGAAAACTTAACGACTTCTACTTTTATTTCTGTGGCACCCCGTTATGACTATATACCAAAAGCCACGCGACAGCTTCCAGTTGCTCGTGCTTAAGAGAAAGAAAAAGAAAAAAAGAAACCTGTAAATCTTTTTGCCGCTTCCTTTTCCGAGGTACTCCGACCGGGAGAAAGGAGGGGAGCACTCTTTTTTCTTATGTGTCTGGCTGTACGCACAAAACTCGCCCTCGTTTTAGGTATATTTACGAGCCACAATCTTCAGAAATGACGCACGCGTTCTCCACTAGCCCGGCGAAAGCGTTTCCGGAAGTCTGCATGACACGAAAAGCTCTAACAAACTAAAGTACAACGCATTGAACGCTCAGTCACTGTGGCATTCTTAAAAGAGCTGGGGAAAATGTTTGCATTAAATAGAGCTACATGGTGGCGCGCTTGCTATTGAACTTGATTGCCGGGACTCATATCTGCCACGAAACATATTAGTTTGTTTCTGCGTACTCATCATTTAACCTTAGTACGAACTTAAGTTGAACGCTGTTTCACATTGTTTCTGCGTACTCATCATTTAACCTTAATACGCACTTAAGTTGAACGCTGTTTCAGATTATCATTTCTGTGCTTTCAGCGGTGTCGCAGTCACTTGTAACGAAATATACAACGAGGCAAGACACTGGCACACTGGCGCCATCTAGAAGAAAGACTTAGAACGCTTTCGATCTGCGTATAACAGGACTGAAGTTTTCGAAAAATTTGTGAGATCAAAATAACGCGCTATCTAAGAGAGAGGGTCTCTAATAATGTTGTCAGATAGGGTCTTTATAAGGTTGTCACAGCCAAGGGCGAAATAATGGCGCGTAAACTACAGCATGTAGGCTATCACCTCTAACCCACTTTAGACGGTCCGCAAAACTTTTCCTTTCCACTTCTCAGACTAGAATTTACATCAGAGGTGCGGCGCTAGGTGGTGAGAGCATGGAGTGAAAATATCAACAGATAAGCTTACCTTATTCAAAAAAGATAAAGAAAAACCCGTTTCGGACTATCCGCCGAAGCATTCGCAGACGACGTCATGACCGGGCTCGCTTAATTGCATGGGCTACCAAAAGATGGCGCAACGGGAGACACCATAGTAATGCAGCGGCTCGAGCGATCATTTCCGTACCAAAAATAGGGAGTCATTAAGAGATTTAAACCCCGGTTTAGTTTTCACGTTATATTTTTAAATGAATAAATAACAGCACAATTCGAATTTAACATTAGATAGACGTGCGCCGGCATAGTGAAAAATCTCCAAAGATACGAGCGAGCATAGTAAACGAATTCCGAAGATCGTCTGCTATAAGTTCGGTCCTGGCGCTCTCAACGCTTCCGACATCTGTTGGCGGCAGATTTAACTAGGCGAGCCCGGTTATGACGTCGTCTCCGAATGCCGCGCGAGAAAGCACGAAACAGCCTTTTATGTTTTGAACAAGCTAAGCTCATCCGTAAATATCTTCACGCTTCCGCACCTGCTTGCACCTCTGTAGTAAGTCGCAGCACGATACGTTGACAAACCAACTTTTGCGGGCCGTCTAAAGTGACTTAGAGGCGTTAGTCGGCATGCAGTATGCGCCGGGAGGCAGCGTGCCAGGTCTACTCGATAGATGGAGCCAGTGTGTTTTGTCATCGTGAGCTGTCAGAAGACGTTCCTACGCATTCGATCAAGCTACACCGCAAATATGTGAACCCATCTTAAAGGGAAGCTGAAGAAGTACTTGGATTCAAACAGACAGTAAAAAGTTGTAATATACGCATCTTAAAAATTATGTCTTCTAAGTTTCATTTCGATCTTATCCCTAGCAGCGTCGTAATAGCCACCTAAAATTTCGACGTAGAAGCACCCGGTACGACGCCCTGAGTGTAGGAAAGCGCGAGAGCGGAGAGAACTAGCTAAGGTGATGTCATCGGTGGGGTCAGATTACCCTTGCTCGCCTCTACGCTCGCTCGGGGATGCCGTGGATGCCGTCTCGGCGCTATGGGCTGATAACAGGCGGTAGAGAGGTTCGCAGCCTGCCTGGCGGCAATCGCTGCACGCATTCTTCAAAATAAACGCAGTTCACATTTATATCTTCCCAACGTAAGTGCGATAACTGAATTCACGCGACAAATATTTCTTGAAAAGTGCTTCAGCTTCCTTTTGAGCACGAAGGCGGGAAGCTCTTTCCATCATTCGCGGTGCTAAAGTGAGTGGACAGGCAGCACTTGCTGCCGTCTGCGTCAGGCTGATGTGAAGGAAAGTAAACGATGGAGCTTTCTCAACTTCCTCACCATGTTTTTATAGCGGACGAGGCGTCGGGGGCGCTCAGAAATCTGCAGCAGAAGAATTCGCAAGGCGGAATACCGCAACAGGGTGGGCAATATCTTTTTTTCACTTTGCATTAAAAGTGTCATTCATTGAACATCGATAAAACAAGGCAAACTCAAACACTGCAAGCGACGGGTTCAATATAAAACATTTTCTGGAAAGCACTAGTGTCACTGACAGCTTATGAAACACAGCGCATAATTTTGGTGTTTTTTACCTGGTGATATATTTTTCTCCGTTATTATTGGCTGATGCCTCAGTATCATTGGGTGAGGAGCTAAAATAAGACTTTCCGGAGTCGCCTCATCCTGTGCTTCTTAAGCTGTCACTGACTCTGAAATAGCTGTAAATGCCAAGCTGAACACACTAAATATCGAGTGACTCTACTTTCCCGTATAAGCGTTCTAATCGGTGTCGACTAATTTGTGCTTCGTTGCCAAAGTTAGCGTAGCTCCCACAGCGTTGCAGCCTCACACTGCTGCGAGAGCACGTGGTTTCATCTTACAACTCTTTCGCAGACGCATGGAAACCTTTGGAACACTCAACGAGCTTGAGTATCACAGTAGTAAACCGCAACCCAAGGCTTGTAGCGGAAATGCCCCCCCCCCCCCTCCCCCAGGTCTCTTGGTTCCCGCCATCTTGCCCGTTAGCCACATTAGTGATCATGGGACTTCAACATGGCTGCGCCCAGAGGTGGGCCAGATCAAGTTGGCCAGATCGAAGTCAGCAGAAGGGCCCCCTGGGGCTGTGTTCCAATCTTGCTCAAATGGAACCGAGTTACTCTGGCGGATTATGTCACGTGACAAGACAGGCAGAGCAACTGGACGCAGGTAGGTTTTTGAACGCCAATGTACGGAACATTTACCCTACAGTGAGATCGAATAAATTTTGGACGGCGGCCCTGCTGACCGTGATCTGGCCATTCTGATCTGGCGCAACCCTGGGCGCAGCCATCTTAACGTCACGTGATGAATAATGTCGTAAACGGGCAAGATGGCGGCCACCGGGGGGAAGGGGGGGGGGGGTGCATTTTCGGCCGCTGGTTCACCATTCTAAGTTTAGTCAAGTTCGTTGAGAGCACTGCGGAAGCTTGACAAGACTTGACATTGCAGGAGTAGATGTTTAATGCCAAGTATAGAAAGGTCAATCGGTCCATACCTCGCAGAGAACTCGATGAATAACAAGACTGAAAATATATTTGGAGCTAAAAAGTGCCATCTGCGTTGAGGAACAGGTCACGACGGAATCACTTGAAACCTGATGATCAGTGTCACGCGAGATTAAAGATTTAGTTGCCTTTTATCTTACGCGCCCAGAGGAGCCAAGACGCAGTGTAAATGGGGCAAACTGACGGTGGTTGAACGGACTGCATGCACTTGAGCCAATCGTGGGCCCAGGCTATTACGATCTTGACCGACTCTGTTCTTTAACTGTTCTACAGAATGGCTCGTATCAGCTTCCATTCTGGATGCTGGTGCGACTGGCACATGCTCCACTCGACCACCGAAGTGGGAAGCCCGCTCCGCTGTTTTTTTGCTTCGGCACGTTAGAGTGTCACTAGAATACTGAAAATGCCAGGGAACAAAAATTAGGAATAGGACAGACCTTGAGCTTAGTATTAGGTAGCCCGTTTTTCCATCGGAATGTTAACCTTATCGTAAACCGTGAAATGAGCTATAAACATAAGACTTTCATTCAGGATTGGCTAAGGTGGGCTCGATGCAGGAACAAGGACTATTCTAGAGCCCATCTCCCCGCCATTGACGATTTATCTACGCAAACAGCACATACATATAACTTAATACTGTTTCGTAATTTGAAGTAGAAGTCAACGACTGCTGATTTTTTATTTGCCTCATTGCATCTGTATTATATATATATAAAACACGGGCACTTCACACCATCGTACATGGTCTCCGAGGAGGACATAAACGAACATATGCAGATGAATGAACCGTACTTAATTCAATGAATCAAAGAATCAAAGTTTTCAGGAACCCGCCGAAAGCCAAAATAACCTGGCTTCGCCGTTATTTTGGATTTCAGTGGGTTCCTGTAAACTTTGATTCTTTGATTCATTGGATTAAGTACGGTTCATTCATCTGCATATGTTCGTATATATATATATATATATATACATACATACACGGGGAGTCCCCGAAAAACAGATTACAGGGTCTTTTCCATCGCAAAAATAAACTAAGCTTCGCCGAACAACGCTCAATTTCAGCGCAAGGGTAGAGCTAGACGTTCGAGTTTCAACACGAACCGATATGTTATTTAAAAAGTTATAGGTGATTTTCTAAAAAGTTCAATAGGAAATGGTAACCGACGCGCAGAGCTCTCGAATACGTGGAGCTCCAGGCGCCAGAACTCATACATTTCCGAAAATGGGCCCCATTTTCTTCAGATTCAAATTTTCAGGAAATAACCTATAACTTTTTAATAAAACATCGGTTCCTGCTAAAACTTTGGCATTTGGTTTGCACCTCTAGCGCTGCATTTTGAATGGAGAGTAAGCGTTCGGTGATGCGGCTGTTTATTTTTGCAGTGTAAACGAACCTTTTCTGTTTCTTCTGGGACGCCCTGTATATACAAACGAATTGAGGTATTGATTGATTGAATAACTTGGTCGCCTTCAAATCAGTCAAAACGCTTCGTAACATGGTTTTAACTAATTTTGTACCAGTAAAGCGCTTATTTCAAATTCTCAAAAAAGAAGAAATGGGTATTTCGCTAAAGGTACGAGGAAAGAATAAAAGAACCGGATAAACGACGACACGTGCCGCTCCTTCAAATACTCACATGATCTAGTTTAGAGAGAGCGTTGGTAGCTGTGTAGGCAGAAATAAGGAATAAATAAACAATACAAGGAATGCACGTACGAAGTTCGTGATACGTGCATTAATGCACGAAATACATTTATTCCTTGTATTGCTTGTTGATTCTTCGTTCTTACCTTCACGACTGCCAACGCCCTCTTAAGTTAACTTGGAATTTTGCTGGCAACACTGGTGTGAACGTACTTTCACCTACGCAATACTGAAAACAAACACTGTAGACCACTTACTAGAAAATGATACTCACAGTCAGGGACGGGCAGTGTTTCAAATACAAGTATTTGAAATACGTATTTAAAATACTTTGTGTATTTTGCATCTGTATTTAATTACAAATTGGGTAATGTATTTGACGTGTATATTTAAATAATAAAACTTGGGTATTTCAAATACAATTGTAATTAAATACAATTTTGTGGGCGAAAATACATCCCTCAAATTTATTGTCACTGTCCAGAGCAGGAAGAAAACTACATTCTGCACCGAATGCAGTGTCTCTCGTCTCAATCAAGCACAAGTGTTTAGTGACTCTGTGATTACGGTGCTAGTCCAGGGCAAGAATAGTGACGAAATCGACGTTCACAGGCAGACTGGCTAAATAAGTGCCTGTGACAACTTGTGATGCTTTCCAGCCTGATTTCCATTCATATTTTTGCCTGGAACATTCTAAACGCGCGGGTCGTTCAGATTTTCGTAACTGGTGCGAGTTGCATCAATAAAAAATTATCGAGCTAGTTCTGCGCGTCTTGGTCGTCTCGGTTCTTTATTGGTCTATACCAAAATGTAATCGACAAAAAAAGCTGCTTGAAGCTCTGTACTTTTTTCACTTATTCCGTCCAAGCTGATTACATTTTTTTCTGATTATATTTCTATTACGTTACTAGAGCCTCGCACACTAACTCCCGAGTGTGCGATGCAAAATTAAAAATGAGATACCCAGAAACCCGTTGCAGGTGCCTTGAAGTCGCTGACGCAAATTTTGAGGAATGTATTTGGAAAAGTATTTGGAGGAGACCAAATACATTTGGATGTATTTGTATCTTGTACTTAAATGCTTTTTTGGAAATGTAATTAGATTTGTAATTAAATACATTTTTGACGAAGTATTTTGTATTTGTATTTCGATACATATTTCCATGCATTTTGCCCATCCCTGCTCACAGTATACTAAGGGCACTGCAGCTGAGATGTGATATTGAGTACAAGACATTCAGGACGCACGGTAGAATCCTATGCGCTTGATGTATTATTGAGTTATGTTTCCCCAGAACAAAGTCGATGTCATTTTCATTTGACAGGTACAAAGCGGGACGTTCCTGGACAGAATGCGAGCAGCCCGCCACCTACTCGTACATCGACCGGTACAACGCCGACTACCACCGCAACCGCAAAAACTCAGCCGACGACAGTAAAAGGTATCGTGGACTTCGTTCCTTCATCGATAGGGGAAAGTATAAAAGAGAACGTCAGTTTTATTTTTCAATTGATGTTTTAGGAAGAGACGTGACAGTAGTGAAGATTGACCTTGTTGCGGAGCAGTTATCCTCCGACATGCAGATATAGTGCGTACAACTACACTAAGGCAAGCTTTGTCTTTGTATCGGTATGTCCAAGTACAAAAACAAAATAAACTGAGTCCTCTTTTTAAAATAAAGGTCACAAAAAGTTTTTTTTTAATTATTATTATGAGTCACTGGGAACACATTAATATAGTGCACGATGTTTGTGTTTACCACAAACAAATTTTCCAAAATTATTGTTGCGCCTAGTGAAAGCAGTTCTCACCAAGCGCGTGCACAATACCGATATATTTGTATGCTCAATTATGCCGCAATTAATGTGCATCCTTTCAGCGTCGTTAAAGGGACACTCCGGCAATTTCTGGAGCTACCCTAATTAGCGGTATTTTCGCAATCGGCGGCCTTTACCCTTTTCCCTATGTCGTTTAGCATCGCGAAATTGAGAATAGTTGATGTAAAATCAGCAAGCGAAAATTATGCCAAGACCAACAATAAAATATTTTCGCGCTTTTCAGTGCTGGAACGTCAGGGAAAGTCAGGCGCGCAGGTCGAGCGAGCAGTCTAAAAATGAACTATGCCGATCACTTCTTTCGTGCTGCTGCGCGAATGCTGGAATGAGCTTCTGAGGTATTCCTTTGACAGCATGGAACTGCCAGTAATCAGTTGAAACAAAGTCTACAGTCCAAGGAGTGAACCCCTGCCTTCCGAGGACGTCACTTTTTTCATTGTTGCCAGTAGAGGCTTTCACTTTGAAAAAACGGGGTGTGGACCAAATTGGCCAATTAAATAACTTCGCGAAAACAATTTATTTTGGCCCAATACTTGGGTAACTATTTCAGCGACGCTGATTGGTTTGTTCAGAAAATTTTCAGGCAAATCGGAGACTATGAGCAAAACGCCGTAAGGAACGCGCAGGTTAGGTTCGCTATAAAAAATCGCCCACAGCGTAAGCTTAAACAACCCAGAGACGGCCTAGAGATGCCAGAGCCGTATGTGTAGAGAGTTTTGCCATTCATTGGGAAGTATAGGAGAGAAATGAGGAGGCGCCATTGGCCGAAAGCGGGCTGGGCGTGTCCCAGGACGTCTTCACAAATTCGAATGTGGCCAATGGAGCCAGAAATAATACCCTGACGGGTGGTCGCGAGAATTGAAATTAATAAATGCGTCGGAGTAACTGTCGGTGAATGAAATTAGGGTGCACATAAAGTTTCAATTATGGTCATCTAAGATCATGTTGGAAGAGCGCAACTAGCGGAACGATCGACATAACATGTACTCCTGGCGCCGAGAGCCGGGAACCTGCCGTCCGAGCGGTCACACTCTGTCTGAGCAAAACATAGTTCGAGCGGCCCATTCGTTTCATACATCTTTCTCCATGATCATATTCGAAACATCACATGTACCCTATTTTCAACCAGGAAGGGTTACTACATTTAGCTCTTACGCGCTTACTAAAGGCATATACCTATGATTAAAACCGTTTCTCGCTCTACCACCACTAGGGGATTTGTTTCGGCTTCTGGTTGCTTTAGAGAGCATGTCAAGCCCTCTTTCTGCGTCTGGTGCACGCCCTAGCCCTACCCGCGTCTGCTATTGACGAAACTATATCTTTACGCGGCTCTAAGAGATGCCACTGACTCCGCTTTGAGACTAGAGGTTAAACTATCACGAGAAAGAGTATGCGGATGTGAGTAAGGCACCACTGTGACTCATCATGCCCGTTTGTCGTGTTCCAAAATGCGTACCAATGCACCGTATCTTCTCGTTCTTTGCTTGTGTTTTCCCGCTCTTGGTACTGACTTGATTATATCTGTCTGGGCTACATCGGTTCAAGAGTGCACTGTTGAAGTAAACGTTTTAATTTCGTTGTTAGGGATTTCGTCAGACTACAAGTTTAACGAGCTGCGCTTTTATTCCAACACCGGAATTCAGAAAGCACAAGCTGTAGAACCGAGTTAAGAGCTCATGCCGGTGCGCGTGAACTCTCCTGCTTCTTCTTCCTCACTGTAGCTTCCCACCACAGATGACCCCCCTCCTGCTATTTGAACTAGGAAAACGTCCCGTGTGAAAACGTTTTGTTCTCTTGTTGCCCAGTGCACATGTCTCACAGTTCTGGCTCAACACTGTAGTTTTTCACTACAGTGTAATTCTTGTCATTACAAGCTTGTCCATTACTCTAGTTACAAAGGCAACTATAACCGCAGTTAAGTGTGGCTGAAGTTAGGCTTCTATGCGGTTAAGGGTGTCCGACGAACATCCTTAACTGCAGAGTAAGGCTGGCAGTTACTGCCAAGTTTCAGACTTAACCGCGGTTAAGTCCGACTTCAGTTACACATAAGTGCGGCTACGGGTGCTCGTACACCTAGGGTTTACAACTCGTTTTGATTCAGCATGAATCCAGCATTGAGTGATTAATCTTATTTTCATTGTCAGCCTTTGCCTCAACGACGGTTGTAAACGTGGAACCGCCCCAACGTGAAGAACGCAATTCAAACAGTTCCGGTGAGTACACAGTGCCCATCAAACTACTCGTTTCGGTAGAAACAAGAATAGTAGAGCGAACGTCGCATCAAATCTAACTAAAAAATAAAAAAAACACCAAAAACATGACAATAATTGGCACAATTTGTTACTTTCTTGCACCTATTCCTTAAAAAATTCTTTCAGGAATAAATATCCGGTTCTTCCTCTGTCGATACATTTTAACTAGTTGTATTCTGCATTTTCAGACGTCGGTTGCTGTATTCTGCCCACTGACCTGGCTCTAATTTGATGATTGATTTTCTTCAATATTATAAACCAATGCTAACTGTGGCCGTTCACGCCGTTTTAGCTGCCAAATAAGTGAACACCTAGCGAGTCAATGAGGCCACATTACAATTAAAGCGGAATACCACTCGGGCTTCTTGCCTTTAGCCGCCGACAACTTAATTAAGGAACATAAGGAGTGACCAGTGCCGATCATCTTGTTATCACTCCGTAGCCAAATAATGTTTCCCAATTAGTCACTAATAATGCCGATCAACATATCATGGAGCAAGAAGCCTGAACATAATAAGCTTCGTCCTGTGTTTTAAGCTTTCCTTAACTGTAACTTCATTAAATGAACACCGGCTGGCTGATAAGTTAAGAAAAACAGGGCGGGGCCTACCAAACTGAAGTGTCTTTCCTTGTGATTCGTATATTGATGTTTCCCATGGGCGAATACCTCAACATTATGCGGAGCGCCAGTTCATTAGCTTTGGAGCAGGGGTCGCGCTGAAGTCAGAACTCCGATTTGTGATTTGCTTCAATTGGAAGGATAGTCGGTAGACCTCAAGGCAGTTAGCATTGAGGTCTACCCACTAGCCCTCCATCAAAGCCAATCACAGTTCGGGCTTCTGACGTCGCCGCAACCCCTGAGCAAGAAGCAGACGAACTTGGCTGCGGATTGATAATAAAATGGTTGAAACTGATCACGTCCTGCATTTCTTAAACCGTCAGTGAACTTTAGCCGTATAGGCGGTCAGTGGGCTGTTAGTGGCAGTACACTGCGAACCAAGCACGCCTAATGTTTTACGTTACCTGCTACAATTTACATTAAGGACCTGGGCCAGGTTGCTAGAATCAGCGTCTTAGCTGAGACTGTGTGGAAGAAGAAGGCGCTGGCGAAGCTGGCGCACGAGCGGAGTAGCACGTATAGGGAGTGTTCACTGGGGGCCATAGCTGTGTGCGCGAATGCTGAGCGCGTGCTGATGGCGAGCATTCACAGTCTTTTTTTTGGAACGTGCATTCTGCACCATCAAGAGTGCCTGTCTTAGCAGCCTGTTGATGTGAGCTCGTTCTGAACTTGCCCTCTAAACAGAACCCACAAATATGGCGTCCAGTGAATACTCCCTCTTAGCCCCGAGAGCGAACACAGCGTCGCTGCTGTCGCCGCGCCCTGATTGGGTGATGTGTACCGTGACGTCAGGGAGAGGACTCCGCTCCGCGATCTCGCATCGGCTCGCTTCCCAGCACCGGTTTCCTGGTTTGGCGAATTGTGTGCCGTAAGCTCTTCGAGGAGCTGGACTTCGTTTACCCGGTGCACAAGACGTTGAGTTAGGCCGAGGCCGATATTGACGTGCTTCCGTACATTTTATAAGTTTGCTTGTCCCTTTTACTTTTAAAATTGGGTTACAAATCCCGAAAGCAATTGGCGGAGACAATTCCGCCGATGAACCTCCCCGTCCGTCCACACGACACAAGGCAATCTTGCGAGGGGTCCGTGAAGCGGTGGCGCAAGTGTTTCAGACGCTGGAGTTCGGTTCCTTGCATGTTCATGATTTAGGACGATATTACATCCCGCTTTCTAGGCATTTGAAGTGGCATTTATATCATGGGCCTTTGGGTGGTCGGCAAATTAGCTCGCGACCCCGACTCTGCGCTGCCACTCTGCATGCGCTGGTTCGCAGATGTTTTAAAGGCCCTGTGTCTGATTATCTTTGAAGTGCTCGTGGAACAGAGTTGTTTTACATAAATGTAGTTTCTTCGTGAATTACTTATATAGTTTATACACGTATGCAGGCATATTTCCTAGAAGATGCCCAATTACTGGAAATTAGTTTGTATGGTAGCCCCAAAATCGGACGAATTGCCCCCAGTTGCCTGTATAATATGTATTGAACCGCCCAAAATATGCACAGCAATAGTGCCGTAATTTGGAATGTTTATACTTTGTTTTTGACATTCTTTATTTCAGTCTTGGGTATTTGGAAGATACACCGTTTAGTCTGAATTGTCACTTCCAATTAAGAGACACTGCTGCAGGTTTCCAAAAGCTTCCTCAGCCTCCAAACTCCCTACTCTCTGACTCTCTGACATCAGAGGAAAACAGGAGTAAAAGCAAGCATTCGAACGCTTGTCCAGTGGTCGATGCAGCACTAGTAGCAGAAAATGTGGAACCTGTGAAGGGCGACAGTCTGCGTGAGAAAACCTTCTGGTATTTTAGCTCCAGGACAATTCGATTTAAGTAAAATATCAATTTTTGGGCTTAAGGGACTAATAACGAGCTAGACACCTTTGCTTACGTTTGTTACACATTAGTTGAGGGTTGATATAAACCAGTCCACACATACCACCCATGAGTCCATTGAAATACTATCCGAATCCAGCAAAGGTCACATGCGAGCAATGTATACAATAAATGTTCCTTGTTTTTTTTTTACTTTGCCCCTGCACTTGGGCTGTCTTACTTGTGATTCTCTTGCCATGGCCGAGACTGCATTTAGCATGTTGCTCGAGCAGCATGCAGCTTTTCTGCTCCGGCGATCTTGTTTAAAAACAGAGATACAAAAAAAAAATAGTATACAATACCTCCAATTCATTGAGACCATAAGCAGCATTTATTGTGCGAGATGTAAATCTATAGTGATGCTCCTGCAATTGTGGCCATACTTCTTTATTTTCATATACCAACTGTGATTCATGCGTTGCCTGCCCTGTCAACCACGCTTAAAATGTTGCCTGAAGTTTCGCCTGTAACTACAGGCCATACCTCAATAAAGGCACATATAAAAATTAACACTTCCTACGAAAAACACGCAAGAAAAATTCAATTGAAATGAGCGCGCCGACAGCTAGCGTCGTCACAACCTTCACAGGGCGAGCGGGGCGAGTCGGGGAAAAATTCTCCCCTCGCCGTGACGTCACCCCGGTTCGCCGTAAGGGGGCGCCACGCAAACTTCTCGGGGCTAATAGCCGAGTCTCAAGAGCTCGCCCACGCCAGGCTTCGCAGTCTTTTGTTTCACAGAATCTAAGATACGAGGGCGATTTTTGCGAACCGATCCTGGGAGCGTACACTATTCAATGTTCAAAATTTGTGTTTACCCCAGGATGGGTGGAATTAGGTGGGAAAAGAGCGGATGATTTTGGCCCGGATAAAGAAGATTCCAACTTTCACAACATGCTCCCTGACGGAAACAAGGGTGCCCCAAGAGGGCTACATAATGGTAAGTCGACATAAAACAGCGCTCGCGGAAAGTATACACCCTACTCCTCCCCCCCCCCCCCTAAAAAAAACAAAGAAAATAAAACATTTTATTTACTTTTATACTCTCAAATTACAGTCACCTTAAAAGTACTTTCCCCATAACGCGATGCACTTATCGAGACCTTTCTTTCAATACTTCAAAGAGGCTTTAAACATTTCGATTTTGATAACTTCTAGCGCTCTTGCTTTCTGAGTTAATGCTTTCAAATCGGCAAAGTGACATTCTCATAACTTTTTTTTCCACCCGGGAAAACAAAAAAAGAATTCACATGAGGCGAGGTCGAGTGAATAGGTAGGTTGAGGTACAGGGCCCACGCCGCCTTTGGTGAATAACTGCAAAACACTCAGGCAGGTAGGGGCAGCATGAGAGCCCAAATCGTGGCAAAACCGTTTTGTCCACCACGACAACGCGCCTGGCACACTGCGCTAAGAGTTCTTCAGTTTCTGACCAAGAGCGGCACGATTGTCCTGTCCCGCCCTCCCCATACACCCGACCGCGTTTAGCGGGAGTTTTTCTTTTTTTTCCCCTCGAATCGGAAAGGTTTTTAAAAGGAAACGGCTTGCCAATGATGACGGAGTGAAATGAAAAGCAGTAGAAGCATTAAAAGGCACCAAAACCAGCGAGTTTTAAAAACATTTCGAGAAGCGGGGAAAACAACAAACAAACTCGGTAAGGGAATTAGATTACGCGGAGAGTACTTTGAAGGTGACCGAAATTTGAGCGTGCAAAAATAAATACAAGATTTTTGTAAAAACACCGCCAGGATCGCTGCCGGTGACAGCATGACACTTCTCTAAGGTCATCAGGCGGAAATAGTGGGATTACTTTTTGGGACACGGTAAACAGATCAGCTTCCAGGTGCCATAGTAGGAGGGTTCCTAAAGGGTTGATTAGAGCTAGTACTATATAAGTTTCGCTTCAATGTAACGACACTGCTGCCATCTTGGTGCTTAAAACCACTGTTGCCAGCAATCGCAATTGTTACTCTGAAATTTTAAGAGCCGCTTTTCCGTCTTCCACAAATGTTGGAACACTCTGCGAGCAAGCAGAACGATATCGCCTGGGCTACACGACGCAGTATCTACAGTTGATGCAGTCGCATTTTGAATTCTAACAACCGTTCATTGCGCCGGCTCTGCACTACGCACCAAGATGGCGGCGCCCACAAGAAAATTTGGATATCGAGTCCACCTTATTTAGGGGCAACGGGGTGGGTTACCAGGGGTGGCATGTAATCAGGGGGACGTAAAGTATTCGATTAATTGGCAGCGTTAATTATTCACTTGACGATTTCGAAACAACTTCTGCACAGCATGTCGCCCACCCACGGTTCCTTGCGCGGACGGCCAGACTTGCGTGCTCCGCCACAAGATATGCGACGGCCTTGTCGACTGCCCTGGCGGCAGCGACGAGCGAAACTGCCCCAAAGGCACCTGTTCTCCCGGTTTTTTCTCCTGTCGCCTGGTCGGCGTGTCCAAGTGCATCAAGGACACGCTGGTCTGCGACGGCGTGGCGGACTGCGATGACCAGGCGGACGAGAACGAGTGCAGTTAGTTCCCTTCTTATTCGACATTCGCTTCGTCGCTGGTGGCTTAACCGGCGAATCGACCGAGTCTCAAACAGATAAACAACGTGTCAGCAATCGCGATGTAGCCCCACATTATTTCGGTGCTATAGAATTGTTTCATAGATGTGCAGTTAGCTTTATACCACATTTTTAAGAGCGAAAAACACATTTTAATGCGAAAGCATTAACTGCCTCATGGAGCGAGCTGACGTGATCAATTTGAAGCGCGAAAACGTCACCTAGTTTCCGCAATCCCAGTACGAGCAAAGTAAAGCTCATGGATTTCGCCTTCGGTTCCATTGGCCGGCGCGCGTCGACGGGGCTCCCATCGGCCTCTGCGCTCGTCAGTTTCCACGACCGCACACCCCATGGCGCTGCGTGTCCACCAGTGCGCCATTAACACGGAGCGTCCAAGGTCAGCGTGCTCAGGGGAGCGCACACGCTGACCGGCGACGAAAAGTACGCAGCAGACGAAAAAGGGAGCAGACGAGCGGCTCGCATGCTTTCGCATTCACAACTCATAAGAAGTGCTTAGGTGTACCTTGATCTTTTTTCTCAACATAAAGGAAAACAACATATCGCCAATTATTCTACCTCTACCCAAATGTCACGCTACGCTCTCTCTCAAAAAAAAAGTTGCAGTCTTACGCACTTTTGACCCATATGATACTCCCAAAACCTCAGCTCGATGTGCAGCGCAGTGATCTCCAGCTGACGGCTCCAAAATTTACGAGGGGCTTGATGACGGTGCGATATAAATTATTAAACAGCTAAAATAGATATCAAATACCAAAAAAGACTTTCAGGATTTGCAATAAAATTATTTAAAAAAAACTTTTTTTTTGTAATTACATTAGCTATTTTATTAAGTTGTACCACTCGGCTATCAAGCCACTCGCAAAGGTTGGTACCATTGGTTCGACGTGACTGAGTGAGCTCTACGTCGAACTGAGGTCTTGGGGTGTATTATATTAGATAAAGGGTGTAAGACTATATTTTTTTCTGATAGTGTATTTGCTGGGTCTGGTTGCTAATTCAAAACGTATAAACGCTCGTTCGTTGCTTCGGAAAGCGTGCGAAGCACGTGCGCCCTACGCAGAAACCACGGTGTAAGATATGCATAAATACGTGTGGATAGTTTATGCCGAGCGCCTCGCAGCAGCCAGATAATGCCTTCCCCTCGACTTAGTTTTAAGAGGCGCCAGCAGATGACGTTTTGACAATTGGAAATCAAGCGAAGACGCACTTGAACGGGGCTGAATCAGTGCTAGCCACTGTTACAAGGGGCCCCGTCAGGAGTGCCCTCACTCTCTACTTCTATACACGCTCTACCAGTTGGGACTGGAGAAACGCCTGGTCAAGTCGAAGCTAGGGTTGTCACTAAAACACCTGGAGGATGGCTCAGAGGTGGAGTGGATGCTGCGGGGTCATCATTATGTGGATGGTATTGTATTGATTACAGAAAAGGCTGAGGGCCTGCAGAGACTGCTAAGTATATGCGATAATGAGGCAACGACGTTGGGCCTTAAGTTTAACACCAGGAAATCGGTAGTGCTTCTCTTAGCCGGGCCAGGAGAGGTTACATTGGACAGTATGGTACTGAATGGTGAAAGGGGATAGGTATAGGAATCATGCAAATATCTGGGCGTTATCTGACTAATATGCAGGATTACCTTGCGCAACATCGCACACAGCTCATACAAGCAGCCATGGGGGGAACGAGCGTCCTCCGAAAGCGTAATTTGTCGACCTGCAATCGTTTCCTGGTGACTCAAGAACTTTGAAAGGCGGTAGTGGGGTGCCTGGACTGACCTTTTCTAACGGGTTTCTCCGCATTTCTGGCGCCGTGCGGGAAGTCCTGGAACATCGACAGTGAGAGGTCAGGCGGCAGGTCTTGGGATGTCATGGAATGATGGCCAGCGAGGCAGTGAAGGGGTCTTGGGTGGTCGTCCTTCGAGGCCAGGGAAGCAACCCACAAGATTACCTATGACAGTCGGCGATGGTCTTGTTGAGTCTCTCCGTCAGCCCGTTGGTCTGCGGGTGGTACGCCGTTGTGCGCCGATGGCTGGTGCGGTTGAGACGAAGGATTTTCTGCGTCAGCTGGGCCATGAACAATGATCCGCGGTCTGAGATCAGAACTTCGGAAGCGCCGTGCCGGAGAACGATGGACTCGATAAAGAACTTGGCGACTTCCACAGCAGTCCCTGCAGGAAGGGCTTTCGTTTCGGCGTACCGTGTGAGATAATGGGTGGCGACGATAATCCATCCGTTTCCTTGCGTCGATAATGGGAAAGGACCAAATATATCCATTCCGATCTGCTGGAACGGTGCGGTCGGGGGAACAATCGGCTGCAGGAGACCTGCCGGCTTCGTCGCCGGTTTCTTGCGTCGCTGGCACTCGTGGCAAGACCGTGTGTAGAAGTGAACGGTCTTTGGCAGCTTGGGCCAGTAATACTTTTCACGAAGTCGGGCCAGCGTACGGCTGTAACCAAGGTCTCCTGACGTCGGGTCGTCGTGGCAGGTTTGAAAGATCTCTGCTCTAAGGTCGGTAGGGATTACCAGCAGCCATGGTGTGCTGTTGTCTCCGAAGCTCTCCTTGTAGAGTACACCTTTTTGGAGAACGAAAGTCGGCAGGGCTCTCGAGAAGACACGGGGGACAGTACCCCCTCGCCCTTCGAGCTGCTCGATTAGCGCACGCAACTCAGGATCGTCTCTTTGTCGTCATGCCATGTCGTCGGAGTTCACTGCACCTATGAAGCCCTCGTCGTCATCGTCGTCGCTGCTGCCGGAAGTTGTTCCGACGGGGGCTCTGGACAGGCAGTCGGCGTCGCTGTGCTTGCGGCCTGACTTGTAGACCACGCACATATTGAACTCTTGTAGTCGTAGACTCCATTGAGCGAGGCGTCCTGACGGGTCCTTGAGGTTCGCAAGCCATCACAGCGAGTGGTGGTCCGTGACTACGCGGAACGGGCTCCCGTACAAGTACGGACGAAACTTTGTGATTGCCCAGACGACCGCAAGGCATTCTTTCTCAGTCGTGGAGTAATTTTTCTCCGTCTTGGACAGTGTCCGACTTGCGTAGGCGATAACTCGCACGGTGCCTTCTTGGACTTGAACCAGTACCGCGCCAAGTCCAGGGTTACTTGCGTCCGTGGGAATTTCAGTTTCCGCATCTTGACCGAAATGTCCTAGAACAGAAGCAGTCTGCAGTCGTCGTTTCAGCTCGTCGAATGCCTGCTGCTGCTCCTCGGCCCATTCGAACTTCTCGGCGTCCTTTGTGAGGTTTCTGAGCGGTGCGGAAATCCTTGCAAAATCACGGATGAAGCGCCGATAGTACGCACATAGTCCAAGGAACCTTCGTACGGCCTTCTTGTCTGTCGGCGTCGGAAATGCAGCGACGGCGCGAGTCTTCTCTGGGTCGGGGCGAACGCCTTCGTTACTTACCACGTGACCTAGGAACTTCAGTTCGTCATAGGCGAACCGACACTTTGACGGCTTCAGAGTGAGTCCGGCGGTCCGTATGGCTTGGAGAACTGCTCGGAGTCGTCGCAAGTGCTCGTTGAAGACGCTGTAAAACACCACGACGTCGTCGAGGTAGACAAGACAGCTCTGCCACTTCAATCCTGCCAGTACGGTGTCCATGACACGCTGGAAAGTTGCTGGCGCCGTGCACAGTCCGAAGGGCATCACCTTGAACTCGTACAGCCCATCCGGCGTGACGAAAGCTGTCTTCTCTCGGTCCCGTTCGTCGACTTCGATCTGCCAGTAGCCGCTCTTCAGGTCCATTGACGAAAAGTATTTTGCGTGGCGCAGCCGGTCCAGGGTGTCGTCGATGCGTGGCAGCGGGTAGACGTCCTTTTTTGTTACAGCGTTCAGTCGGCGATAGTCCACGCAAAACCGAAGAGTCCCGTCTTTGTTTTTCAAAAGCACTAACGGTGAGGCCCACGGGCTGCTTGAGGGCTGGACAATGTCGTCATCGAGCATTTCTTGGACCTGCTTCTGGATGACTTCTCTCTCTTTCACAGAAACACGGTACGGCGACCGATGAACAGGAAGCGCGTTGTCTTCAGTGACAATTCGATGTTTCGCAACGGTCATTTCGCGCACCTTTGACGACGTGGAGAAGTACTCATTGAAGTCGGCGAGAAGGCCACCGAGTTGTCGTCGTTGTGGGGTAGGCAGGGTTGGGTCGATGTCAAACTGCGAAGGCGGCGTTGTCTTGGGTGGCCATAAAGAGAGGTCTTCTGATATTTTGGCGATTGCGGCTGAGTCCAGGAGTTCCTCGGCATGACCCACGGCGGTGCCTTTCGTTAGGTGCTGGGCCTCCTGTCGGAAGTTCGTCACGAGTGCGACAGTGTGTCCGTCTTGGAGCTCCGCGAAGCCTTTTGCGATGCCGGTCCCTCTTCCTAGAAGCAACTGGAGGCTTCCCTCGAGAAAAACATCGCCGCAGAAAGTCTCATCAACCCCGACGGGTACGAAAACACTTCACCGCGGTGGTATGTTCACGTGGTTTGCGAGGACTCGTACAGCGGATGAAGTCGCTTTGGGTTCCTCCGGGGATGGAGCAGGTTTTCGTAGCGTCAGCCGGTTTTCTCCGAAGTCGATGACGGCGCCATACTCGCAGAGAAAGTCCATTCCGAGGATAACGTCCCTCGAACAGCCTTGCAGAACGACAAACTTGACAGGGCACGTCTCACCGTGGAGCTCGACGCGAGCAGTGCATCTCCCAACCGGCGTGATGAGGTGCCCTCCGGCGGTTCGTTTTTGAGGTCCATCCCACGGCGTCGTGACTTTTCGAAGGCGGCGGGAAAGCCTCCCACTCAAGACTGAGTAGTCTGCTACGGTGTCCACGAGTGCTGATGAATCGTAGCCGTCGATGATTAGGTTTAGGTTATTGGACACCACTGCAGGGGCGTCGTTTCGGTCTCTGGTAGCGTTAGAGTGGGGGCCCTCTGCGCGGCAACTCCACGTCCAGGGGTTGCCGCGCCGAGTTTCCCCGGCGTGGAGCGAGAGGCGACAGGCTTTCACGTCGGGGTCGGTGCATGGGCGAAGCTGGACATCGTGGCGACGGCGACCGTAACTCTCGGCGGGACGCAGGCTCGTGTGACTGAGGTCGTCGCAGATACTCGTCGATCTCCCGAGGGCGTTCACCATACCGGGGGCGCGGGTCGTTTGGGTGGAATCCGCGCAGCCCGAGTCGTCAGTATAGGCATCGGCGGTACACATGGTCGGCTTCACCGCAGTGGTAGCAGAGCGGGCGTCGGTCGGCCGTTCACCACACGTCGGTCTTCCTCGGCGAGGGTTGAGGGTTGCTCCGGGCGGACGTCCTGGACTTGTCCTTCCTGGCGTCAAGGATACTGTGGCATCGGAGGGTCTCGTCGGGGTGGCGCCGTGGCTTGGCGGTTAGCTTGCGGCGGTCGTCCGGCCATGGCGGCGTAGCTCGAAGTCGGCTCCTCTGGCGTCGTTGTGTTTATCGGAACCTCAGGTTGGAAGGCTCAGTGAACGTCCTCCCGGACGACCTCGGCGAGCGACAGTGGGGACGGGCGATTCCCAGCGGGAAGTATCTTGCGGAGTTCTTCCCGGACGACTTTACGGACGATCTCTGAAGACTGACGGCATTGCTGGTATTCAGATCCAGAAGGGAAGCAGCGACAGTTGGGGCAGCAGGCGCGCCGGCGATTGGGTAGTAGTGGCTTGCTCGGGCCGTCAGTGCGCACTCAATGTTGGTGGCTTCCCTCACAAAAGCGTCGACGGTCGTCGGGGGGTTGCGGACCAGGCCTCCGAACATTTCTGCCTTGACGCCACGCATGAGGACTCGAAGTTTCTTTTCCTTGGCGACCTCCGGATCGGCTCGGGCACTTAGCCGCAGGGCATCCTCAACAAAGCTGGTTACGCTTTCGTTGGGGCCCTGCACCCTTGTTTGAAGTAGGTCCTATTCTTGCTGGCGGCGGTGGTGGTTATGGAACGTCCGCTTCAGTTCGGCGACGCAGGACTCCCATGTAGTGGAAAGAGGCTTCGTGGTTTTCAAACCAGTGCTTCGAGGTGCCCTCCAGAGAGATGTACAGGTTCTGGAGGCGCTGCTCATCCGTCCATCCGTTGTGGCGAGCTACACGTTCGTAATGCTGCAGCCAGTCTTCGACATCCTCGTAGGCTTCGCCGTGAAAGAGCGTCGGAGTGCGGGGAGTGATGGGCAAAATGACGACGGGTGCGGTGGTCATGGTCGGTATTTTCTTCCTCCGGTTCTCGGGCAAGAGACCCAATTCGGGGGACTGACCTCTGGTCCGACGGCTTCTTCGGGCTTTGGCGTCTTCGGCGAAGGGTAGCCTTCCAGGGCTGAGCACCTCACTCGGGCGGGGTGTCTTCGTAGGGGTACGCTTCACGGGCATAGGATGGTATCCCGCACCTCCACCAAAATGTCACGAATGACAAGTGATGAGGCAGCGAATGACTGAGTAATCTGAACGTTTAATGGGGGCGAACTTGTGCCCAAAAATAAGAGGAGAAAGAAAGATAACAACAGAGCGTCGCGGGCGTCGAAGGCGGCGAAGCAGCACGATCGACCGCTGAGGCGAGACTGACCCCGGTTCGCCACGCGGAGCGCCTTATGTTCATGCGTAAGCTTCTGGACTAATCGGCGTAGAATGTTCGACGACTGGAACTTTCGGAACTCGATCAGACGAGATTGTTCTCGAACTCACAAGAACGAAATGTTGAAAGAATAAATAAAAGAGCATTCCACTGACTGAAATCGAACCTACACTTTCCGCGCGACAGTCAAGCGCGATAACCACTCGGCCAGGCACCCGGTCGCTCGCCGACGAGCGTGGCAATATGAAGATATAGAAGATGTAAAAAGGCGTGCGCGACTAGCAGAACGATCAACGCCAGGCGCCGATGGCGGGGAAAAGTCCGAGCAAAACAGAGTTTGAGCGGCACATTCGTTTCTTACATCTTTTTGCATGATTATAATCGAAACATCACTTGCACCATATTTTCAACCACGAAGAGCTACTACATTTAACACTTACGCGGTTATTAAAACCGCTTCTTGCTACCACCGAAAGGGGATTATTTTCGACTTCTAGTTGGCCAATACAGCATGTCAAGCACTCTATCTGCATCCGGTGCACGCCCTGGCCCTGCCCGATCCTACCATTGACCAAACTCTCTATAATATACGGTTCTGGCTACAGTTTGCCAGTTGCGGGCCTGGTCTCATATGTACATCTGTACGGGAGACGGGCTTGTTTTAAAGTTATTTTACTGTACGGGAGAATACTTGTTTCAAAGTTGTTTTGTGTGTGTGCCGCGTCATGTAGATCTTGGTACTTGCTCTGTATACGCGCGTTGCTTAGACACACGTACCTGACTCTAGTTTCGTGCCTCAACAGCGGCGAGAGCAGTTTTATGAAAGGACTGAACTGCGGAGATCTCTGGCACGGTGTTCAAAGCAGGGTCCGTCGCGGCCGGAACAGGCGCGTCAAACGAAAATCGCATGCGCAAACGCGCCATGACAATTGAAAAATTTTCGACTTCGTTTTTTCTTTTTGCTTTTTTTTCACAGTTGTGCCGTTTGGCACGTGGTGACTTTGTCGAAATAGGCTTCTGGCGTGCGCGCCAAAAGGACTCTATCTGGTCGATCGCGTCCCAACGTTCGCCAAACTGTGTCCAGACCTAAATGTTTCTTGCACCTTGACTCGAATTAAAAAAAAAGAGGACATGCCAGCGGCTCTTGGATTGCATAAAAACTAAGGTTTCCGGAAAGTTGTGGTCACGTATAGCTGATCCCAACCTCAATTGCATGCTCAGAATAGAGTGTTAGTCAGCGGATACGAACAGCTGCTTGTTCGTAGCCTGACGGTGTCTAATGAGCACACGCTGCCCATCGATAAATCTCCCGTGACGTCAGCTGTCAGGAGCTGCGCTTGCACCTTCCGTCTTTCACGTTTTGTTTTTTTTCTTCTTTTTCGTTGCTGAGATATCCCTGCCTAGCGTTTGCCGTTACTCATACCACTTCCTACGTGCCAGGGGCCGTCCATATCGTGTTTACTCGAACACGGGCAGCGGAAGCTTATTCACACACGTTGCGAGGAAGATCTGCCTTAGCACTGCTTCGAACACAGCGAACCCTAGAGGACTGAGGAAACAAAACCTTCAAAACCGCTCATATTTCGAGGCGTAGGTCAATCCTGTGAAAAAACGGGTTTCTGTCCGGAACCTATTCAAGCGATTTGGTGCACGACACGTGCCTTCTTCGCTCTTCGAAGCAACGACCACGCGCGTGCTGCCATGGGAAGTTTGCGCCCACTGGGTTGTAATTTCGTAAATATTAAGACGGTGCATAGGTATTGAGAGAATAAGAAAGGTAAGGTGTCTCTCTCAGATATCCGGCATCCATCACGCGCTCATCGTGCTTTGGCTGCGTGCGCACGCTCGAGGCTCACGAGACGACAAAGTTTTATCGAGGCTTAAGCTCGCGCCAGAGGCGGGACAACTGAAGGCCCTGCCTGTTTTTCTAATCCGTTCAGTGATTATAGACAATTGCAAGCATGGCGCCACAAGTGGTGCCCCATGCGTGCAAGCGCGTGCAACGTGCAGGTGAACGTAGCTTTGGCAAGCTCGTAATCGCACGGGCGTGCCTGCTCGAGCAGAGACATGGCGGCGGCCAGTCGACCAGCTTGCAATCGTGTATAGCTTCTGGGGTAAGAATGGTTACTAGAGGGATAACAGCAAGCTTAGTATTTCCTATCTGTACTTCCTGAGCCAGAACTTGGTACGATCATGACCATTGCGCTTTCTAACCTACATCTCTGAAATAGTTGCTGCTAACTTCGAGCAGAGTGTCGAACCGGAACGGGAACCGGACCGTTAATTTTAGCTGAACCGGAACTGAACCGAACCGAAATCTTCGCCGCCATCTTAGAACTGAACCGGAACTGGATTGAAAAAAAAATGTAACGGTAACTGGTTCAAGACGGTTCAGGGTTTTTTTTTTTTTTGTTAGTATTACAAAAAGAATATTTGAGAATTAAAAAAGAAAAAAAGAATTTCAGCCTTTCGACTTTGATGAAGAAGGAAGACCAGCGAAGCAGTAATATGGTGGGAATGAAGTAATGGCCAGCCGCCAGTCGGCAAGCCAATGTGGAAAGTCTAGAAAGGTTGCCGCCATCTATAAGCGACGGCGGCAATCAGACAACCGGCAAACATAACAATTTTGATAGCTACCGCCATCTATGAGCGATGGCGGTAACTTGCCGGTTGTCGGGTTGCCGCCGTCCCTCAAAGACAACGGTAGCTGTCCAGAGTGTTGTGTCGACATTTCTTTGAGGACGGTCACAATCCTGGGAAAACTAGCCCTTAACAGCTCCGCTGTAAAAATGTCATCTGTATTTGTCTATATTGATCAACTCGTCATATACAGAATCGAAATGTGAGAAATATGGGCATTCGTGGCGCTTTTGCTGTGGCACTATGAGTAATCATATTTCACGGGGTCACTTGAAGTGCATGCTCCGACTGGTGTGTTTACCGCGTCCAAAAAAGTGGTCCCTTGATTTCCGCCTGAGGACGTCAGATAAGAGTCATGCTGTCGCCTGCAGCGATCCTGGCGGTGTCCCTGCAGCGGTCGTGGATGTAGCAGACGCCTGTTCCGCTGCAGGTCGCTCTCCAGTGTGGCAGTTCACGGAAGCTTTGGCAGCCAAAAGTGGGGACGCCAAGACGACAGCGACGCTCGCTTTCGCTCGTGCTTTTCGCCGGCATCTCTATGACAACCGCCAGGATTGCGACATCCGACAGCAAAACACTCCGGCTTCTTCGAGGTTATTTGGTGCCACTTTGGGAACACTTTTGATGTATGGGCGAGATGGGACAATCAACGCACCAGTCGGAGACAAGCTGCAGGGACCATAATTTCAAGACATGCTGTAAAGTAATGTCACGTCACGCTGCCCCGTGACGTCATGTGGCGTAGGCGCGTGACTCAATGCGTGAAATTGGTTTAAATTTAGAACGTCGTGGCAAATATTAGCGTTGTTGACACTATGAGGTCACATGAAATCACGACTTCGCTCCACAGGTCGTGTTGCACCCTAACGTACTCGAATGCCATGAGCCGGAGTCGACTGTTCGGGTTCATGACGATCAGGAGCACCTAACATTCGCGTAACGGGTAGTGTCCAATTAAAGACGAGAATAGCCGAACTCTGACAATGTCTGAAGCTCAGCCCATGCTCTATGCTTCTGCCTTTTGCTAGATTACCCAGTCATCGAAGATAATGTTGGGAATGTAGGTACGCGCGCTGCGCGTGCTCGCCTTGAATATAGAAAAGATTTAAAGTAAACCATAATAAAATGTCCGCTGAACGCGCTTGCGAAGTGCTATTCGTTTTAGATTTTTGCTTTCGAACAGTTAAAGCTGAAGACGCAAGCACGCGAAGCGTGTGTTCCTACATACCCAGCATTCTTTTCGATGCTTGGGATTTTCGGCAAAAGGTCAATTAGCGTCGGTTCACGTGGCCACTAATTCTAACTGCGAGTTGAGGGAGGAAAAGCTGTTTCTTTCTTTTGTTAAGGCGAAAGCCTTATATGTCTCATCGTTCAGTCGGCCTTCAAAGTCCCTGATCGAAAACACAACGACGACGCGAAAAGTACAAAAACACGTCGGCGACACGGAAGGAACCAAAACCCACGGTTCGCCACTGGACCACGAGATGGAGCTACTTGTGCCAGAATCGGCGGAGGCGCTCGCGTGGCGCTAACCCAGCGGAAGAAGAGGGCACTATCACTCGGGCAGCGGCGAAGAGCAGGCGTGCGACATGCCGTGAGATTAACGGCGCCAAAAGTGCGTCGACAGAGGGCGCGCTGTCTTCGGAGGCTCGCAATCACAGGGATCGGCACTTGGGCTTTCGCCTTCAAGTAGTCTTAGGGATACCATAAGAGACCCTGTGAATTTTTTTTTCTGCGTCTGCCATTGCGCAGGGAGGAAAACAAATAGGTATTTTGGCAAGTTACCAACGTCAGGATTTAGTTCTTAGCGGTATTTACTGAAACCACAATAATTGTTGCGCGACCCATTTTACCCATACACATCATTTAGGCACGCCAAATATGTTTTCGTTGTTGCTGAACTCCGAGTAGAGAAACAGTGAAAGGACTAAATGTGACTCATTAATCGGACGTTACATAGAACTACAACTGTATACGGGAGAAATACTTTAAAAGAAAGATCTTAGTGGCATCAGATGGACAGCAAAACGTTGCCAATTATTCTGAATCTCACAGTGTTGTTCTCAAATTTTCCCCCAAGCTTCGACCACCTCCGTATACTGTTTAATTTTTGGTTGCAAAATAAAAACAATGGAAAATGACAGTAAACGAATGACACAAACATAACTGTCGAATTAACACCCCCAAACAAACGAGGGAGTCACTAAGGAATAAAAAGTATTCTTTAAAAAAGTAAAAATAAAAAATAAAAAAAGGTGTGTTATTTTTAAAACGTATTGTGTTGTATAAAGGTTCCTCTGCCCCGCATCTTCGGCACAGACCAGAATGCGTGACCCCGTTCGTAAGCCGTCATAAAATGCTTAAAAACCGGTCTTGCCTCAGTCAGTCGCAGTCACGCACAAGTGCGTGAGTGGGCCTTTAAACTTTTTTATGTGTTTCTAGGCGCCAAACCACATAAACATTGGCGTTTTTGTAGTTTTCTTTTTTTTTTTTTTCTTTTTTTTTTGTGAATATTTAGGTGGAACCGTAGGGAAAATAAGGTAATTATGTGATGCCTCAGATTGGGAATAGTGAGAAAATAAAGGTGGCAATCTATAGACCCCGACTGCTTAAGGAACGCTTGGCGCGGCTAGCACCGCACACTGCTCAGCCAATCGGATTGCGACATTCACCGATAAGAACGACGAACAACCATTCACAGAGCAAGAATCGTGAACATAATAAGTCGCACCCTGGCTATCTTTTTTTAACCTGTTGGTAACTATAGTTTGCGCATACACATTACAGAGTCGCAACAAAGGTATCGCGCTGCTCGCGTTAACGGGCGCACTGAGACGCTGCGTAACAGCGCTGCTTTCCTCGCCACAATATACACATTCACAGGATGTTTCTGCGAAAGCTCTCAAAACTCTCTAAAAGCACGCTGTTAGAGATAAAAAAAAGACGCTCTTTGCGGGGAAAAAACTACCAGCCTAGCCCGACGTCCAGGATTGCAAAAGCGTACGAATTAGCGGGGTAATGAACTAAAAATTAGTAGTTCGTTTCTTCATTAGTGAAAAATAAACATTTGTTTCCACCGAGAAAATTGCTAAGCATCATTTAAAACCACTAAATCAACTCTCTTTAGAACGATATAAGACAGGGCCAGAATTTTTCGGCGTTTTTCAACAACGCTCAATTTGGACGCGTTTCCAGGTTTCGGTTTCTTATCGGAGCGAGTATTTGCGGCCGCGGTGTTGCTCCCCAGTGGCCGACACACGCAACAGAGGCTGTGTTCCAAATCTTACCCAAATGGATCCGAGTTCCTCCCGTGGGTCGTGTCACGTGACATCACAGATTGAAGAGTGCTGGACGCGGGTAGGGGGGGGGGGGGGGGTTTGAAACGCCAGAAACCAAAACCCTTACTCTGGAGTAAGATCGAGCAAATTTTCGAACACAGCCAGATGTGTGCCATCATTCAATCCATCCTACGGGGAAGGCGAGGCGGTGGCGCTTCGCACCTCGAACATCTAGGGTGCCTCCATTTGCTGGTCGCTACGCTGACAGGGTGGAGACACCCGCCATTTTGTGGCGAACTTTGCGATGCTCTCACCGGCGTCATATTGCGTCTATCTTTCCAGAACCTTCGCTAAACACAACGTTTTTGTACCACGACTTTGTCACACACACTCTACAGGACCCACACCCAAGTGAAGCTGATACTGACCTCAGGCGCCATATAGTGGCGCTCCATTGGCTCCATTGGTGTCTCCACGCTGTCAGCGGAAGCGCCCGGCAGAGGGAGGCACCCTACGAACACCGGGGAGCAGGCCCGCAGTCTCAAATATGCTCTCTGATAAGAAACCGAAACCTAGAAACGCGCCCAGACTGAGCGTTCGTTAAAAATCCGGTAAAATGCTGCGCCTGCCTCCTATTCTTCTAAAAAGAATTGATTTAGTGGATTTAGTGGACGATATGTTTATTTTCTTTAATCAAAAATATATTAGTAAAGGTTAGTTATTTATCCCGCTAATTAGTGTGTTTTTAGAATTCTTGACGTTCGCCGAGGCTCATAGTTTTATTCCCGCAAAAAATTTCTCTTTTTCTCAAACAGCATTTCGATAGGGATTTTTGGAAAGCTTTGGCAGAAATACCCAACGTTTCGGGTTGGGTGCTGCGTACATGAGTACAATACCTTTTTCTTCTTTTTTTTTTCTAACTTTCAGATGGTACGTCGAACAACAAGAGACCTGGGTTCTTCGACGACACTCCTCTAGACATAGGTGAGCTCGGTAAGCTTTTTTACCAGCACTAACCGGGAACTCCCCTAGCAAGCAACTGTATCAAGATGTCATGACGAGAATTCAGAGAAGCTACGATGTCATTCAACCATATAGGTGCATAAAAAAAAAAATACAAAGGCAGAAAGACGAGGCCATGGGCCAACGTTTTTTACGTTTCTGTGCTTGTGAAAACCTGGTACATGGAATTTTTGACGTAAAACTATGTCTTTCTCCGCGCTTGGAAGGGGGTGTAATGTTGCGAGTCGATACCACGAAAACTTACTCCCAGAAGTGACGTCAGGGAAGTGACGTCACTCTCGAGTATAGGTCAGGTGACGTCGGTTCTCGTGATATATACGCGAATTAGTCCCCCCGCTAAACATTGCGAGGAAATTGGTGTCACGTGACTTCACCTCAGGTGAATTATACACAAATTTGATTTCCCCGCTAAATTTAGCTTGTCACGTGAGATCGATATCTCCACCAAATTTAGCATTGAAACTGAATTGGTTTATAGGTCACGTGACACATATATTTTTCCAGCCAGATTTATAGGAAACACATAACTGGTGCCCAGGCCACCCGAAGTGACTTTTCCCGCTAACTTAAGCGGGAAAACTGAATTGGTCTGTATACGTCCCGCGACGTCAGGTCACGTGACGTGGCCTATCTCCGAGCCACGGGCGTACACTCCATGCGTACCCGCCACCGTCACGGGGCACGATCCCGTGGACGTATCTCCAGGTTCTACATACAACACGTCTGGGACGAGCGGACAAGGCGCACGGCCTCTTATATATCACCCCTCCTCCCCTCTCCTTCATATCTTGTGCCACAAGCTGGCCAACGGAAATTTATGAAACATAGTGCACCTATGCGCCGACCGATTTCCACTTAGTTTATTTCGCCAAAAGCGGCACTAACTATGAGGCTGGAAGTATCGTTGTTCTCTATTGTGCAGTGCGTTAAAGTTAGACTTGGAAAGTTTTCTGTTACAAGTAACGGATTTTCTTTTTTTTTTTTGTAATCCCATACTTGTAGGAGTAATTTTCTAATTGCCACGTTACTTTTTCGGGGGCAGTAACTTGTAATGTTATTTTATTACAAAATATTGGTAACAAATCCCTTCAATTATTCGCTACTTTAAAAACAAATACGAACATAATAGAGAAACTGTAGCAATACGAGTGTGCGACCACTGGCTCGGACAAAAACCTCAAAAACACAAAGCGCCAGGCCCGAGACCGCAGCTTGGGGCGTTTTGCTTGCGCCCGAAAGACTCGTTTCAACAGGGAGCTTTCGTAGATCAGTTTCTCAGCCTAAAAATCTCCTAGCGGAGGTATATGCTGTTACTGAGCATGCGCACCGCTAGCTTGGTCTGCAGAATTCCAGGCATCATTTCCGAAGGCCGTAAGCTAGCGGGATGGCGGGTGTGGTTGCAGCTTTCGCTGCCTCGTCAGCATTCAGGTCAACGGAGTACACCTACAATAAAAAAAAAAAAAAAGGTATAAAAAAAGAAAACGAGTTTGGGGTGAATTTTAGAATATTCTCATTCTGTTAATCTGAATATCACGTTCGTTTTCGCCAAAATGTAACTAAACGCGAAAAAACACGAAGAATCTTCGACAAGTCGTTCCGTCCTACCCAGATCTTTCGGCCGCCAAGAGCGCGTCGTTCGTGTGGGCAGCGCGTGCAATTGCAAGCTTGCCAGGTATATTCCCCCGCACTGACACCAATCATGAAGTTTTTTTGTTTTTTTTTAAATTTAGTTTTGTTGTTGTTGAAAATAGCAAGTATACGCGTGCGTAGCTTTGATAGGCGTTGAAGATGCGCGAAAGCGAAGATCCCGAAAACTCCTTCTTTGATGTAACGCTCCAGGGTGGAGGGGCTTCGGCGGTACTTTGAAAAGGATTTTGTGCAGCCCCCGTGCACCAAATTGAAAAACAATCTTGATACCCGTGATCCTGGAGGTCAAATGAAGACGATTTAAGTGTTTGTACTCAAATACCGAACCGCTTCAGTTTCCCTTTCATCCGACGGTGCAGGCGAGCTGGACAGAATAAACGATAATGATCGCTGGAGAAGGGTAACAGGGGGAAACAAAAGGTAACCAGGCGAATTTTTTCAGGGCGCATCAGTTACCTAGCTTTTTTTTGGAGATTTGTGTTTTTACTTTGTTCCTCTCTTCCCCTTCTCCAGGGATTATTTTTGTTAACTATTTTTCTTAAATACAATATTTTATTTTTAGAACTACTATAATGCGGGCATATGAGATGTTTAAAGTAGTGTCGAAGAACATTTTCGAAAAAGGTAAAAAGTGTTTTTATTGCTTTTTATATTATTGTACGGGAAAATTAAAGTGAAAGTAATTTGCCATGTAACGAGTAATCAGTTACTTTTAAGCGAACATAATTTATAACGGCAATCTATTACATCTGAGGCTCGGTGATTTGTAATTGTAATCGTTTACATTTTTCAAGTAGCGGGCACAAGTCTGGTTAAAGTCCATTGTGCGAGGAGGAATATATTAAATATTAAGCAAAGTAATTTTGCTTTTAAACAACCTTAATGAAAAAAGGATGTCAAAAAATAAATTTGCAGCGTGACTCTAGTAGCCACTTTCCCGCGTTCTCCCGCGAGCGCCAACTACACATTCGTTTCGCACCATAAATATAGTTCTAAATTTTTTTTTACACTGTAAATTTATTTTGTAACATTCTTTTTTTTCCATCCAGGTTGTTGAAAAATTTAATTTTCGTTTGCATATGTGTTTTAACACCAGTAAGGATACTATGTTTCTTCGTGATTCTTTGTTCCTAGCTCTAACAGGCGAATGTCGCAGTGTCATTCTCTGCGCAGCGATATTGAGACGACTGGAACTCGCCACTCCCAGCGCGTTTTATGCTGTCGCTGAATATAAACATTGTGTTTATTCCAGAGGGCAATAAGAAGCGTCCAGCGTCGCCATATCACCCCGCGTCGGCGCTCAAAGCCGTTCCAACCACGAGTTTTGGGGAAGGCAGCAACCGGACAGCAGGTAGAAATCTTGAAACTTAATCGATCTAATCTTGCGCTAAAAATAAAACAGAGTAATTAAGACTCCGTTAGTTACAAAAAGGTTTCAACATCGATCGTTTTATAAATTTTAAGTAAAAGAAAAAAACATTCGCTGAAGTACAAAATTGTTTTCCTCACTGAACTTCGCTAAGTGTATGTACAGATGTTGTGGTACCTCAAATCTGGTTCAGGCACTAGCCTTTGAGTGTCGTCGATGACGTCGCAACCGCGTGTGACCACACATGACGAGAGCAGAGCCGTTTATACTGAGAGAGTTTGGCCAATGGGCGGAGCTTGTTGGCCGCTAGAACCAGCGGATTTCGCGATAACACAAAATGGCGTTACTTCTTTGTTTTCTTTAGTCCTGAGAAATCGCATAGAGTTCCTATGAGTCAGGGCCCCAAAATGGCGGACGGAAGTAATCATCCCCCGGTTGTCAGACTACGCTGCTGTGGTTGCCAGGCTGTCAAAATCTCCTTAAGATGGCCAAACTCTCTCAGTATAAAGGGCTCTGGACGAGAGAGCACAATGGCTCCCTTTATCGGCCATTAGAGGAACTCTTGCGACCCGCACATATTTAACGCCTATTTCTTTATCAGTGAACTTAAAATGAATTTGTGTTATAACCTACCACTTTTCAGGGGTACCGCGCGTATGTTTCTTCTCTGAAGTACTGAAAAGCCTCGCGTGCTGTTATAGGTACATTTAGAGGGTTCCAGCGTTACCCGATAGATGGCACCACTACGCCAAAGTTGTTCCTTTTTCGCACTTAAAGGCAAGCGTGTGAACCAGCTTTTTAGGATAACTAAGAGTACCTATTATTTTCGCTGCGCAATATACCGAAATCGCGGCTGTCTACTTCGTGCATGTAGCTTCCGGATAGGTCCTTGTAGGTCGCCATACGGTGACGCAATGAGCTCGTTGTATGCACGGTACTACTAAACGGTACATTCTCAGAAATGGGGGTTGTAGTACTTACGTCCCTTGTCCCACATATATAACACCTCACAACTACATATCGACGTTTGGTCCACTAACGTCCAACTGACGATACTAACGTTTAAAAGCGGCGTGATAGCTGCTTGACATAACTGACTAAATATATATGTATGTATCAAAGACTACAAAAAAAAATGCAGGTTTTTCAGCAGGGCCAGCGAAACTTGAGTGTTTTCCTCTAGTCTTTAATGCGTTCATTATGTATTTTAGTAAGTTGTATCACTCGACTATCAAGGCGCTTGTGAAAGTTGGTATCGTCGGTTCGACGTCTGTGGACTGGACGTCGAATTGTAGTTTTTTGGGGTGTTGCATATGGGACAAAGTGTGTAAGTGCTACCCCACCTATTTCCCAGAAAGTAGGCCTGGCAAATCCCCGCCGTTCGTGAGCTGTCAGAGGCTACAGTTATTTACGTATGAACGAACCGCGTTAAACAGCATTCTTGATCTTCTATTAAGTACGGGGCGGACCCGCTCATTAGAGCCTTGTTTTACGTAGGGCCACTAAAGACGCAACGCTTCAAAGTAAGGACACCTCAGCCATCTTAAGGGGTATTCACACGAGGGAGAAGTCCCGAAGATTACTCCACGGCGCGCGCGCATCCCGTGCCGAAAACGCGAGGTTTTTGCACATCGCAAAGCCTTACGTTTTCGTCGCGGGATGCGCGTGCCGTGGAAAAATCCCCGGGATTTCTCCCTCGTGTGAATACCCCTTTAGGATCATTGTTGCCATTAATCGGAAGACTTATCAAAAATCACGGGAAACGATCTTCCGTTCTCCAAAAATGTCAAAAAGAGTCCGCGGTCTAATCAATAGGAAGTCGCATTTCTGAATCGTAACTATCGCCGACTGCACTCGCTCTGTACTGAGCACCAAAATGATGGCGCCCACGAAGCTGTCGGAAAATGGGATACAGGTACTCTAAGCCTAGCTTATATAAGAATTGTACAAAGTGTAAAAAAAGAATTTGTGTTTTTTTTTTTTTTTTATTATAAACATAAACTATGCATTTCCGAACGCTTATACTGCGCCCAAATGCTGCGCCGGTGGTCCGAACCAGAGGACAAAGTTCCAGGACTAACCGATATATTATTCGAAAGTTTTCGGTGATTTTTTGAAAATATTTATTGAAAAAATTAGCCCCATTTTTTTGTTCTTTTCGGTAACTGGCGCCATAGTGTTCCATAGGTCTCGAGAACTATATCGGATCGTCATTTTCTCATTAAAACTTCAGAAAATCCCTCATAACTTCTGAATGGGATAAGGGGTAGTGCTGAAACTTCAGCATCTGGGCGGAGAATGTGCGTTCAACTGCGCGTAAATCATTTATGCGAAAAAAAAAAGTAGTATTTTTTTTTTTTAGTAACATTGAGTAGTTTTACGCGTATATTTCGGCACGAGATTCGGCCTGCAGTGACGTTCAGGTTCGTGACAGCCTGTCGAATTCGCGTGAGCCGAGAACCTAATGGTACATTTTTTACGACGGCGATATGCAGCCAATAGTAGGCTGTTCTTCCCGTGTTCTTAAGCGACGTTGCCGTAAATCATTCCCTTCTGTCAGATTGATCAAAGACGCCGCGCCAGAGACGTCGGCTCGGCTTAGTGACGCGGCAGCGTCACGCTAAGTCTTGGTTATACATATAACGCTGGCGTGTATGGAGAGAGTCTAATATTGCAGTCGGCAGTTAATTGTGTATACCTTCCGGCTGATATGAGTGTGAAGGGCGCATTACGCGACTTCTGCTTTTCAACTTTCTGTCCGAGTCGAATAAACGCGTGAATGAAAACCTCGCGCGAGCATGAAAATAGAGGGGAAGACAAGGTTCGAAAGCCCTGTGTTTTTCACGATGGATGAATGAATGGATGGATGGAGGGCACTGCCACACTCGTGAATTGAGTGGCGGCTTGCGCTACCTATGCCATGTTGAAAACCATGGCAAGTGCAGAAGAATCTCCGCCTCCAAGTTCCCAGAGGCAAATGTTTTTGGAGCGCAGCTCTTAGGCGCCCGTTTCTGGCCTGAGCGTTGTCGGCGTCGCCGTCGGAGTAACCTTGAGGTCACGTGAGCCCAATGACGTCACGTGACCCCCGTGAGGTCACGTAACCCCCAGGAGGTCACGTGACCCCTATGAGGTCACGTAACCTCCAGGAGGTCACGTGACCCCGTGAGGTCACGTGACCCCCCTAAGTTCACGTGACCTCCGTGAGGTCACGTGACCCCATTTTTGCGTCACGTGACCCCCGTGAGGTCACGAGGGTCACGTGACCTCACGGCTACGCCGACGGCGACGGCGATGCGGACGCCGCTCAGAGGGAGGGGTAGCAGGCAGGATGAAAAGGTGAGGAGGAGGGAGGAGGGGCATACTCTCCCCTCAGTACACTTCCTTCCTCCTCCTCAAACGCTGCGCTCTAATTCGGTGTTACAGGGAGTTGTAAACGGCTTTCATTTTTTTTCTTTTTGGTCAGCTCTGCTTGATGCAGTTCTTTTATTTTCGTGAGAGAGAGGGAAGAGCGTCTGTTAGTAGTTTTTTTCTTCTTTCTTCGAAATCCATTTTTTTCAAAAGTGCACGGTATCTATAGTAGCTGTTGAGCTAACAATCCGAGTCTGCCATTGTTTGCGCACGTACCACTTCGATCGCGTATTGGACACTAAGACTGCGCCAACATTCGGCGTAAATTCGGCTCAGATCGCATCGAAAACGAGTACAGCGTCAACGTTCGACGAAGACTCGTATCCAATCGTGCGCTTCGCGTCCCAAAAAAATGGTGACCGTCAATGTTGCTTGATGCGGTTTTGAGAAAACGGTTTATTGGCACCCAAAACAACAAAGTTGTGCCAAATATTTAATAGCCCTCCATGTTTTGGTCACTGCAGTTACTGAGGCAGCTTTATTAAAGAACCTAGGGTGTGGCGAGTTCTTGGCATTCTATAACTTCTGTAGCCAATAAAATCGTCGCATTTGCTAATAAGAACACAGAAGAGCGAATCGCGAAAGCAAGAAGAGTGAACGTGCAATTTCAGTGACTATATATACTTGCTTCAATGAAATCGAATACAGGCTTAGCATCTTTTAAGATTTCATGTGATCTTTTCCAAGTGATGCTTGGTTTTTGAAGTTTTCCGCTTGCTTACACGCCTCTGCCGCTCAATAAAAGAAAAAAGATTTATAACACAGTCACATTTCGCAACCCATTTCATTGAACGGGATGCTTAAACTCTTAACCCAAACCTACCTATTAAAAAAAAAAAAAAAAAAAAAACGAGAAGAGATTGAAGTTTTCCTGCGCCATCGATCACTACGAGGGAGTCCAAGAGGCACATTCGACGACTTTCCCCACTTTTTTTCCTATGAAACTCTGAAAACTTTATTTATTGATTTGTTTTTGGAGCACGCCGGAACCGAATGATGTAAAATTTCAAACAACTCACGCTGCTCCGAGGTGCGAAATTCGCCAATTTTCGCTAGAGATCCCTGCCGGCATAAACTCTAAGAATATAAGAAATCTGAAACAACTGTGCAATCTACGGAAAATCCTTTGAAAAGATCCAACCGCTGCCATCTCAGGCGGGAGCTGGGCGAATAACGAGGCTTAAAATACGTCTAAATAAAAAAGCAAAAAATATACAAAAAAAAAGAGAGAAAAAAAGCAGACAACACCGCGGCAATGAGCGCGGTGAAACCTCATGCTCAGGACCCTCAAAGGTTACTGTATTTCTTTATTCTTGTTTTTTTAAGTCTACGCATCTTATTAGCTTCGTCACTTGCCTAGCTTTTGCCGTATATAGCAGCAATTGTGATTCACAAGTGCTATGCGGGAAAGTACACTCGCTGCCGGTTTTCTCGAGTGTGTTGCGGCCACTTCGTCGTACGTTGCCTTCGTTTCGAATCGATGGCCTCGGACAGCCAAAGACATGCGGCACGCGTCTCGTCATATTCCCGCGACTTGCTACGTGATCTGTCCCTAGGCATTCTTGTCGGCTAGACGCCTCCATCACACAGGATGCCAAGCAATTAGAAGGTGTTTTCAACACCTGCATTACTTGTTCTTACACCTGCGAGGCGGTATGACGCAGCACCCGGCACGATATAAAAATGCCCCCCCCCCCCCCCCCCCCCGCCTCTCTTCTGCCGCTTTTTAACACAGACGCGAGGACCACACGGCAGTTTTGATCAGTGTTGATCAGTCTTAGCGAAGAAAAAAAAAAAAGTAACGAAATACGCTACCCTTTACTTGCAAATAAATGGGACGCGATACCGACCTACGTTACCCCATTACAAAATGGACGCGTTACCGTTACGGATAGAAAGTAATGAACGTTATTTTTGCGTTCCTTTTTTTTTTATCATGAATGAACACGGTTTACTGTTTTTTGAAGTCACATGTATGGACAAGCGTCATATTTCCAGAACCATTCTGTTCATGCAGAAAGTGAACATAATTAATTTATCTTTTTTACGCTTTCATCTAAAGATTCACAAAAGAAAAATCGCAAAGAAAAGCGCAATAAACTCCAAACTTCTCAAGGCTTGACGCCTCAAAATCACGAAAACAATTTGAGTATAAGTTCTTCTCAGTTTTAGGAAGAAGTATAACGAGCAACGCAACTACGTTACCCGTTACTGGAAATAAGAAACGTGCGTATAGTTACCCGTTACTGTTTACAAAAAGGAACGAGTAAGTTACTGCGTTAGCGAAAAGAGTAAAGCATTACCAGTAGTCACCCGTAACGCGTAACCGCCCACACTGGTTTTGGCCTCAAATGAGGATTGCTTGGCACCCAATACTTGAAAAGAGAAAATCCTTACTTCCCTTTGGCCTCTTCTTCGACTGCCCCCCCCCCCCCCCCCTTTCCCTCCCTTCGCGACTTGTCGTCCAGCCCCCCCGACTCCTTGTCGGCTCCGGGCCACTCGGCCTGCCGCTGAAAAAGGTTGCCGACCCCTGCTGTAAGCCGTCTTTTAACATGATGCTCTCTTACGTCAGACCTGTACGATAGTTATTACGAGTAATAAAATTACACGTAATGGAATACTTTTTTTTTGTAATTTTATAATCGTTTGAATACATTTGTTGGGAAGTAATCGAGTAACCTGATTACTTTTGGGAGTAGTAAAATTACCTGTAGCCATTAGTATTCTTTCCACTTGCTAATGGCACCCTTACTTTGTACAAGTTCCTTACCACGAAACAAAAAGGAAAAAGAAAATCATGGTAAAACAATCAATTAAATCAGATTTATTTGATTTAAACGAGGTTTATTCTATTTCAATCAGATTAATTTGCTTTTAATCACCGTATAGCTATAAAATAGCGTTTCTTAGATAGTTTTAAACGCGGCAGATTCATTTTTCAATTTGTCCGATCGCTGAAAACAGTGCGGAAGAATGAATTACTAACCGCTTCTTATCGAGTGAATCCCGCCTTAGTAGTACAAAAAACAAAAAAAAAATTAATATTTAAGTTAATAAAAAAAGCTTTTTTCTTTACTTGACGTTTTGATTTTTTTTTAGAATACGAGATTTTTTATTGTTAATTTCTTTTTTTACTTGCCCATAAAACCTTACGTAACTTACAAACACTGCGGATGGTAGAAAGAAAGCTTGACATTCCGACATGCTGAGAAGATCACAGCTTTGCGCTCGTATTTAGCCCGTTACAAATATCACGTGATTGACCATCCTTCGATTTAAATACAACACAAATGCACATACAAAGCATCAAATGATATAAAAATAACACTTATAAACAAATGTGTGAATAACTGCGAAAAGATTAGATTTACGTCATCAGAGTGACAATGATCGGATTTAGGTCATTATTTCAATAATGATTTAAATCAAAGAGATTTTTATTCTTCACATTGTGCCACGGAATCCTCGAACGTGTTCTCTCGCAAGAGGATGTTTTGCCAAAATGGCTCAATTCATAAGATAAATATGTCATAAAGCGGCGGTTCTAATCAAATGATCGGCACTATAAGACGAACCTTGAGAAAACTTCTCGTTTTAAACGTTTGAAGTAATCAGAAAGTAGGGGTTACTTTTTCAAGTAATGGCCATTTAGTTATCCTTTCAAGTAATCAAGTGATCTGATTGAATAATTCTTTATCCTAGAGTAGCCTGAATTTTATTTGTTACCTCTTTCGAGTTACAAACACCGAATAGAAGGCAGAGATAATTATTATGTGAAAACAAACAAATTCTACCACGCTTTTTAAATAAAGTCTGTTTCTCTGAGTGCTGTTTGTTACATAATTGTTTTTAAAGATTTATTACAAGGGCTGCGTTCTTGACCCTTTGTAATGCATCTTGCCGCTTATGTCGATTCGCTGCTTAGTGGCAGTCTCTAGATGTCGCATAAACTCCGTCATCAGTTTGACACAGCTTTGTTACAAGAGTCTTGACGTGTTCTAACATTTCCTAGTCGAAATCAGCTTTTCGCTTTATATAATCCTCCCTAACCCAATGAAGGAATAATTGGGAAGCTTTTTTTATCTGGAGAAGAGCAAGGGCCAGTTTCAAAATCAAGGAATATCACAAACATGTTGCATCGCGACTCTTGATTGAGCCAACTGGTTCACACTGAACACCGTTTGGATAGCGCAAACTAGACAACGACAAAAATGTACACACGTAGCACCGTGTCCATGTCGTACGCGTGCTCTTTACGTCCATGTCCTGTTCGCAACATTTACATGATTTTCAGAATCTTTAGTTATAGATCTGGGAGCCACGGTCCACGGCAAAATGCCCTCGTCAGATTCCCTTCCGCTTAGACTGGTGGTTAACAACGCGCAAAGGGTTGCACGCAAATCGCGAAGCCTGTTTTCGGCGAAAGCGAGGTTCATTTGCGACCGGCGCCGCCGGCGCGCCAAACCTCCGTTTTTTTTTTTTTTCTTTCTTTTTTTTTTTTTTCCAGGGGACCCTGGAAACGAGTTCTCAGAAGGTTGAAATTGTTGACGTCTTTTCCTTCCCCTTGGGTGACGAACTACGCTTGCCTCCGTTTGGTTTTTCTTTTCTAAGTGTTTTTTGTTGTTGCGGAAACATGCCTCGAAATTCCAACGTCCGATGTGTTTGTGTGTTTTTTTGTGTTTGGTTGATTGTACCTTTTTGTTTTTGCGCCTGGAGTGCAAGCGAGACGTAATATAGAAGTGACGTTGCGCCTGATAAGCTTGCCTCGTTGTATTCGTTTGTGCAGTGCAGCAGCCTACCGAGGTGCCCGTGCTGGGGAACAGGAACTGCCGCGTGACCGAGTTTCCCTGTTCGTCCACGGGGACGTGCATACCCGCTCAGTGGCGCTGCGACGGCACTGCGGACTGCGAGGACGGCTCGGATGAGATCAACTGCAGTGAGTCAAAGTTAGCGTCCCGTGTTTTCGTGGTATGTTCCTCATCGCATTGCGGACAGTCTTCTTTTTTTTTTTAACAAAGGTTGTTAACGGAAGCCTCCTAGGGGAAATTCCGATGTGGTCCTTCGCGAAACTTTCCGGTACCTCGATTGTGCCCACGGAGCCAGATCCTGCATCAAGAAGCAACGCTGGACAGAGACGTCATACTGTTCTCACTCGAGCGGTAGTTGACAACCCGTCGTGCCGGCGCATGCGCAAGACCATCCGAGAAGGCGAACTTGCACGCCATATGGCTAGACCTCGGAAAGTTTCGTAGCCGGCCCGGTTGAACGCGACTTTCAATTACGGCGGGATGAGGGCGGGCTCGTCGTCGACACACTACGGTTCAGGCAAGCGAGTGGAGCAAAAGAGCGGGAGCCCGAAGATGGCCCAAAAATCCTCAAAATCGTATTCAGGAGGATGAAAATTCCACAATGAAAACGACGCTTTGACGATAGACAATTACGCAAGCGCTGAACCGCAGTCGTTGTGACATGCGTTATGAGACAGCGTAAATGCACTCGGACTTGTATTTTTTTTTTCTCTCAAAGATTCGGTGTTTTCTTGTGTTCATTTTTGGTGTTGGACAAAATATCGGTGCTCACCGTGACTTGTGTAGAAGGAAACAGGACTCGCCGTAGGATATCTGACCCAAATACTTCGACAAACGTCCCGGCAATGGCTAGAAAACGAGGCAAAGGGTATGCTTCCCCTAACAAAGACGTCTGTTAGTCCACTAATTGTTTTTCGGAGAATTTTCGGTTCTTTATATTTGACAAAAGCGATACACAAACAAAAATCGTTCAGCTATTCCACTCTTGTGAAGAAGGAACACCAGCGGAGCTGCACTCGATTCACTGTGTGCTTCTTCGTCGTCGTCTGATTTCGCGCTGTTTCCTACGAATAATTCCCACCAACGCGCCCAACTATCCATTCTTCTATTATAGCTGGAAAGGTTGCCGCCATCTACGAGCGACGGCGGAGACCATGCTGGTTGTGTGCTTGCCGCCGTCGCTTATAGATGGCGGTAGCTGTCCAGGTAGGTTTGTGTCGACATACAGGGACACGATCCTGGGGAAACTAGCCCTTAACAGCTCTTCTGTAAAAGAATGTTAATGTGTATTCTCAGAAAACAAAAGATCACACCTGAATTACATTATGTGTACACTTCAATATACTTTTAATATGTTATATATTTTTAATATACTTGCCGTGATCACGGCCCTGTTAGGGCGAATACGACTTCGCTGCTTCTCCGCGATTTAATTTCAAAATATACCATTCCCAGTTCCAACCCCAGCTGACGCCACAGTCCGAAGGAGCCAATCAAACAGCACCAAAAGTGCATTGTCACGGCGCTGAGTATAGCGGGCACCAAAATTTACCACTTCAGTTAATAGCCAAAATAAGCACTTTCCACCCGTACTGTAGTTTTCCTGGTAATCTTTCGATAACGAGAGAGAAAAAATGAAAAAAAAACAAAAAAAAAAAACGGCGATGGCTTTTTTTTTTTTGGATAGTAGTGTAGCAGTTCTTCTACCGCCGCCGACCCAGTTCGACTGATGTACTCATTCAAGGATTATGTTAAATGCACCATTAATAACCTGAGTATATTAACGCATTATATACTTTATGTAAGCTCTTACCAATATATACGTTTTGTTAAAAAAAAAAAAAAGATTGTCTATATTTGGCCCATTGCTTTTTGTCGAGATCAACTTATTCGGAAGGTTGCGCGAAGGGGAAATTTTAGGGACGAACTATCAACAAATATGATAAGCCAGGGATTTGCAAGGGCGTACTTGCCGCGGCGAAAAAAATGTATAAGGAAATAAGAAGCAATGGGAGAACTATTGAGGTCGTGCTAGCCATCTATATCGGCCGTCCTAACACACTCATTAGCGTCGACTCAATTCCTCGCTATAACTGAACGGTACTTACGAGTTCCGGACGTGCCCGCATCGCTTCGTTGCAGCTCAGCTTGGGATGAAGCGAAGTTATTCTGCAGGCTGTGAATGCTGTTGTAAGCTTTGTTAAAAAATTCTGTCTCTTTCGTCCCTTTTTTTTTGGGGGGGGGGGGGGGGGGATGGGGAGGGGGTATAGTTTGCAGTTGGGGAGGAACTTCGAGACGCCTGAAAAGTTGTACGTTTTCCGTGACGTAATACATAAATATGAATCGCTTCAGTTTCTCGCGGCCGCCAAACACGACGAAAAAAGTGTCTGCGGGCGTGGCACAGGCATTGTTCCAAGGACGTCACTTTTATAAAGATGTACGCTTCGAAGATGTCTGCAAAATTTTGTTTTACACAACCAATGTGACAAGACAGTAATACGAGGAAAAATGCACTCCTCAGAGAGTCTTCAGACTGTCTTGAGTACGATGTATGTCAGCCACCGCTGCCTAACCAAACGTTGCAGCGCCACCTGTGCTCACACAGCTTTGCAAGGATGACGCAGCACGCAGTCGAATTTTTTCTAGAGATATTGTTGGAGCTCGACGTTGCCAACTTGGAAATTAAGATTGGGACTCACGTGTTAACGCCCCGATCGTTACAATGGCCACCGAAACATGGCACGTGCTGGGAGCCATGTAGCTCTCTGGCTGAATGGTCCCTTTTTTAATTTCAAACTGTTCGTATGTGCACGTAATAATTATTACATAGGAAAACCTTGGCGCAGAATTGTCTGCGCCACTTACGCGAGGCCAACAAAAGGCAGATTGAGGGCTGTGCGTATACTCGCGTTGCCCCTGATTGAACACGAGCTAAGCCGAACGCCAAACGACGCATCACGCATTCGCGTTTGAGTGCGATCGATCGCGTTGTAACCACTTATGCCCGAGTTAAGGCCTGTTCATGGAGGCAGCGGAGCTCTATTGGCGACGTGAGCGATCGAAAGCGTCGCTGTGGTCGGCCTGCCACGATTGGGCGAATGCTGACAATGACGTCAGCAAAGGATTTCTCATCGACGGAAATAAGAGGAATCTAAGAACTGCAATTTTGACGGTGTTGGGAGTGTCTCTTTGAGAGCGCTATGATTTCAGGCTTCCACCGTGCCCATTACAAACACCATCGAACTTCTTTTTCACAAGGTAATGACGTCACGAAAGGTAACCGAACGAGGGCGCCACCGAAGCATCTCGCCGCTAATAGCACAACACTGACTTTGCGCTAAGCGCGTTCTGACAGGAGCGTTTACAATGGCTTTGTATGGCACCGTTAAAGCGGTTGCTCATGGCAGACGATAAGTATAGGTTACGGCACGTGAACAGCGCTACATCAGCGCTTCGCTGCATGTGAAAACCGGTCCTTAGAGCAACAAACAGAAGCATTCGACCCGACAAGTCTCCAACACGAGCAGCTTGCGCTCGATGGTACCTAGCTTTGGCAGGCTTGCCATCTCTAAGTACTCGTGAAGCAAACGCGAGTGATTGTAAGCCTGCCAAATGCTACTTTCGCGTGCACGCTGCACGGGCTTTAGGCTTGTCGGTCTCATTTGCTTCTGTTTATCGCTATAGTTAAAGGACCGGTGTAACGATATTCAATTGGAATGTTTTTCACTTGACACGAGCTTACTGGCACACCTGGGACTCAAGGATACTCACACGCAACGCCACTGGCCAAGAAACTCCTTTGTTGCGGTGTAATTCCAAGGACAAAAGCGATCATTTTCATTCAATCTCTCCTTTGCAAAATTGATGACTTAACGTGGGGATCGCAGTTCACCCAAGTGACGATATTTGAATGCGGTTCATAGATTGGACCCGAGCATTGCGTGGGCACTCGACTTGAGCTCGTGACAATTGCTAGCTCGAGAAGCATTCGGGTAGTGACCCGTGTCCAATCGCTGCAATGACGACAACAGCCGAGCCATAACAATTTTTGGAACTCAGCGCGTGTCCTGCGCTTTGCCAACCCCTGCGCCTGGCTGTGATCAACATTGGTGGCATATGGCATATAATCGGCTCCAGATCATGTGGCCGCTTGTTCTGGCTGCGAGTTGAGGGGGTGAACGCTGCTCGTTTTTCTTTAATTTTTTTCTGGGACTTCTATTGGCGTGGGGTGAAAAACGAACGCGTGTTTCATAGGTCATTAACATTAGGGATCCGTTTTAAGCGGTATTTGCGCAAAGTACAAAAATTGTTGCATCGCTCCTTTAAAGCAACATGGATCCTGGGAGAGTAGCACCAAGCTCCCGGTATGGTCACAATTTCGTTTCATGAAATGATAAGTTTCTTCTACATTTCTCCAGTCTTGGAAGCCGATCTAAATTCGTTGGTCACGAGTAGCTTTAGGGAGATATTTTTCGTACGACGTTTTAAGGGCGCGCCGGATTACAGCCGCCCATGGCTGATCTTCTCTTCTCTTACCGAGATGCCGAGCCACGGAAACGGGCGTGAACGAGCATCCACAAAGGTCATTGCTGGAAAGACAGACATGGTAGAATCTAATATGACAATGAACTAGCCTGCTGCGGTAATAATGGAGTGAAGTAAACGAAATAAGAGCGAACAAAAAGTGAAGGTCGATTCTGGCGGCGCCAATGCACTGCCGCTTAAAAGCGCCTATGCCGAGATTTCGCTAACCATATACAGGCGAAACAAGTGTACATTTTAGCGCCACCACATGCAGCGTCGGTGCTTCGAGGCATTAAAAAATAACTTTTTTTTCTCTCAAAATACCATGTCCTCTTTTTAAGAGACACGTGGAGAGAAGCCCGATTGATCATTTGTTTGCATGCCCACTACCAAATTCGCTCACAGTGCCGAGAAACGCTTTCAGTACGATGATACCCCGTGGTAATATTCACGCGACTGGTTCCGAACGACCTTTTCGAAGCTTCGAAGATTAAAATGGACCGAAATGGCGATTACCATGGCAACCGAGTCATGCGTGATTTTGTCGTCTGTGTGTTAGTATTTGTTCGTGTCCGGCGAACGGGCAGAGAACGCAATGGCACTACTTTTCCAAAGTACAGTTACTTTAGCTCTACTGGGATTCGGGTCTTACGATGAAAGTACGCGCACAGTCGGCATCACAAAGCACACCCGAGCCAGCAGTTTATGCACTATTATTTCATCGTGTCCTCGGAGTAATTTCGACCTTTTATTATAATCTCCGATGGATAGTGCCTAGATTTGATTCTGCAAATACTGCCAAACCCTTAATATAGTTACACGCAGATGGAAAGTGTTCAAGGTGTACCTGATGCATCTCGCCAGTGCCGGTATGTGAACATCTAGGTTGATGGCCCAGTCAGTTAAACGTCTCAAAAACAGCGCGAAAGATACAAGGACGAGTAGAAGACTGGACACGAGCAGGTTGGGAGTAACGCTGGTCCTGTCGAGCCTTTCACTCGTCCCGGTGCTTCACGCTTAATGTTCCTGTGATGCCGGTATATGTTCGCTTGCCCTGAACGGTAGGGAGCAGTTGCAAAACGGCCTTCCACGACGGAAGCATGACGGAAAACCGCGCACTCTCGAGGGGCACTGGAAAAGGGTTTTCCAAGTTAGAAACCTCGCGCTGGAGGCGGGACACCTAAAACTCCTCCCCGCCGTTTTCACCTCGTGACTATACAGCGCCGGCATCCTAAAGCCGCGGTTAGTGTGCGAATACATCCTACAAACAACAAACAGTCTGCAGATACTTTCTGAGACGTGTTTCTTCTTTGTATGGCGGCCCTGGCACATTACACCTAAACCTGCATGCAGACATGTCCAAAGCTTTTATATATATATATATATATATATATATATATATATATATATATATATATATATGCAGGAAAGATACTTAGAACATCCTCGACGTGGGTTCACAGATAATTCTGGCACCACGTTTGCTGTGAACACTGTGTCTGCTGTACCCTGTATGAGCCGAGTGACTAGGACTTAAAAAAATAATAAAAAGGTATTAAAAAAAAATAGTTAAAAGTAAATTCTAGAATATTGTTATCTCGTGAATTTGAATATCAGGTTAGCTTTCTCTGAAAATGTAACTGAGCGGGCCAGAAAACACGAAAAACATCCGACTGGTCGTCACGTTATAAAAGAATGTTTCGGCCGCCAAGCACGTGTCGCCCGTGTGGGCAGCGCGTGTACTTGCGAGCTTGCCAGGTGTATTATTTTCCCGCACTGACACCAGTCGTGACGGCGGGCACCGACGTTTTTGAAAATAGCGAGAGCGCGCGTGTGCAGCTTTGACAAGCGCCGAAGATGCGCGAAAGTGGAGATTCCGAAATCCCCTTTTATGACGTAACGCTCCTCGAAGGAGGGGCTTTGGCGGTACACTGGAAATGATTTTCTGGATCCTCCGTGCACGAAATATTAATAAAAAATATGATCTCAATGTTCGTGATCCTAGAGGACAAATGAAGACAATTCAAGTTCATTTACTCAAATAGAGAATTGTTTCAGCTTCCCTTTAAGGGTCTCCTATTTATAACCTCGTTACACGAGCAAACTTAACCGCATCTACGCTGAAAAACAGTTACCACACTATACTTGCGGACGTCATTCCGCAACTCTTCAGTCAGGGCATAACGTTTATCAATACTATGGTCGCACGTGCGCTTCAGCATCTTGAGCGCTCATGAAAGCTGCGCAGGCGCACTCCACACTTCTGGAAAAGCTGTTCGAGAGTTTAGTGTGCTAGCAGCAGTGCAAGGCGGCTTAACTGTGCTTAAGGGTGCTCGTGTGACATGGAGGTTAGTGTCTCTAGTGCGGGCCGCGTAGCCCCTTATTTTCTGACACCCGTGCGTTGCAGCGAAGCGCATCTGCCTGGAGCCGTTCGTGAGCTGCGCCGACCAGAGTACCTGCGTGCTCAAGAAGAAGCTGTGCGACGGCAAGTTCGACTGCAAGGACCGCTCGGACGAGGGAGACTGCACCCGGTGCATGCCGCCCCTCCTCAAGTGCACGACGGGAAAGCGCTGCATAGGGGAAGCCGCGGTGTGTAACGGCGTCGCGGACTGCGAGGACAACTCGGACGAGGAGAACTGCCGTAAGCCTGTACATTTTTTTTTGACAGCCGTTATCAGGGAGTTTTAATAGATCCATTCGATACCTCCGATAACGATACGTGATGACAAAACGATTAACGGGCAAAGATCTCGGCGGACTATCCATTATCGTTGTCTGAGTTATCGAGACGATCGACTAATTGTCCCCATTGCCAGTAATTCATACACACCCCACAACACCTCCTAACACGTTCCCAAAGATGCGCTCAACACCCCCCTCCCCTTTCCCCATAAAACATCAAAGATAACTCCCCGCCTGTCCCACCTCCTTCAAATAAAAAAAAGATGCTCTACAAAGTACGAACACCCATGATCTACACTAGGGTGCCTCAATGTCCTTCTGTTTAGGGCGATACCACCCTTTGTAGTACCCGATGCCAACAGCACGCGCTCACGGGTAAAATACAAAGGAATGGACGAAATAAAATGTCGTCATAGCACAGGTAGTGCCACAAACGCGTGCAGGGACACGCTGTTTCACGCGCTTCTGAGCAAAAAATAAAAATAGAAGTGTGGGAAAAAATGGCCAGATGTCTCCACCCTAAGCAAAGCCCACATGAAGGCACCCTAATTTACACTTTCAGAGAGCTCCCAGATATTCCTTTCTCACCCCCAGAATTACAATCCTAAATCAACCGATTTGGCGGGGTTTTGCAGCGGATCCAGCGGCATAACACTTTTACGCCACAGTGTTACGAGACGGCATGTCACGCAATGTCACAATTTCCCCGCTAAGTCTAGCGGGAGTTTAGTGTGACGTTATATCAATTTGTCACGTAACCTCGCAGTGTAACGTCTCCTCGCATTGTCCCGTAACTTCACAGTGGGACATTCACACTGTCCGCTAAATTTAAGCACTACAGTGTGACCGCGTGCAGGGAGCGTGCAACGCCCTGCACACGGTCACAGTTTATTCGCAAAGTCTATCGCCGAAGTTTATACGCAAAACACGGCAATAAAGTGTTTTTTTTTTTTTTTTTTGTTCTTGCTTTAAATGTAAAATTGCATTTTAGTGTAAGGTAACTGAGAGTTCGTGACCATGTGGTTGCTTGCCTGGTAAAACGGTAGGAGTTAGAAGACTTGACCGAATGGCACCTACCTGAGCGTGTTGACACTTGTCGCCTGTCACCAGAGTATGGGTGGCCTTATCCCAGGCTGTTGATGCGTAAGTCCAGGTAACGAAAAGTAAACAGTTAGATTTGTTTTGGCCTCACAATTCATGGCAGCTCTTATTCATATTGTTTTCTTTGAAGTGTCATCTAGCCAGAGACACGCTAGCATATTTACTGGCACTTTCGTAACGCAGTATCGTTTTCACAACAGGACGTCGGCAATCCCTCCTGGCCGGAAAGGAAGGGACGATGGGTAAGAGATAGTTGTTCGCTTCGGCTTTTTAAGATATCAGAACCAAAAGTAAAAGAACAAATCAGTTGTCCACTTAACAGGATCTCAGCTCGAGACAGAGGTGTTGTAGAAAAATTGCAACACCGGAGAGTCACGAACAAGGGAGACAATTAAAAATCATATGTTCCGCTAACCCTTAAAAAAAAAAAAAGAAAGAATATCTCGCTGAACTTTCGACAGACTTTAGGAAATACGACGAGACCATGTTTGAGATCCTAGAGCTTTATGATTGTCGAGTGTATTTCTTTATATTCCAATCCTGAAAACGGCTGTCGGTTGAAATGTTGCCTTCTTTTTTAGTTCTGTTACGACTGATTCCTCGCCAGTGCTGGTATCGACTTGGGGGAGAGGCTTTTGAGATCGACGGGATACCTTCTTTAGAAACATTAAAAAGATCAATACACGTCGCAGGCTGAGTTTGAGAACTGCACAAGGCTCTCAAACTCAGCCTGCGACGTGTATTGATCTTTTTTTTTTTGTGTCATGCATTTTTTTTAACTCGGTTTCGAGTCTTTACAATGTAAAAAAAAGCTACTGCTACTTATATCAGGGTTCATCGATTTCTATAACTTGACAACCCCACCAATGCCTTCCCAAGTAACGTGTTCTTCTTACTTAGTGGGTGTCAGGGATACGATTTGAATGAGTTCATTACAAAGAGATCATACACAGAATAGGTGAAACTCCTTGGAGTCTATTAGTTCGTGGCGCAGGCGGCCGATGGAATGTTTCGTCCGACGGCGCCTAGACAGCGCCTAGTGGTTTATTCTGTTTCCTTAAAAGCACCACTCTCATAACGCCCGGAACATCTATTTGACGCAATTTCGTTACGTGTGCGCCTTCTGCCAGCGCGCTGAAAGGATTCTCGTAAACAATAAAATAGCTTATCTACCCCATTCCGGGTAAATATTAGTCACGTGAGCGCCCTCCGCCAATGAGAGAGGGCCGGGTCGGGGAGAACGAGGACGTTACCCTGCTCAGCCCCACAGTATATATGTACTACATACTCTAACGGCGATCGCTACTGCTAGTATGGTGCCTGGAACGCGTCTTCCACTGGTGCGCTTACCGCGTCTTTAAAAAAGTGGTCTCTGGATTTGTGCCCGATGAAGTCATAAAAAGGCCATGATGTCGCAGGCCGCGACCCTGGTGGTGTCACAGCAGCGTACGGTGGATGCGACAGACGCCTGTTATGCTGCAGGTCGCTCTCCCGCTTGACATTCCACTGAAGCTCCGGCAGCCGGGAGTTGTTTGGGACGCCGCGTCGACAGCGACGCTCGCGTTCGATTGAGTACTTTTTTGCCGGAACTCGTATGCCCAGTCACCAGGATCGCGACATCCGGAGGCGTGACACTACGGCTTTTGTGATGTAGTTTGTTAAAAATTCGGGACCGCTTTCGATGCACGGATAAAATAAGATGCTAGGGACATCAGTCGGAAACGCGTTTCAGGCACCTTACACTCTCAAAAAAAGAAAAAAAAAGAAAGAAAAGGGGGTGTAGTCTTACACTTTTTGTCAGATATAATACACCTCAAAACTTCAATTTGACGTACAGCGCACCGGCGTTGAACCGACGGCAGCGACTTTCACGAGCGGCTTGATAGCTGAAAGGTACAACTTATTCAAATAGCTATATGTATACGCGTTATAGACTACAAAACATATAACCGGGCATTTCTTGGCCCCACTGCAAAAACCTCAGCGTTTTTTTTTCTGCAGTCATTAATACCTACATCAGCTGTTTGGTAAGTCATATGACACAGTTCTCAAGCCCCTCGTAAAAGTTGTGGCTGTCAGTTCGACGTGAGTGCGTTTTACGCCGAACTGAAGTTTTGGGGGCGTATAATATGTTACAAGGGGTGCAAGACTACACCATTTTTGTTCCGAACAGAAGAGGCAGAGGACTGCAGAAGCCGCGAGTTCGCGTGCAAGACGACGGGCGAATGCATACCCATGCGATGGCTCTGCGACGGCAGCGAGGACTGCGAAGACGGGTCGGACGAAGAAATGTGCCGTGAGTCCAACGTCCTGTACGACATTGCGGCTATATGGGGGGTGGCAGGACAAGAACGGCGGTGGAGGAGCTCTAGTTGTCCCGCTTCCAGCGCGGGCACCCTACCTTCGATAACGTTTGAGCGCCTCGTGGTCCTCGAGCGTGCATGCAGTGGCTCAAGGCATAGCTTCCTAACTACTAACAAAACCTGGCAGATCGCCATGAGAAGCGGCCACCGAAATGGAAAAAGTGGAGCGGCAGACAACGGATAAGAGGAGAGCCACGTGACTGGCGCCCCGCTGCGGCGAAACGCCAAAGCACACTTTTCCCGAGCAAACAAGTGTGTTTCGGGTCCTCGTCACTCCAAAAGCTGTGCGCTGACGTCCCGGTTCCTTGAGAAATAACTCTTTGATGCTCTGTGCTACCAGATCCTCGCGATCTAAATCTGCGACCGGGCACTCTATGGCTCCGTTGTCGACCTGCCAGGTTTCATGAGTACAGACAAGGCTATGAAAAGTCACACTATTTCCCGAAACGATGGTTTGAGGATGTCTCGGTAATAAACGCGCGCACTCACAACGAGTGACGTCGGCGCGGGTCTCACGCTCAAAATGCCTGTCACGGTCGCTCGTGTGTTCGTCTAACGTGATCATATTTTCCTACCAAAAGCTCTGGAGCAATAGTATTGAAGAAGTGATGCAACGCTTTTTGTACTTTAAGTACATATCACCTAGAATTAACGTGAATAAGCAGCGCACTGCTCACGGAGGAAGAGAAGGGGCAGGTAGAACAAAGGAGCGCTCTTTTTCTCTCCCTGTCTTTCCTCTTCCTCCATTTCCTGTGCGCTGTTTTATCAGCTTGAAGTACCAACTAGCTCAAATTGCTACTTTACTACAGCTTAAACTTAGAATTAAAGTTAGACGCCACAAACAACGAGGACACAAGCGTCTAACTTTAAGAATAAACAACCAACTATCCCATATCGCAGTCTTAATTTAGTATTTGTCCTTAACATTACTTTCTTTTTACTCCACGCAATGGCAGTAGCATAAAAAATATACAGCAAAACAAGCAGCGTTCACCCTCTCAACTCGCAGCAAAAACAAGTAGCCACGTGACCTGGAGCCGAATATAGGCTGCTAATGTTTGTCATAGCCACGTGCTGGGGTTGGTAAAGCACAGGGCACCCGCTGAGTTCCATACATTGTTAATGTTGGGCTAGTCTCGTCATGACAGCGGTTGCATTCCGAATGCATGTCCTACCCGAATGCATGTCCGGACATGGATTGTAACAAGCCCAAATCTAATGCTCGCCCAAATGGTTTTGTCCAATGCATAAGCCGTATTTCAATATCGTCTCCGCGGGGATTGCAATGCTTGATGACGAAGTCATGGGGATCGAATTGTTGACGACGCCAGCAATGCGATGCCCACAACTAAATCATGAAGTTGCGCTAAAGAGTCTGAAGTAAATCGTCAGCTGTTACCCTTTAAATTATGCGGCGACAAAGAAGCTCCATGGTCAGTGGCGTTGCCCGCTAGTCAGACTTTGGTTCCACAAGTGCCAGTAAGCTTGAGTGAAGTGAGAAACATTCGTAACTAATATCATTGCACGTCCCTTCAAAGAGCTATTCGATCCTTCGTGCCCTACAATTCACAATCCAGATCGCGTGACTTCAAAGGTCGATCACTTGTCCCAAGTATAACAACGTGCGCCTCTCCTCGTCTTTCTCACAGCCAGTGCGCATCACAGCCGACTGACTGGCTTCCGCCCACGCAGTAAGATCATACTCACGGGTTTACGCCTTATCTCCATACACACACTGTCTTCTTCGTTGTGCGATCTAGTGAACATAATGCGCGAGAGGGTGGAAAGATAAGTAGTGCGATTTAATAATGCCCGTATAAAACAGGCGTGCACGTTATTTTAACTCCATAATCAATGACAATTTAAGAAATGCAGGGCGTAATTAAAAAATACTTCATACTTCGTAATTCGTACTTGAGCGTTCTTATTTGCTATGGAACGATCGTAGGACGCCGGGAACTCATCCCATCTTTAGTTTCCTTAGATGTTAGTCACCGCAGTTGCGTATCTAGCCTTATTAAGCTTGCCGCTTATCCCTACCTTACAGAAGGTCGTCAACCCCGGAATCGATATTTCATCATTGGTGAGCTAACCACTGCTTTTTGAGACTTCGTCTGTTACATACTTTCGCATTTATTAGTTCAAATTCTTGCTTCTTCTTTGCTTCGTCAGCTCAGTGATTTAACTGATAATTACTTTTGCCGGCCTTTGGGACTTTCTGGCTTTTTGTTTTTGTCGACCAAACTTTACAACACAGGGCTTGACATGTCTGCTCGTGTTACTCTGCCTAAAAATCATTTACTTGTTAAGATAAAAAGAAGTGAGATCAACAGAGGGTCTTAATGCTCTTGTTGAACACATATGCGCGACTACATAGTTTGCGGTACTCCCGCAAACTAGAAGCTCATGCTATAGCATGGCGTACGGGCACACGCAGGTAGTAGTACGTGTTCGCGCGTAAACCAGTGTCATATTCTATGTTAACAGCAAGGTATCGTTTTAGGCCTATATTTCTTTTGTAAACTGTTCAATAGTCGATATTCCTGCTCAATTAAATAGAAGCTCCATTCCTCACTTTTTTTTTTTTTTTTCAGACAAGGACGGAAACCGCGTCCCCCTCCGTGGTGGCAGCGCCCGAAAACACTGTGAGTTGAAGAATCACTTTTTTTTGTAGGAACGAATTTGTCAGCCAGAAGAAAACATTCCCGTACACGTTAAAAAAAAAAGTTATCGATTACAATTATAATTACTCTTGGTTATAACAATATTCATTTATATAACTTGATTGCCTGACAGAAAAAATAAATGGTCCTTACTTTCCAGATTGCTTCAGAATTCCAAATCGACCATTGTTTCTCCGGTTCGGAAACGGGCCTTTCGTATGGTCCATTATTGAATTAGAAACGCGGAATTACAAACTACTCATTTTCTAAATACACTACTTTTGGTAGGCCATTCTCCCATCGGGGACGTGGTTCGAGGATTTAGGAAGAGGATATAAAAAATAGTAAGGGTTACAAGTAATTTCAGTACTTCCAAACGTAACCAGATTACTATTGGAATTTCATCCTCATAAATGTAATTAAATGATTACAAAACTGCTCCAGTATGTAATTGATTACAAGTCATTTAATTACTTGATGTACGACACCCATACAGGTCTGTAAGAAACAGAAGGAAGCCGGCTCTGCTCGCGCTTATTGGAGACGTGCACGATCGAAAGTGTCGCTGTGGTCGGCTTTCCACGATTGGCCCAATGCTGACTATGACGTCAGCAGAGGCTTTCTTATTGACGGAAATAAGAGTAATGTAAGAACTTCAATTTTGATGGTGTTCGCAGTGATTTCAAGCTTCCACCATGCTTATTACAAACACCAACGAACTTGTTGCTCGCTAGGTAATGACGTCACGAGAGGGAACCATAGGAGGGCGCCACCAAAACATCTCGGCGTTGCTGGACGCCATATTTTAGGACAATGTTTGGAGCGCATGCTCGGAACGAGCTCACATTATTAGGGTGCTAAGACCGGTAATCTCGATGGTGCCGAATGCACGTTGCGAAAGAAGTGCGGAAGCTCGCCGTCAGCACGCGCTCAGCAGTAACGCACACAGCTATTAGCGGAGAGATGTTTCGGTGGCGCCCTCGTTCGGTTACCTTTCGTGACGTCAATACCTTGTGAACAACGAGTTCCATGGTGTTTGTAATGGGCATGGTGGAAGCCTGAAATCATAGCGCTCTCAAAGCAACACTGCCGACACCGTCAAAATTGAAGTTCTTACATTACTCTTATTCCCGTCGTTGAGACATCCTTTCCTGACGTCATAGCCAGCATTCGGCCACTTGTGGTGGGCCGACCACAGCGACGCTTTCGATCGCTCACGTCGCCAATGGCCGCCAGTGGATACTCCCTATATGAAACGCAACCGCTGTCGGACCTTTTTGAGGAAGTCCAGAGAATGATGTGTCGTGACCGCGTCAGGGAATACGCCTATTCCTAAATATACCCAAGCACCAAGAAGCATGCAGGGAACGTATACAGGCGCTGCGCGTGCTGGCGTCGGCCGTAGCATTTTAGAGCGCAGTTATTAGGCGCACATTTTTGGGCTGAGCGGCGTCGGCGGCGGCGTCGGCATAACCGCGTGACGTCAAGAGAGTCACGAGTGAGGTCACGAGGGTCACCAGTGACGTCAGGAAAGTCACCAGGGACGTTACGAGGGCCACGAGTGACGTCACGAGGGTGACGAGTGACGTCACAAGGGTCGCGAGGTAAGTCACAAGGGTCGCGAGGGAAGTCATTCCGTGAAATCACACGGACCTACCCTCCCCTCCCCTCCTCCTCCTCCTCAAGAGCTGCGCTCTAGTTCGGCATTACAAAGAATTGAAAACGTCTTTTTTTAAAGCGAGGGCATTAACTGTCCCATGGAGCGAAACCGGCGTTCTCTACAAGCGGCTGTGGCAGCGAAACCGCAGCTAAATTCCTATTAGCCAAAAGCACAGCAACGCAGATGCATCGTCACGGAAGCGCCGTGGAGCCGGCGGGGTTGGCCGCGCCTGCCCAGAGGGGGAGCGTGGTATATATTCGTCACCGTCGGAGCACCGTGTGCAAAAGGAAGACGTGGCGCGCTGCTTGTAGGAATACGCAGCGTGTAGGAATGCCCCTTCGCATTCCTACTAGTAAGCAGTCTTAAGTTTCTTTAGCGCACGCTATAGTTTCCTTGAAACAAAAATCTAAAACAAGTGGCCGTTCGCACGTGCGTCAGCAAGCGCCTTTTTGTTATGATTTCTTTCAAATCTTTAGTACGGGTAAGGCGAGCGAGCACAGCACGTCTAACTACGTTCCCTGAACGCGTCTTGATGATCGGGTAATTTAGCAATCGGTCTATTATGTTCTGAATATCCACCGACTTTTAGCCATCATACTCTTTTCTCGTGCCCTCTCTCGCTTTTCCTCCTTCTTCAACAGCCCTTTGGTTAGAAGGCCGTAGTGCTGGAGGAATTCTACGTCACATAGTGGAGGTTAGAGCGGGTCACAAATTGGAAAGGAACGCTGCGCTGTGTTAGCCTTTGACAGGGACTCATGTTCATTCGGTGGAGAACACGACAAGTTTCAGGCGGAAGCTGATACAGCACCCGCGTCCAAACTTTGCCCCGCGCTGGCCTCCACAAAGAGACGACGGTCTGAAGTAGTAAAGCGTTACGGCAACTTCGTTATATTTTGGGTAGCTTTCAACAGTATCGGCTTCCTTTTTTGAAATGGAAAACTGCAACTGCTTACTGTAGTTTGCTTGCTTTTCCTGAAGTAAAAATGCAAGTAACGACGTTGCTTTTTGTCGTTACCTTGCATATTTTTTCGGCACTTAAGATATCATTGAACGACTACGATCTAGCCATTTTTTGGACTTTCAAAAAGATGTGTTTCGATATTTTGAGTGGCAAATTGCTCCGTCCTAACTAGCGAATACGTAGTTCCGAACGAGACACGGCCCGGCTTTAGTCACGTGGGTATGTAATGCGAAGAACCTGCATGGTTATCTCGAAGCACTTGTTAAAAAAAAAAGAGTAACTAAAACTCTAACACAGTTCTTTTTTTTTAAGAATCTGTAACTGTAACGAGTTATTTTCATTGTGGTAACTCTGACGGTGGCTTCATTCCTTTTTTTTTCTAGGTATAACTGTTACCGGAACGAATTACTTTTAAAAGTAACTTACACAAGGTTGGGTGACGTGGAATTCCATCACTACGGCGTCGTAACCCAGAAGCTGTTGCGCCCCTTTTCCTCTTCCCTATTTGCATCTTCGGCAGTTCTAGTACTTGGGAAATATAAATGGCGCGAAGGATGGACAAGAACAGGAACACGATGACGGGACTAACGCTAAAGAGGCATTCACACGGGAGAGAAATCCCTTTCTTCTCTCCCCGGGATCCGCATCACGCGGTAACAACGTTACACCTTTGAGCGGAGCCCGATGACGGGGACATCGCAGTGGGATGGGGGAGCTTTTCCTCGGCCTGTGCTATCAGTGTCCACCTTTGTATGGGCCCTCTTCGCAGTTGGTGACATTTTGTTCGCGTGTCTGACAGCTTTACAAATGTTGCTCAGCGGGACACCGGCGGTGGCATCGTGATCGCTTAACTTGTTGTGGGTAGCGCCGCTGCGCATGTCGTCTGAAGCACCCGAAGGAGTCTTCGATATTCATCGACGCCGTCCTCAAGCCGCTCCTGCTTCAAATGGTTTCGGATTTCACGTTGGTTTTCATGCACCCATTCGCAAAACATCTTTTTTTATTATTTTTTATCAGAAAGCAGTTTGTCGCTTTTTGCATTTAACAACGCTGCTGCCATAATCGCGTATCACCATTTCATGTACGCCTCAATTTTTATACCTTGGCTAGCGCGCACCGAGCCGTTGTCGAGAGTGCGCCCGCTAGATGCGTCTGATAACACTGATATCCCTCTCGGCTTTCTGCCGTTTCCGTTCATCAGTGACGTCACGCACACCCCTCCGCGAAAAGAATTCCCCCTGTGAAAACACCTCAACAAACAAACTGTTGTGGGGGACTAAAAAGAAAAAAAAAACTTTCCACGCTATTTTAGTAGAGTTTTTTGCCTTCCTCTTCGAGGCTCCAGAGAACAGACTTGCTTGCTTAACAACTTTCTTTGCCAATTAATTCTCCCTCGCTAACATCGCAGTTTAGGAGAGGAGGAAATTAAAGCGATTTTCTGCTGTCCGGAAAGAAAAACAGCAACGTACTTCAGCGTGGTTTAGAAATTATGAAACCGGTTTATTTGTTTATGTTTTTGCTTAATTTGTTTACATCAAATACTGCCAATTGTCGTGGATTATTGCAGAAGGGGATTCAATAACATTTACAAAGATACACAACATAATAACTTATATAGAGTCAATAATTCTAATTACTCTGCCACTGTACAGAGAAAACAAGAACTCAACTACTCGTCAGAAACCAATGCAACAATTTTTCTTCGAATGCTTCGACAGAAGAGACATCAACGAAGACACTCGGTGGTAATCTATTTCAGTCTTCGATGGTCTTCGCAAGAAAAGAATACTTACAAATATCAATATTGGCGAAATATGGGTCAACTGGTAATTCACTGTTGAAACGTCTAGATCACCTTCCGGAGGAGGTGGTCTTATATGAGTTTGCGTGCCAACATTAGGGTGATTAAAATACAAGAGATAAAAAAATTTCAGTTGCGCAGTTTGACGCCTTGACGCTGAAAGGTCTTCTCTCATCAGTGCCGAAACAGACTCGTGCCAACAGTTTGTAGAAAAAGTAGACCTGGCTGCAAGCCTAAGTATTCGCTTTACCTTGATAATTTGAAGTTGTGTATGGCGTTCCCATATTATTAACGCGTACTCCAGTGTTTGACACAGTAATGCTTTATGAACATTAATCCTGACATCGGAATTCGTTGCCCTTAAAGTTCTCCTCGTGAAACCAAGTTTTCTAGAAGCATATTTACATACATTTTGAATATGCGCATTCCAGCTGATATCACAACATATTGTGACACCAAGATACTTAATAGTCTTGAAAATATGCGAGGCTATTTCGTTAATTTCCTACGAAAACATCATCGGACACTTCTTTTTGGTTACACTTAAGACAGTACTCTTAACAAGATGGGTTAACATATCCCACCTTTCGCACTAGCGAAATATAGTTTATAAGGACTGGTTCAAAAAGGCCTGGTCGTCAACTGCTTCAACGGGGATGTAAACGAAACAGTCATCAGCAAACAAACGCACTTTATGGCTGAATTGATATCTGTAGCGATATCGTTACCGTAGACTAAGAATAAAACTGACCCCAAAACATAACCTTGGGGTACGCCAGACAAGACCAGTAAAACAGATATGACGCGTGTCCGTCAATTTCAACATATCGCGTCCTATCAGAAAAGTACGATTTGATCCAAAGAACCAAGTTCTTATCAACACTGAGAATCAGTAATTTTTCAAGTAACTTGGCATGCGTGACTCTGTCAAACGCTTTAGATAAGTCGATAGATACAACCCCGACCTGACCACGAATGTTTAGCACTTTCCCAAATTGATTGATTGGTTGATTCAAATAACTGCATAACAGTTAAACGCTTCCTGCGAAAGCCGCGTTGTTTATCGCCGTGTTGTTTTTAGCTATTTGAAAAGAAAACATATGATGTCGTACTTTCTCTACGAATGAACACGTTTATGGGTGGTTGAATGAATTACACGTTAGTCTACTGCCATTCCAGATAAGAATTATCCGGTACTGATTGGCGGACACACCGTCGCAAGTTCGGGTGAGCCACCGGGTGATGCCTCGCGAATTCGGATACGGTAACTGTCTGGTCGTCCCGTTACTGTAACAGCGATCATCGTCTAAATTTCAGAAAATCCGGTCGAACAGGCGGATCTGAAGGACTACGATGACGGTACGACTTTTTTTTTTATTGAGGCAGAATATATTTAGTTTATTCTGTTTAATGTTTTATTCCTTGTATCTATTTACTGGTTACAGTGGACGACTACAAATTTTATGACGACGAAGCGGGTGGTGAGTGTATAAACGTTCATAGATGTGAACTGGCAGCCCCTTCAAAAATAATTTCAACAACTTTCTCTATAATATATACTTTTGCGACGTTATGTCTGAATACCTGGAATTGTCTGAAATTGTATTTCCATTAAAGCAAAAATAATGAGACATAACTCGACAGTTGATATTGACGCAAATACTTTTCTTTTTCCTGTGACAGACCTACCTCGACGTTAACGTAGAAAAATATACATTTTAACGACATTTCGCCCTTTTTTGACGTTCTCGCGGTCTTTTACTGAAAAACGGAAGGCTAAGTCGACTCATCAGACGAAACGCTTAAGTAAAAATAAAAAGTAACGTCCGTTTTTTTTTTTTTTCTTTCTTGCTTTTTCGCAAGGCATTCGCCCATTTTAACGGCAACTCTTCTCAGATCATGTCTGCAACACAGAGCCGGAATGATCTAAGTGGAATTTGAGTATCACTTCGTGAGTCGTAGACTTGATAAACATTGTGGGAACCATTGGGTTCCCTCTATCCCTATCCAGGCCTAGCTTCAAGCAGGCCGTGGGAGTCGTCGTCACCAATGGCGTCGGCCTCCGGGATACAAGGAACCACGAGGCCGAATTCCCCGAGGGGGCCGGCTCTCCCTTGCCCATTTGGGTGAACGCGCCTTCGGCACACCCTTGAGAGCTATGATGGACGCGACTGCTAGTGGCCTCCCCGGGCGCGTCCATTCTCCGAGGCTACATAAGCTGGCCCCGAAGGTGGGCCAGGGGCTCTCGTCGGCGGAGGCCCTGGCTCTACGGAGCTCGGTTTTTCTTTGTGGGCCTCCGACTTCCCGTGAATCTGTCTAATGCGGCAGCGCGGGAAACCGACCGGGTGATACTGGCAATTGAGCCAGCGCCCAGACTTTTCATTGTCTAAGAGCGAAGCGTGTTGGCATTGCGACCAATAAACACGTCTTTATCCGGACCCATGGAACCTTTGTGTTTCTAAGTGGTAACCCCCCCAAAGGGCGAATCCCACAATCTGGCGCCCCAACGTGCGGCTTTCCGTGGACTGCAAAGGCAGCAGCATCCATCTCCTTTCGCTAAGATAGCAAACCAGGTCAATTTCCGGCCAAGGATCAAATAGGTGGACAATGGGAGAGGCGAACGCCCGACACCCGACGCCACTCAACGGCTTAGTGGCCACGTCAGCCACGCACGGACACAATGCAGTGTCTTTTCAGCCGAGCTCGCTTCCAAACGGAGGTGACTAAACGCCCGGAATACGTCCGAGGCATTCCCTTTCGGGACGACGCCAGCCTACTTCGCTGGGGAGGCGCACCTGCCCTTTTCGAGGTCAAGCCCGTTCTCGAACAAAGCACGGTGACGCAACACGAAGCAAGTGCAGCTTTTTGCCTTCGAGACGGCTCGCGGGGCCCACCCAGAGTGGACACTCCGTCAGCGCACAAACTAAAAGCGTATCTCGGAGCGAGAAAATGCGCTGTGCCTGCAACACCGGTCGCAGTCTAGCGAGGTTGCGGAGACCGCCGATGGTGCCCTTCGTCGCCGCGTCGACGGACCAGTAGCCATCAGGTTGACCAAGCGACCCCGGAACAAAGGCCCCCCGGGAAAACTGAGTGAGTCAAAATGATTTCCTTTTTACTCCGTCTTTCCTTCCCGCTATCAAGGGACAGAGGACTGGCGTGAGCATGGTTTTCGGCTACTAGAATTGAGTATGTTCCGTTTACCCGCGATCGACTCCGGCCAAAAGTCAGTGAGCGTCGCACGCAACAATAACGTTAGGAACCTTTGAGGGCCACCTATCAAGTTGCAACCCCGTAAAAGCGACGTAAATGTTGAAAACGCCGCGGGGTCCGGGAGCGGTTCAATCGTGCTACCGGACAGTGCAACAGGTTGAACAGCGTCCCGAGATGATTGCGTGTCCGATTAAGGTGACCGCCATGCGGTCACTGGACGAGATCGTGAACCACGGTACTCGAGGTGTTCGTTGGGAATCGACGGTAGCACCGATGAGTTTTTGACGCTCAGCAGAACGATCCGGGGTGTAAATGTGTGAATAGTTGTAAATATTTTCGCGGACTCTGCGGAGTCGGGCGGTGCGTCCGCCGGGCGGTACGCTCGCCACTAACGTCGCTAAGCAACTCGTATTGTTGCAGACGGGCTTTGGCAGCCGGGCAGCGTACTCGCCGGGTCGAGCAACTCGTGTTGTTGCCGATCGGTGCCGTAAATAGTCTGGTATTGCTATTGGCACGGGGTTTCTTTTTTTATTTGGGATCGGTTTCTGTTCTTGCTGATGCGGATAAACTCGTGCTACGTCGCTTGGCCTCTACGAACACTGCAGTTCACGGTGGCTGTCCTGCGCGGCTGGGAGGTGCATTCGGTGCTCTCCTTTGTTCGCGTTGGCCAGGGCAGCACGCGGCTCAAAGACTTTTCGAAGTTAGGTCGCTGTGCTATACCTGGCCACAGGCATTTATGTTTTAGCCTAAGGTAAAAGCTAACATGTTTGAAAAATAACAATGTTGGCGAGCCTGCCCGATAGCAGCCCTGCATCGTTTCAATATCAAGAAAGGACGGGGTGGCGCATTTGACATTTCATTGCGCCCGCAAATCGAAGCGATTAGGCATCGTTAGCAAAAGCAGCCACAAAGAACTTTGCCTAGTCGATCAGTCACCAACAAATTCATTGTCCGGGGTGACGCGAGTCAGCTTGGTATGTGGACATCCGTGTTCACATTAAGCGGAGTCGTGGAACTATTTTCACAATAACTTCGCAAGCCGAGCCAGTGCGATGCACGTGACTCACGGCAGAAAAGACACCTTTGTCTCTGCCTTTTTCTTTTTTTTTTATCTCTGGGTCCTTGAGCACCCAGGGATTGGTCGAGTGTCCTCAGTTGGACGGCTCGACCTTGCTCGGAATTTCCGAAGCTTCTTCTTGGGGAACGAAACGGGAGAGGGGGGCAGAGCGCAGGCGGCATTCCAGTTCCCGGCGGTTCCTGGGTCATGGTTCCACACCGAAGCGGCATTGACGCCAGGGAGCGTCATCGTCGCCGTCGCCGGCCTGCCTGTCCAGATCCGGCTCCTCGGCTGCTGGCCAAGATGGCGGCAGCCACCCTCCCCCTGCCTGGACTCGTCTCCAGGCCAGCAACACGTGGCATCTCGTCGCAGACCCAAGCTGTGGACCCGTGCCGACAGCAAGCAGCTCGCATCCCGTCACGGACCCGGTGACAGTGCCCGTGCCACATGGTGCGTCCTCAAGGAGAGACGCCCAACCGCCGTACTTTCCGCGGTTCCGCGAACATTTCATCGGGGAGTGACCGGGCCGTTCCTTTCTGCCCCCGGCCGGGCCCCTACTTGGACCCTTCGACGCTGCTCCGGTAAGCCTGCCACGAAGCGTGGGCTGAAGAGTTCGGCTGCACCCGGGGTCCACTGTCAAGCAGCGAGCTAGAGTTTTCAGCATGTACCGCGCTGATCGTTTTTTTTTTATTTCTTTGTTTTTCTTCGCGGCATGCTCTTTCGCTCTAGCGTTTCGTTTTTTTTTATTTTGTTTTTGAGAGCCGGTAGGCCATTTTATTTTTAGGCCTACCTTAGCCTTGAGAAGGGGGGAGTGTGGGAACCATTGGGTTCCCTCTATCCCTATCCAGGCCTAGCTTCAAGCAGGCCGTGGGAGTCGTCGTCACCAATGGCGTCGGCCTCCCGGATACAAGGAACCACGAGGCCGAATTCCCCGAAGGGGCCGGCTCTCCCTTGCCCATTTGGGTGAACGCGCCTTCGGCACACCCTTGAGAGCTATGATGGACGCGACTGCTAGTGGCCTCCCCGGGCGCGTCCATTCTCCGAGGCTACATAAGCTGGCCCCGAAGGTGGGCCAGGGGCTCTCGTCGGCGGAGGCCCTGGCTCTACGGAGCTCGGTTTTTCTTTGTGGGCCTCCGACTTCCCGTGAATCTGTCTAATGCGGCAGCGCGGGAAACCGACCGGGTGATACTGGCAATTGAGCCAGCGCCCAGACTTTTCATTGTCTAAGAGCGAAGCGTGTTGGCATTGCGACCAATAAACACGTCTTTATCCGGACCCATGGAACCTTTGTGTTTCTAAGTGGTAACCCCCCCAAAGGGCGAATCCCACAACATAAAGGAAGTGTTTTTTTTTTGTGTGTTTTTTTATGAGTTTGGAAACGAGTGTTTTCGGCTCAAGCTGAAAAGCTTCCTGCCTTCCTTTATACGCCAATATGATGCTCTGACGTCACGCACCCGAGGTGGCGCCACTGCTGTCGTCGCGGCGCATGCGCGAAGGTGACGTGGATCTGGCTCCCGCGCACGCGCATATGGGCAAACCCGATCTTGTTTGCCAGCAGTGTGTCTGTCTATATGTATATGTATCTAAATATAAAACACAACATCTTTCCTTTTCACGTTTTGTAAAAAAATGCTCCGATGCTTTCAGTGTCACGCGACCTAAGGGAGGGCTGTAACCACGCGCGGGGCGAGGAGCCACGTACTAAATGTCCTCCAAGCGCTGGATTGGCCCTAAGGAATGGCTCGTAGCGTCAGCTGCAAGCCATCGTAACGTAACGGAGCGCAATCAAATACAATACAGTTTTTTTTGTTTTTTTTTTTGTTTTTTTTTTAAGGTGTGCTGGCAGTTACTTGCCACGATATTACTTTTGCCCCCCGAAACATCGCATACCGGATGTTAGCAACGCGAGAACTAAAGACCCCTCTCGAAAGTCACGCGCCGATTATTAGAAATTCGGAACCCCTGCACAATGGCGGAACAACAGACGTTGTGGAACGCGCAAATCATTCCATAAGATAAGGAACGTCGGAGAGCGGCCAGCGCTAAGGAGCCGACGAACCAATGAAACGGGGTCGAAAGTGCACGTCATTTCGCTCCTCACCTTTTTCTGTGGGTGTGTTTTTGCTTTGTCATAGCCTCCTCTATACTCACAAAGACTGGCAGTTCGACGACGGAGCCATAGAGTGCCCGGTCGCAGATCCGGAGCGCGAGGATCTGGTAGCACAGAGCGGCAAAGAGCCATTTCTCGGGGAACCTGGACGTCAGCGCACAGCTTTTGCAGCGGCGAGGAACCGAAACACGCTTGTTCGCTCGGGAGAAGTGTGTTTCGGCGTCTCGCCGCAGCGGGGCGCGAGTCACGTGGCTCTCCTCTCATCCGTTGTCTGCTGCTCCACCTTTTCCATTTCGGCGGCCGCTTCTTGTGGCGATCTGCCAGGCTTTGCCAGTATATAGGAGGCTATGGGCTTATAATCCTATCCAACGCATTAAGTGTGCCGCGACGTTGCTGCTTTAGTCCGCCATCGTAAAGGAATTACGCCGCTGTCAACACAGTGCAGTCTTTCGAAAGGGGTTCGTTTTATGTATAGTCAGTGTCGGGGTGGCAAACGGCAGAAGGCATCTTTTTAGTTGCCCGGTCTCAAGCACTCTCTCACCGCCTTCCGTCGTGCTTTTAGTGCGCGTAGATGTTCGAGGTTCACAAGACGCCGTAGCGTTATTGAAGCTAGAAAGCTTTCGCTGGAGGCGAGACAGCGGGAACACTTCCATGCCGCCCACTTCCTATCGGTGACTATAGTCGGTGTCGATCTACCAGTGAAGAAGAAAACAAAAATGGCGTGACAACGTAAAGGGGATTGCTTTAGTAGGGAAGCGGATTCGGAGACCAGATTTAAAACAAAGACAGAAAGGAGCAACTACATCAAAACTGCTTGCGAGTAAGGGATAAATAAATTGTAAACAAAAGAAGAAGAAAAAAAACAGCAATATAGCCATCAACTTATATTTTAGGGGAACCCACATCTTCGGGGATAAAAATATATGATTCTGTTTTAAATCCCAGCACCCAATTTTGTTGCCACGATAACTTACGACCAGTTTGTTTCCTTTTCCTCGTTTTCCCAACCTCGTTTAGACAGCGGGAACACGCAAAAGACCGGTAAGTTGGCTTTCCCGTCTGGCCCCGTCACGAAAATAAAGCCGCTTCTTTACGGGCTCCTTTCGCCTGTGATTTTTGTGTTTCCATTGAAAACTAAGTTTTTTTTTTTCTTCCACTTTGATTCTTTCTTTCCTTTTTTTTTTATTCCAAAAGAGGCTTTGTTCGTATCCGATTAGGGAGTCTATACAAAGTCTCACTTTACAACGGACTGCAGTAGACGCTTCCAGCCATTCCAACACGTGACGCTCAAGTTGTCACGTGACGCCCACGTGTCACGGAAGTCTTTGATGACTCCTAGCGTCCTGTGATACTTGTTTTGAGGTGAAACGAAGTATAGTAGCAATCCGCCTGTCCAAAAGTCCGCAAAATAAACGCAACCGCCGATCCACGACGAACTCTCTCCTCATGCAGTTCCCCCCGTGGAGGGCTCCGTCGACGACGAGGATAATCCAGGTGATACCGTCTGCCTTATCTCGTTTACTTTATGTTATTTCTTTTTATATTCGTCCACATGGAGTTTGATTGGGGCAAAGCCGTTTCTCCGTGTAGCAGTCGCGCGCAAGATTGTTAGGGGTACTTCAGGTACTTTGTGGTAGAGGATTGAGTTAATGGGACACTTTTTGGGGCAAGATGTGCCATGTATGGCGTTACGCAAGGAGATACCTTTTTTACACATAGATTACTAGTAGAGATGTATCGAGTAGTACTACATTAAAACAAATGACAGAGGAAAACAGAAAGGTGTGTGTATGCGTACGCCTCTGGCACACGCTTGTGTGTGCGTCTGCGTGAGTATGTTTGTACGTGTGCGTGCTTCTTTGTGTCTCCGTGTGCGTATATGTGTGCGTGTGTGCATGTATGTGTTTGTATGCGTCCAGTTTTTGTGTGTGCATCTGTGTTTGTGTCCCGTTTTTGTGCCGCTAATGTCTGAACTTTGTTTGCTACTAGGTATAGCAAAAGCATTTCAAATTTTTTTTTGCGTACCGTGATACCCTGAGAGATGACCCACCAAAAACGAAAGCAAATCGGGTGGAAATATGAAAAAAAAAAAACGTTCGGTGTGAGACAAAAAAAAGCTTTCGAAAATGATAGTTTTAGATTTTGTGACCTGCGAAATTTCTGATTGTAGGGAGGGGCGATGAACCGAAGACGACCGCCCATCCCGGTCAGCAATGATTGCTCATCTCCTGTCGTGGTTAATTAGCACCATTTTTGCCGAGGTCACTATTGGCCAGGGCCCTGCAAAAACAGGAAGTGGGCCATCTGTCGGTGTTTCCGAAAAATAGCAAATCCTGCCAAAAAGTAAGGGTGGGTTATCTTACGGTGGTGGGGCATCTCTCGGGATATTACGGAAGTCTGCGAACATAAAATCGATCAAAAATCATCAATAACAAAGACAGTTGCTGATCATTCTTCACTTTCACGATTATTGTTCACGGTCATGCCACCGTAGTCCTAAATATTGCGACCTTCGTGCAATCATTCTACGCGTCACTTGCAAAACAGCCATAACGCTAAAGTGTCGTGACCCCGTTATTTTTCGACGTGAGAGAACACGGATTCTGACATTCATTTACTCCACTTCCGATATCCTGACAAAGACTACCACGTGAACGACAAGGGCAAGCCAGCCGGTAAGTCTAGCAGACCCAGCCTAGTGGCACTTTCCACGCAACCTTTGACGGTCCATTCGCCTTGCAGAACACCCCAAGTTTAAATCTATCACGTGTAAGTACTTACTCATAAAAAGCCTTCGAAGCCAGGGCTCCCGAAAACACAATGCAGTTTATTTTTTTGGCCCAAAGCAGGCCTTCTGAGTGAAAATAGCGTATAGATGTTTGCCAGAGAACTAAACACTGACGCATGAGTGAAAAATTGAACCTTCTCGGCGGAACCTGACAAAAAGATAAAAAAAATATTGGTGGACGGATTTGTAAGTTTCATTACTCCCGACACGAGTCTAAGCGTATTGTTTCAAAGAACGCTCCAGGCGGAGCTAGCGCACGGTCGCGATATTTGAACACTTCAAAATTTCGAAATAGAACGAAAGAAAAATGTTCATTATGCTTTTTGCAAAGTCACCGCGTATGATTTAAGAAAAAGAAAACATTCAAATCACTTTTATACTGTACAATTAAGAGAATAGTAAGTTAACTTTGTTTTCTACATTGATATCTTCACCGTAGCGGTATGCCGCCGACTGACTTCGACAAAAGCATTTTTCTTTTTTTGCTTGAATAAGCTGAATGTTCCCATTAAAAAAAGCAAGACGCAAAGAAGCAACTGGAATGAAAATTGGATTCTGATAGATAGCTTCTATTCATTACAGATAGCTTCTATCCTAAAAGAAAAGACTTGTCGATGCAGCTTAAACGGGAATGGCTGATATTGGTCAAACAAGTGTATTTCGGCTTTTATTCGCTGTACACACTTTTTTGTATAATGTTTCGCCCTAAAGCGGTTCGTTTTGTTATATAAAACTTCTACTGAAAAAAAAAATAAGTGCCGATACAACTGGATTGTGGATGGCTGATAGAGTCAAAACAAGCGTACGTCAGCTTTTATTTGCTATATACACATCTTTTCTATATAAGGTATCTTTTTAAAGAGATTCTATTCGTTATAGGGAGCGTCCTCTGCACAAAATAATATGCCGATGCAACTCGAGCGGGAATGGCTCATACCAGTAATACAAGCGTACTTCAGCATTTGTTCGCTATAACACATATTCACTCTAGGAGAATTCGTTACAGAGAGCTTCTACTGAAGCAAGGCGCCAATACAAATCGAATGGGAATGACTGATAGAACACGCCTACGTCTGCTATCCACACCTTCGTCATGCGAGCTTTTGCTATAGAGGCCGGTATATTCGTTATAGAAAGCTGAATTGTAAAAAAAAAGATAACGAGCCGCTTTCGAGGTTGCTCTTGTACAACATCTACATAACTTCGGTTAAAAGATTTCGTTATAGATGGCAGTATTGGGTACAAAAAGCTTTATTATACAAAAAAAAATGCGCAAATGTCAATAAATAAAAAAAAATCATTTGTTGATGTGATGTGAGTAGGAATGGCGATTGCCCGACCCTTCCCAGATGTCCCCATGACTTGCAAGTTGGACCAGTTCCGTTGCGTCGACAACGGCGAGTGCATTCCCGCCAAATGGAAGTGCGATGGCAACGAAGACTGCACCGACGGATCTGACGAGAGCAAATGCAGTGAGACTCCATTTTCGCCCACGCGAGTTCCTTTCTTATTTTTATTATTATTATTTTCCCCCATTGACGACGAGGTCATCTACACTGCCCGCACAAGTTCGACCGGCAATGGGGTGTGTTGTTAGAGTGACGCGGTGGGGCACCATATTGATCTGACACCGCCGCGAGTGCTTCCACAGAAACTTACTTGTCCTTCTTTGCTCCCGCGTTCTTGCCGTCTCTCTCGCACCTTGAGCTCTAGGGCACTCATCTCTCGCCTTACTATGGACCGGAAATGACGTTACGAGCCATCGACGCCAATATAATGCCGCGTGAGTGCCACGTGACTTCCGGAAGGGTCACAGCGACGCGCGGGCACTTTAATCACGTGACATGTGCACAGCTCCGGGTTCGCTGGGATGGCCTGCGTTGTCCACTGCAGTCCACCATAAAATAAAGCAAAAGGTAGCCCTTACGTTTTCTTTTTCTTTTTTTTTTTGTTTGTTGCGTGGATTTAGGTCCTCCTCAGAGTTAGTCGAGTAGGACTGCTGGACAAGGGTTGAACCTTCTTTATCTTTTTCCTTTCCGTTTTATATCCGTTTTATTTTTGTTTGTTTTTTAACGATGAGTAAAATATCTGGATGAGTGGGGTGACTTAGTTGACTGGAGATTTCGAAGGGAAAGATGAATCGATACCTGTATTGATTTAGAATTCTTAGGAATGGAGAGAGTTCGACATCTTGGGTGGTCGGAGCTTTTTCTTTGCTTCGACCCTGAATTCCGTCTGACCGTTAAGTGCGGGGAGACGACTCGTAGCCTTATGCAGCCGGCTACATTCTAAGTTTTTTTTTTTTTTTTTTTTTTGGGGGGGGGGGGGGGAGGTTTTGTGCAAAAACTTTTCGCTGAAGTTCTTGAGAGGATAACTTGATACTCCTTACATGGGAAGCGAGCTGGTGGCTGTTCTTTTTGCGAGAAGCACGAGTTGTAAGGACACACAAAATTCAGTACTTTTTACAGGATACCGTTTCTGCCAGTAGGAGAGAGTGTAAATGGTCAGGAATAAGTTAAAAGTATTTAGAGGACCAATTATCAGTCAGTAATCGGTTCGACTTGTACGTGGAGTGCAACTTCGTCTGCTTCTTGCACAGGGATAGTGATGATGTCAGAACGTCGAGCTTTTATTGGCTGATTGAAAAACAAAATAGTGGGTAGACCTCAATGCATCTACCTACTATCCTTTCAATCAGTCAGTCAGAGCCGTGCGTCTTTCCGACGCCACCGCGACCCCTGCTCAAAAGAAAAAAAAAAAACGGACTTACTCTCCGTATAGCCAAAATGTGCACACGTTAGAGTTTCGTATATATTGGCCAAAAAGTAATAAATAACACCTTTAGCGCCTCACGATGCTCTGCCAATCTAACCTAAGAAATTGATTCGTTTTTTTCTTTCATTGTCGTGAGCTCGATACTTGAAACTAAGACATTCCCATGTAAGGCAATTCTAGACATAGATAGTGCCATCGCGAAGTATTGCATCTTATTAAGCGGAGCAGCATGAGACCAAACCACTTAGAAGGCCTATTCTCTCCCCCTAACGTCATCACGGGATAGATGGATGGATAGATGAGGACCCTCTTTTAATCGGGCGGCGTCATGCATCATCTAGCCAGTATTTTTTTTTTCTTACTAATAAATTTACGTCGCGGCGCCTAGATTGCGTCAGCCATTGGGTTATTGTATTGTACACTAAGGGTTCAGCTGGCGATAGTGTGCTGCAAGTTGAAGCAGACAGCAATCAGTCGAAGATGGAGTCGGGTAATGCATTTCTACGATGGAAAGAGGGTGCGTTTGTTTTCTCTGCGTATGGTTATAAGGGCAAATATTAGGAATAATTATAACTTAGTAAATAGTTTGAAACATCTCTCAATTGGGTAAATGAAAATATTGGTAAGTCACAGTGTTTTTTTGTCAAATTCATGTAATTAAACACAGTGCTAAAACAGCCTCATACGTATACGTTTGTGTGGACTGTCGGCAACTATTAGCGCAAACACGACTCCAGCATTTTTGTGCATGGTGGATTGGGCACCAAGGGGTCGAAGGACACGTGAAAAACCCAGAGAGACGGCAAGAACTACGCGGTAACACTTGATCAGTAAGTCCCCGGGCATGTAGACGACCGAAATAAAGTGAAGGTCAAGTTAATATAGCCCGATTTGCAATGAGTAAATATTGCTTTCTCCTCTCTGCTCGTGCATATGTGCGAAGATGCTTGTTCTGCATTCAAAACGTCACCCGCGCACTTGAAATATTTGAAAATAGAGAGAAGCCAAAAACCCGGTGCTCGATAAAAGCTGCCCAGCGTAGTAAATAATAAAAAGAGAAAGCACTCATAGTCATGATATGCTTTATTCTTTACGTTTCGAGTGTTTTTAAACGCTCATAAAGATGCACGGCACGGGGTCACTTTCGTATGTGAGAGGGCCATTATTGCAGCAATAAATAAACGTCACCGGAATGCTGACGAACCTTGAACACACTCTACATTTCTTTCGATTGTTATTTTGCTTTGAATAGTCGCTCGCGTTTACACGAGCTTCTGTGGAACGCAGGTTGGAACCTGAAATATAGCGAAGTTAATATCGTTCACTGGTAAACAAAAAAATGCATCAACTAAAGAAATTACATTTCCAGAATATTAATAAAGGTACGTACTATTCGGTACAACGCAAATAACAAAAGTGTTCATGCTATTTTCCGACGAAGAGAGAAAATGCACGCGCGGTTTCTTTTAGGAATGCACAGGACCACCGCACTGCTTCAATTTGCCTCCCGGAAGTCGCAGACACTAGCGCCACCTGAACCTCTAGCGTACATTATAATAACTCTATGGTTTGCCGCTTAGGATGCGTCGGAGATCCACTAACAATGATGCAGGTCTTTGTCTTCTAGCTGGTATTGATAAGACAGCGTTTTTAATATGACCAGCCCGCTCCACGCACACGAGAGTAGCTCTCACGAGCCTGTCGAAACCACGAAAATCTTCAAACGTGCCGCTTTGTATTTTTTAAACCTATACCAACAATTTTTTGTACTTTGTTTCAAAGAGAAAATATGCGAGCCCGCCGAGTTCTACACGACCTGCGGTGACGGAGTGACCTGCATCCCTCGGAACTCTCTCTGCGATGGCGTGGTCGACTGTCGCGACGGGCACGACGAGGCCAACTGCTGTAGGTTTTTTTTCCCTAACAAGCGACACTCCATTTTAAAATCCTTGACGCGCGATCTCTTGGACGCGACCGTTGAAAACGGGCCGCTAAAACGCGCGATGCTGCGGCAACGCGTTTCAAACGGCGCGCCTTCAGACGCGCGTCGCTTAAACCCCACCGTATTTGAATCGCTGCTTCGGTACTTCGCCTCCTCAGTGTTTTCGACACACCTGACACCACTTAGTGTGTACAAAAAAAACTATTTTAAATGTTTTTTACTTCCGTTGCGTTCAAGCGTGTTCACGTGTCGGCGGGTATCAGCTCGACGCAAAGTGCCCGCTGCTTCTGGTTATCTCCTCCTCCCCTCCAAGCAAGTAATGAAGACCGTCTGGCCTCTGGCTATGACATACACGTTAGAACTTCCTCTTTCGCAAGCCTTCTCTTTCTTCTTTTCTCCTGCTGCTTCAAGAGAAAAGAGATCCGCGTTCTTCTCAACTGACACATAAACTACGCCACGCCAAACGCTCAGTCGCCGTCCGAATGTCGCTCTAGCAGTTGGTACCAGACTCCAGTGTTTCGGAACTTCCTGTTATCTGATCATCTCCATCTTTTCCTGGGTTCCATTTTCTCAATAAAAGCTCCGTAAATCGTTTAGAACGTCTGAATCGGCTAACGGTAAGTCATGAAACATTAGCATCTCGTCCCAACCACTAGCACTCCGTTTTGCCCAAAGACCGAACGTTCGGCAACGTCGGAAGCTCATTTATTTTGCAGTCGGAAAAACAATTTTTTTTTCTCTTAATGGCATCTGTTATATCTATGGGTATGTCGAGTTTCCCGGTTAGTCTTACCACTATTTTTCCTCTCTTCGTTTCTTTCCGTTTCTTTTTTTTTTTTTTTTTTTTTTACTGTCTCCAGCCAAAGCGGGTCCGTCCTCTCTACTGAATGCACTCGGTAAGTACAACACCGGCGAGAGCTCCCGGAAACACTTTGCGTGTAACTTTAGGACCGTCCACGGTCGACTGACGTTCCGATCACATTAGGAACAAGCTACCAACGGCCGTGCTTCGGCTAGTAGACGGTGCATTAGGCGTAGTGCTGAGAACAGCAAGCTCTACTAGATTACATGATTCGTTTTCGGTCGTCTGTCTTACCTTGCGTCTGAAGCTTAATAGTAACCCCATAACGCATAGTTTGGCATAAACTAATGCCTGTAAAGGGCCGACGTTACTCGTTTTCCTCGTTTGTCTGAACCTTTTCACTCCTACGCCTTACCTTTCCCCAGACTCTGATTTTATTTCCCTTTCTTGAACCCTTGATTCCCCATTTCCCTGGCATCGAAGTAAATATAAGCTCACCTAAAAACTGAAAGCTTAAAGGGACACTGACAATTTATTTACGTTCGCCAAGGTTTTTAATTATAGATGACATATGACAGCCCAACTATCCAGAACAGAATTGGCGGCACGAAATTCGTTTTCTTTCCGACCGAAAATTGTCGATCGAGAACTGGCCGGTTCGAGTCGCGCTCAGTCTCTTCTCCTGGTCACGTGCCGTTTTCTATGGTTTAGGCAAAACCACCATAGATAATCAAAGTCGCGCGTCATTGAAGGCACACACCCAATACTAAAGATAGACAAACAATATGATACTCAGATTTGTAATGGCTCGTAAAAAATAACTGTGTTGATTGAATAAAAAAAGTTGCATAGCCACGGGATTTTTGGTAACTTTCTTCGTCCTCTGTATTTCACCTTCGTCCACTGTTCGGTTTTGAGCAGTTCCGTTTTTTATTATTAAAAATTTACGTCATGCTGTGACGCTGGTAGCCACGCGCAACACAAAGCACACATATCCCGGTGACTTGTGGCGTGAGCAGACGTGAGCTTTCGCAGCATAACGTAACATAAGAAAACGGGATTGTTTGAGCCAGACTTTACGCTATGTTAGGTTACGAAAGCTTACGTCTGCGTACGCCACAACTCACCGGGGACATATCTGCTTCCTATTCGCGGCGAGAAGTTTGGGTATCGCCACCTGGTGGAATTTTTTCACAACACAGGGTGAGGACACTTCAACCTCCTCTGCTGGTGCAAGCGCGTGCAATGCCAAGATACTATGCACTATGAAAATTAAAACATAACCGCGTGGATATAGCACGCGTGCTACCCATAGTGGAGAGAACAAAAGCGGCCCTAGCGAGCTTCTCACGGCTAAGAAGCCGTGGTTTCCAGGTCAGGAAGATGGTCTGGCGCGTGACATTCGAGGCACAAATGTTTTGGTGACTTACACTTAACGTAGAAAAGAGACAAACAAAAAAATTAAGAAAACGGCGCTCTGTGAACCCGCATTATAAGCTTTCCTGGCGTATGTGAGTTTTCGCTGTAAACTGTTCGAAGGATGTAAGGCATAGTGTCTACCGTAACTATAGGGGCAGATTTGGAGTTGCAGCCTTGCAAAGGGTCGATTATGTAAAACAGTATTTCTTTTTTAACCAACAATATAGTCACTGACGGAGTGAGAACCACCGGACGTGTCTTTCGGATGCCAAGCCTCTAGTAGGCAGTCCTTGCCTTTCGTCGTGCTTTGCCTGCGGAAGCACGCCCGAAGCTCACGAGGCGCTTAAGTTTTAATAAAGGTGTACGAAGCTCCCGCTAGAGGCGCGGGAGAACTAAAAAGCCTTCTTTCAGTTTTTATTCTGTCAACGACTACAGAAAATTAAGGTTCGAACGAGGTCGGAACAATTCCCCTTCTCAAATGTCGAAACGTTTTGTATTTAGATTCCCACATGTATTCACAATGTTATACTCCGTTCCACCTTCAGTCTGAGCGCAGTGGACGCCACAGGCCATCCCAGCCGATCCAGCGCCGGCAGAAAATCGCGTGACTTGCCGGTTGGGCAGAGGGACACAGGGAGCTCAAGGTCACATGACACTCTCCTCACGCTGGATTGGCTGGGATTACTCCTAGCGTCCGCTGCGCTCGGACTGAAGGTGAAACGGTGTATAGTTTTTCTTCGATGACGCTTGCCGAAATTGGCCCGCATGAGCTAAACGCATACTTCGTTTTGAAAGTGAAGAAAAACCTCCACCCCCAAATACCCAACTAATTCTTCAGTTATAAAAAAAAAGGAAAGAAAAGAACAGCGCAATTTCTGTTAGACGGTGGGAACACGATCGCAGCTTAAGGTCGGTTCACACAGTTGCGTGAATTCGATCTAGTGCGACTGCAACGGCGTGCGACGTTAATCCTTTTACGGGTTGCTATGGCAAAAGCTGCGTCGGCTCGAACAAAATGGGGTAAGAACCGGCTGTTGCCACAGAAACCCGTACTTGCACTCGATCAGACTCGACGCAAGTGTGCAAGTCGACCTTTTAGAAAGGCAAGACCTGAGACGCGTCGAGGGTCTTCGGTTCCAGGAGATCTACGACGTATACGATCCTATCCCAGGATCACGAAGACCTTGAGTGCGTGTTTGCGGGAAACTGGATTTAACCGCGAGTTACCGTTCTTCCTTGATTTCAGGAGGATCAGGAGGATCTGGCAACGCTGGGCTGAGTAAGAGGCTTTGTCTACCCTATACGCATTTTGTTGTTTCTACTACACGAGCACACAAAAAAAGAAGAAAAACATAGAAACATATAAACCCTCACTTGTTCCAAAGCAGTGGAAGCGTACCTTGTGTGGCCTAGCTTTAGTCGGTGTACGTGTCTGACTCGCTACCGAAGGGTCGTGGGTTCGAATACCGCCTAAAATTCTTCAAAGAGCTTTAAGGCAAATAAATTGCTTTATAGAGGGAAATCAATTGAGACATGCGGCGACCTTCAATTCGCATTACGTGTCGTGTTTTTTAATCACTTTCATTCCACGCGTCACATCAAGTTTTGCGTGAGCGTTCTGGGTTGTTCGAAACTCCCGCGCGAGGTCATGTGGGTTTGACGTCGCCACCCTATCGGCCAATCAAGATTTTTGCGGCACGCCGCCGACGCCGTATTTTCTGCTACACGAGCTTCTTAGGGCTGAAGCGTTAAAACGGAATTCCGGTATCTTGCCGATCGGAGGCGTTGTACGCACTGCTCCATACAGATTGTGATCACTGGCAAATTCAGAAAAGAAGGGCGTGGCTGAACGACGTTCACGCTTCATGATTCGTGATTGGTTGTTGGGCGTTTTTATCGACGAATGCTGTAATCTTATTGGTTGGGGAGCTATAATGAGATGCTCGGACACGCCCTTCGTTCCTCGAGCTATCAGCGGACGGTACACACCTTTCTTCTCCACCACCATTCAAGATGTGGCAGGGGTGCAAAAGGTGACGTCACGTGACGCCACCCTTTCCTGGCTAAATTTTGCGGGGAAAATTGCCACGGCACGCGAGAGCGTCACGTGACGAAATGACGTTGCGTGACATAGTGTCAGTGGACGCAGTGACATGGTGTCACTTAACACGGTGATGTAACGTGGCATAATAGGAAGTTTTCGTAGACCGCGTTTCCCCCTCCGCTAAGCCCTCCGCAACGAGGAAGCCGCTACTGCGCCTGCGCGCCGATAGCCTTGACTGTAGAGTTCCGGGTATCGTAGCAAGTTGCGAAGGGCGTTGCGGGACGGCGAAAACGATCTACGAAAACTCTTTGAAGTTTCTGTAGACTATTTTCCCACTTCCTCTACGCTTCCCAGCAACAAAGAAGTCACTATAGCGCAAGCGCGGCGCTGATCTTGCTTGCAGAGTTCCGCATCTTTAGAGGGTGGCGGAGTACGTTGCGGGACACTGGAAACCATCTACGAAAACTCCTTGAGAACTGTCATTGCTAAAAGAGAAAACAAACGCACCAATGTCCTATGTTTTTTTGTTTTTTTTGTCACACTTGATTTTTTGTACAGCGTTTCCGGACTGCCCCGAAGACTACTTTAAGTGCAAGACCGGCGGGGCGTGCATCATGAACCTGCTCGTGTGCGACGACGAGGAGGACTGCAAGGACGGCTCCGACGAGCAGAACTGCGGTAAGTCAAAAACCCACCTAGAAGAATCGAAGCCCGCACCCTAGAATTTCGACGTCCTCACCACAGTGAGATCGAGCGAAGACGCAGATTGGATACGAGTGGCGCGTCAGTGCTCGGCCGGGCCTCGTGTCCAATAAACGCGTCCGAGGACGCCCGGCGTCGGGCTCTTGTGCGGGATTGGATCAGGCGGCGCTATGGCATACCCACAAATACAACGAGCGCCGTGAGGACGCACTTTTGGCGCTTCTATGATGGACCTAGAGGATAGATAGCCTTGGGTGAGGTCGGACAGAAAGTACAACACGACATTAAGCTTTCTTTGTTATTTATGTTGTATTCTTTTGTTCCCGGGGTGTTTCTCAGGAGTTTACTTTTTTTCCTGTCTTCTTTCTCTTTCTCTATACAGAATGTTTCCCAAAAGGTGGGCAAATTCGATATTGCGAAAATACGCGTCGCAACAAACAAAGGCTTGTGTCGTTTTTGGTCCTGGGTCAGGGGCCTATAGGTAAATTAGTGAAGTCCGGGATGATTAGTTTGTTAATTATTTTTGCGTGATTAATTTTTTTAATATTGTGTTTAAGGGCATGGTTTCAATTAGAAAAATGCTCAGCACCACCAAAAAACGCCAAATCAACAAATTTCAGAATGAAAGAAGGCACGCGAAGCCTATTACGGCTCTCTGAAAAAAGCCGTAATATGCTTCGCGTGCCTTCTACTGGAATTTGTTGACTTAGCTTTTTTTGATGATGCTGAGCAATTTTCTAATTGAAACCATGCCCTTGAACACAAACGCAAAAATAATTAACAACTTAATTATCCCGGACTTTAATAATTTTTCTAAATAGGCCTCTGGCCCAGGACAAAACAACACAAGCTTTTGTTTTTTGTTGCGACGCGTACTTTTCGCAATATCAAATGTGTCCTCCTTTCATGAAACACCCCGTATATATATATATATATACATATATATATATATATATATATATATATATATATATATATATATATATATATATATATATATATATATATATATATATATATATATACTGTAAACTACTTATTTTTCACGGGCTCAATATTTCACGATTTAGCTAACAGTAGTTTGATAAGTCGCGGGTTCTAATTTTCGCGACGCGGTGGAATCTCAATATATATTCCAATCTGTTTACATTCTACCGGAATTGTTAGCGGGATCTATTTTTCGCGATTTGTAGGCGATTCCCGAAATCGCCGAAAATTAAGTCCTCGCGAAAATTAAGTCGTGCACGCGCACACACACACACACGCACACACACACACACACACTCACTCACACACACACACACGCACACACTCACACGCACGCGCACGCACGCACGCACGCACGCACGCACGCACGCACGCACGCACGCACGCACGATGAGGAAGTTCAACGGGCCAGTTGGACGTGAAACGGAAGTCGAGATGTTCCCGGAAGGGCCTTTAATGCACCAACGTTTGAAACGGGGACCGCTTTTCTTCAGGGTGAAATGGAATGTAAAATGTCCTCTTCTTGTTGACGTTCGTGTGGAAGAATAAGAGTGGCTATGAAGGTCACCACCAATATTCCGAACAGGAGCAACGGAATGATCTGTATATCATATAAAATGGTAATTATAAACGATAATAATTAGAATAATTAAAACTAAATAAACTGATTTGCGCCAAAGGCGCCTGCCATCGTGGAACTCATTCGACGTCTCTCATGAACATCCTCGCGAGCGTGCGTCCTGTGGCAATCCTTCCGCTGCGTTAAATTACTGGGCGCGTAAGCAGAAGTAAAATATGACATAAATACTTCATTAAACACGGCCACAGCACTCTTGCGCCGTCTAGATCTCCGCTCTCAGAGCGGCGTTAATCGCGAACACATCCTCATTGCTACTTCTGTGTGCGCTCTGGTTGGTCGGGGGTGATTCTGCTTATGAACTGTGACAAAAACTGGTAAACATTTAAACTAAATCAAATAAATTGATTTGGTGTTAATTATTTTAATTAATATTGCTTATAATTACTGTTTTCAATGATTTACTGATTACTTTGTTGCTCCTCTTTTGAATATTTGTAATACTCTTCATAGTCGCTCTTCCTCTTCCACACGAACGTCAACAAGAACAGGACATTTTACACGCCATCAAATGCCCTTCCTGAAAGTTCTCATATATATATATAAAGTAAAGCCTGTAACAAATATTCGATCATTTGAACTGCCACCTTTCGGGTTCAGATAAAAAAAGATCTGCGTTTATCGATGCTTGTGTTAAAAAAAAAAAAAAAGGCATGGGCGTAACATTTACAAGCTTCATGAAAACACGCGTGATTTACATATTTCGGAAAACTTCCCGGCGCCAATAAGAGAAGTTTTAAGGGATAAGCAAGCGTGACTCCCTTAGAGGGAAGACATTCGCAGACACTTCAGGGGACGAGCTGCATCAACAGCTTCTAAAAAATCAAAGCCTGCGCGCCCGATCCGTGAGGTCGTGGTACCTAGACCTAGTCCATTGCGCGCGGAAAAGCAAAGTAGCTGACGGAGCTTGGCCGTGTCGGCGCACTCGCTAGGCGGCGCGTAGCTTTGAATGGAAGTGCCTGTACGATTCTTATGTATGCGTCCTTAGTTTTGTGTGCGTTACTAAAAAAAAAAAACGTAACCGACTAAAATTACAATTACTTTATTAAAATTGTAACTGAGAACAATTAACAATTACTGCGTAAAAAAAGTAATTGAAAAATTGCAATTAAAAAAATAAAAGCTAGGAATAAGCTTGTAACTGCAGCAGTTACTACATTTTTCTGACCTTACTACATTTCACTATATACTACCTCAATCGCGCGATAGGTAGTAAAGGGTTAGTAAATGCAGCAATTACTACATTTTTGTGAGCCTTCCTACCTTTTTACTAGCTATTTACTACCCGAAACGCGCGGCCGAGATGGCGGCATCTGCTGCATTGCCGATGGCCAGCGTCAGCGACGCATTTGCTGTCTCGGAACGCAAGGGGGGGATGTACCCGCACACAATCGTAGCATCAAATATTGTAGGAGGGGGCATGGAACTCAACTCAGTCTTTTGAACTCTTCCGAAAACACATAATTGATAACTTGTAATTGATTACTGAACAATAGTAATTGAATTACAACAAACTCTACGGCAGAAAAGTAAGTAAAGCGTTAACGAGTTACAATAAAGTGTAATTGATTACAAGTAATCAGTTACTTGGAACTCCTTATGTAAGAAGTCTGCGTTTGTGACGAGGGCCTGATGAGTAGAGTTGCAGTTTTTATACTTGGGAGTCCAAAGAAAAACTCTGGCTTCTAGGCTCTGTTCATTGAATAACCTTTGAGTGAAGACAATCAAAATAAGCAGTATTGCCGCGGAGGTATAATCGAACGTTATAAAACCCCCACAAAGTACTGATCTGCAATCACAAATATTTTGATTTGAAAAAGCTTTGATAATCTATCGAGTCTTGTGATATCAATAAAGCAGGTGTCACACTACTTATACTTCATTAACAAAAAAACTTTACAAAGAGATCCAAACACGATTCACCGCGAGCTCCGCGCTTCAAATGCCGTAAGGCAATGAGTTTAAGGAAAAACTTGGGCATGCGGTGTTCGAACCACGGATATCGCGATAACTGATGTCTGGCAGACTGTCTTCTGTATGATGTAGAAGCAGTGTAACCCTGGCGTAGAGGCGGGGTCCCACAGCTTATACATCCCACAAACGACAGTCTGCAAACACGAGTCACAGCACTATCCCTGGTTCGAATACCGCATGCCCCTTCCCCTTGAACTCATTGTTTTACGGCATTCGAAGCACGGATCTCGCGGTGAATCGCGTTCAAATCTGTATGCGTATACTGTCTTTTGTGTGATGTATAAGCAATGCGACTCCGGCTTAAGGGTTTCTTGATAGTAAAAGGGTTCTGGAAGTGTTGTACACATACATAAAAAAATATACTTAAACACCAGCACTTCGATTCCAAGTTTGAAATAAAATAAGTCAATATTATTGTGACGGCACAACATAATAATGACATCTGTATAAATACTATGTTACGTAAAGTCAAGAAAAGGTATGCTGAAGAGTTTTCTTGTTTTCTTTTTTTTCCGCAGATATTAAGCGGGTTTGATTCCTTTGCACAAGTAATCTTGCGTAACACAGTATTAATATGAAAGTGCAGCAGTAAAAGTAAGCAGCGAATCCACTTGACACACCTTTGAAGAGCTCAAAACTTGAAAGCCTTCCTGGATTTTTGCCCTAATGCACCACTCGCATCGGTGCTCGACGTAAAACAAAACAAAACAAAAAAATAATAATAATAAACTTTGGACTTTTTAGCACATTTTCTCAACGCCCCAGAACGCGAAACTTATAAGGTATTGACCCTCGAATTTGCTGTGAACAGTCTTGTCGACGAGAGACAAAGTAAAAACCAAGGCTCGTGTCTCGTCTCCGCAAGTGACCATCTAAGTTTAAGAAATCCACTCCCTCGTGTTTATTTTTTCTCGGAGCCGTCTCGCGTGTAATAAAGTTGCCTCGTCACGTCTTACAACCTTCTTTTCATCTTTGAATATATCTATACTTCGTTTCAGCTTAAGTCCAGACGCAGCCGACGCTACCAGCCAATGGGACCAATGAAACAGCGTCAAAAGCGCAAGTTACTGGGCCTATTTTTTATGATTGGTTCCAGGATGTTAGAACACGTACAAAAACCTGAAGAACACCACGATGGTGTTCGTCAGGTCTCTTTACGTTTTCGATGGAAGCACTCACAGAGCGTCTTAATTGACGCTGTCTGTCTCGTCCCATCAGTTCGTGACGTCAGCAGCGTCTGGACTTGAGGCAACGTTATTAGATTAGCTCAGTTACGGAACTGCTTATAGACGCCGCATGCGCGAACAGTACCCCCCCTCACTCACCACGATTCGCCAAGCGTCACTCGACGCGCCCCCAGACGGCTGCTTTGGTAACTGAATCAGGATACGTACGTTTCAACGTTAGAAACGTAAACACCAACGGAAAAAAACTCTTTTTGTAGTAACTTTTATTGGAGTTTAGTACAAAATGAGGGGCGCCTGATGTTTTCTAAAATCCTTAGTTTGCAAGGTTTCGCGGCACAATTAATATTGTTTTCATACGAACATGCCTCAGCGGTGATTTCAGGTAGCGCGTCCCGACCTAGGCTCATCCTAACTTCTGTGGTATTTCGCGGCGTGTCCGCTGGGAAGATGGGGGTGGCACCCCTGTAACCTCTTCCATGTATCTGTTTCGGCTCCGAAATGGCCAATTGAAGCCAAAATAGATGTCACGTGCAGTTCCTCAAGTGACCGCTGCAGGAGTAATGGCGGCGTTGTGATCGCCATTTGGCGCTTCAGATGGGCTCTTTGGAACGCACAGTTAGGAAAGGGAAATATAGATGGCGCTTCGAACGACGGCTGGCGGATTGAAGTGAGTGATGGGGAGTACCCCCCTCCGCGGGAGTTCTACAACTGAGGTAATCTAATAGCGTTGACTTAAGGTGACGCGAAGTATAGACCAACTGAACTCCCTGACGTCACTTCACTGCGGTGGCGCTGCTGTAGGTACGGAAAAGTGGATTTCAAGACAGTAGAGATTACCAAGCAAAGATTAGGTGAATGGTGGCAGAAAGCGAGAGAAAACTAGTCATTTTCTTATTAGCTGATGGCAAGGGGGTTTTATAGCCTCACTTTCTTTTCAGTGCGGAGTGAATATAGTTTTCACATTTCAATATTTTAAGCTTAAGTAAAACAAAATGGCTAGGCGGCGTAACCTACCGCCCGATACAAAGGGCTCAGCCGGATTCATCCATCTATCCATCCAACATGCACAGACGCTTTACTTTCCGAAACTCTTGTTCCAAGCTGTTTACAAACAAGCTGTTGACAAACACGTCAATTGTTAACAGCCTGTTGGTTTATAGAAACATTTCTTTCAGTGATAATTGGGTCTTTTTTTTATTCAGGGTGATCTCCACTTTGTTTGTTTTTCTTGTTTTTGCTCGATTTGGATCAAACGGGCTATGCGGAGAAGAAGTCGTCTGCTTTTTGCACGGGAGTTGCGGTGACGTCAGAGCGATGCCGAACTCTGATTGGCTCTGATTAGAAAGATAGAGGGTAGACCTCGATGCTAGGTACCTTGAGGTCTGCCCACTATTATCTTTTGAATCAGCAAATAGGAACTCGGTGTTCTGACATCATCGCAACCCCTGCGGTAGAAGCAGATGAACTTGCGCTGCGTTCGTCTGCACAGTTGTATCTGTACATGGCTGAAAACGCAAAACCACACTTATTGAAGAAGCTCACTTTATGAAAATGTCAAAGGTCAAGTTCGGCCCTGCCTCAGAAATAGCACGGCACTAAAATACAGCCTATAAATTCAAACTCAGTTGTACAAAAATCATTTCGGTGTCTCTCTTTGAATTCGCCGACGGAAGTTAGACAAGAGCCTTTTGTTTGAAGCTCGAAGAAAACTATACGTATGTAACGAAGAACAGGGTATCGATGTTTGAAAAAGCCGGGAGATGGGGACACCGTAAATGTGCTTTCAACGTAAAGGGACAGTCCTGTCAATATTTTTTCTTTGAGAAAACAAATTATATTGTCATTGCTTTCAAAGCGTTCCGCACAAGATCCGTTTATTTATTTTTTTTTTTTTGTCCTCCGCTGCGAAAGTAATACAATTTTAAACAGAGCCCAACTACTCAGATAGCATCTTTGCAACACACGGCATTTTTCATCGCAATAGAGGAAGCTCTGACGCAACATCAGGCCAACAGAGCCATGAGAGCTCTCTACTGTTCTTTCAGTGAAATAGCTTCATTCTAGGAAAGACAAGATTTACGACCGTGAGGGAAGCTCACTTCTTCGGCGGTGCTCTTCGCACGCACCATCGACTATGTTGATCACAACCGGGAATAAGCCAACGCCCAAGATTCTGATGATGCCATGGAAATAGGAATCTTATGAAAGTGACATATGACACCACCAGAGGCGAAGACAGAAGTGAGGAGGAACACGCACCCAAAGTACCAAAACAGCTGTGGCTTCGGTCATCGTCCAGCCATTTCTATTTGCAAGCTTTGGCGTGCAGTTTTGCATTGATGCTCAGCACTGATTTGAAAAATACTGGGGCTTCCTTCAATGAAATAAAAATCACATATGGATATAGATTCAGGCCCCCTTTACGTGACCAGCGCCCAAACTTAGTAACTTCCGAATTTCATCGGCCAATCCCTTCAACTTTGTATATTCGTTCGTGCTATTTGGGAAGAAAAGAAGCAAGTGGGGAGTAAAAACTCCAGGTCGGCTTTTAGGTTATTACATTGCGTAGAAAAACTTTGAAAGGACGTTTAGAACTTTCTTGTTTAGGCTACCAAAAGAAAAGAAGTTGCGTATATTGAGTGGCTACGTGTGATTACAATAGACACTATCAATATTTACATATCATTGAGAGGCTCGAATGTCAGTGCAATATTCTGCATGCTAAAAGGAAGTTAAAATTAATAGTCGTGAACAGTTAAATAGAATGAGTGAGAGGCTCCTCAAGTTTCGCTCGTCTTCTTCCGTGATTTTGTTGTACGGCATTATTATCGGTCAAGGCCTGTAAAGTTGTCGTTTAATATACGTTATTTATTTGCACACTGCTGGTATTGCTGTGCTCCTGTTCGGACGTCCTCTTCTTTGTCGTTGACGAGACGACCTTCATGGTTGGGCGAAATAACTCGGCCAAATACCTCCTCAAGCTGCAGAGTGTGTCGGTCGCTTGTCACTCTCTCTACTCTCCTCCGATGACTGTGGCTCAGATCACCGTCGTGCAGTCAGCCATGATGAAGTTCTCTCGACACCACATTCTCACATCCCTGGCCGACCGTCCCGCTGTCGCGACATCCCGCATATTTTGTCGTTTCCAATACCCCCGAACGCGCCTCGGTCCAAAGAAAAACTCCCACTCGGCCGCTATGTTCAAACCTCAATCCTTTGTCCACTCTGCCGAAATCTCAGCAACCACGGAGGGACACTAAGATGCTCGGAACAGACCATGTCCTGTGCTTGTTAAGTTCCCGATGACTATAGCATCCGATCGGGCACGACAACTTTCACAGGCCAGTGGCAGGCAGGTAAATGTTCTTCGCCGTATAGTATATAGTTGTATCTCAATTCGTTTCAGTCTCGACGGTGACAACGAGACACCAATTCGTACGAGCAACAGAGCTCGAATAATCAAATCCTGTTGTAAACATCCTCGCCTACTTTTATGTGACGTCATCGATCTCCGAAGGCGCAAAGCCAGTGATTGGGTCCGAGCCCGGTGCCGAGCATCCTTCGACACGTTGATTGGACACGAGGCCCTGCCGAACGCTGACGCGGCACTCGAGTCCAATCTTTGTCTGCGCCGAATCTAACAGTGACGATATCAAAAATCTGGAGCACGGGCTTTTATCGTTCATGCAAACCATCTCATCGGGTGCCTGTGGGCCGAGTGTTGCGGCGACTGGTTTGCTAGACGCGACTTCGAAATGAACGGTGACGCAGCACTTGTATGCTTTTCATGCGCCGCAAGGATTAAACTCTAAAGTTCGCAGGATTTGTTTTATTTGCTTCGGTGCACGCCTTTCACTTCTTCCTTCAGCAGGCATGAGAAGACCATGTTAGCCAGCCGTAGATGTTACGCACTCGGATGAGTGTACCTATCCAAGTGGCCAAACTGAATTTAGGAAAGGATCTATGGCGTGGCTTTTTGACTCGTGCTAATGTTTTACATTTCGTACTATGCCAGATTCTCCAGGCTGCTTCGCCAAGATGACCCGTGTATATGAACCCTTAAAACTCTTCCGCAAAAGAAGTATTTTTTTTCTTTTTTTTTTTAACACTATTTCCAGTTTTACTTGGCTGCTCCGAGGCCCGTAGAGGAATTCGTGTAGCACTCCGTTCCCAAAGATTGTAACGTAAACTTTTTCTAAGTCTGTGTGCTGCCGGTGTCTTACATTTTGTGCTACTTTCGTGCTGTTTTTCTTTTTTTGCTCATGTGGGCTAATTCTTCCATCTGTAACAGTTCGTGGATACGCTAAGCGTCAAACAAAATCACTTTTATTCAGACAACGAACGAGTTCTACAGTTATCTGGGGGCCGTCATAAGAGGCATAATCATATGCCTGGTAAGGCGACAACCCCCTCTCCTTTCCCCTTCCCCGGTAATATTATTCAGCAAATCCACACAAAAATAAATTAAAAGAAAAACGTGACCGGGACACAATAAACATCAAGGATGCACGTCAGCAACAACAAACAAGTCAGCGTTTGCCCACACGCGGTCTGTCTAATGCGCTGCGCAGAAAACAGAGTTGCACGAAGCGAACCAGCTGCGCATGAGCCGCGCTGAGCAACCGCACCGGCGCGACATCAAGACCGCGTGTTCAAATCAAATCAAATCAAATCAAGTTTATTTTGGAGAAACTCTGGTAGGAAAGCCCACACAAAAACCTGTTAAAAAACAGCTTGACTAGGTATGGGATCCCTTTACATTGGCAGCTTAGTCTTTTTACTTATACATTTTATGAGTGTGCTGAACGTGGGTTCCTATAACAATCTTTGCAGCCAAGCAGTGCCCGACCACCCACTTCATGTGTGAGACGGACAAGAGCTGCATCAAAAGCAGCTTCCGCTGCGACGGCGACGTGGACTGCGACGACGCTTCGGACGAGAGGAACTGCGCCCAGACTCCTTGACTGAACCCTACGACCGCGATTGTACGACTCTAACACGCAGGTATATTACCGATGTGCAGTCGTAAATAATATAAACCACAATCTTCAGACGTCATTGCGGATAAGTATATGAAAAAATACAGGTATACGCGCGTTTAGCCAATCGTACATTCTCTGGTAGAAAGTTAAACCCCAAACACTCGATGGACCAAGATGGACATCGCGCGGCGTCTACCATAGCAACTGCCACGGACGCTGTCACGTGAACTTATCATGGCGCCATGACACCGTGTCCGCGACGATTGCTATAGAAACCGCCGTGCGGCGTCCGTTTTTGCCGCGAGCGTTTGTGATTTTAGACTTGAGTTTGTTTCAGTCTTAAGGACGTGACAATAGACTGATTTCACTAAGCGTTTGGCGCATATGTGACGCCGCCATAACTATAGTTCACGGGAGCCAGACGGCCGTGCATGCGAGGGCTCGTGCAGCCTCGTACTCCGGGAGCCCAGAGCTCCAACAAGGTGATTGCACGTGCAGAAATGCTAAAGTTCCCCCGATGCATTGCGCCAGCGGTGGCGTAGTCAAGCTGGCTGGTGAGATGGGTCGATGCGGAGTACAATTCGTCTGCTTCTAGCGTAGGAGTCGCGGTGACGTAAGAACGATGCCGAGATCTGAATGGCTTCGATTGAAAGAATAGTGGGTGGACCTCAATGCCACGATGCCTTGAAGTCTACCCACTATTTTTTTCAATGAGCCAAGAGCTCGGCGTTCTGACATCATCGCAACCCTTCGTGCAAAAAGCAGACGAACTTGCTCTCGGCATCATTTGGTGTCATTTTCATGGTGTCTCGGGCGTGAAAAAACAATTGGTTTCTCCTCCGCATTCGAGCTAAGGTGCCCGGATGTCTTCCTGTGAGACATCCCTTGTTGAATGGACGGCATTCAAAAATCTCTGCATGCTAAACTGCGCGCGCACTCATTCATCGTGGCATTTGATTTCGAAGTAGTGCATCTCAGCACTGCTCGAAAATAAAGTCAGCGCTCGCTTGCGTCGCACTCATTCATACTCGTGACAGCACCCTTTGAAACGGGGACCTCCAGCGGCCGTAAAGACCTGCCTAGACTTAGAGAGGAACAGGTGTAAGGCCTGCCGCGTCTTATACTTTTCTGACGGCGTGGCTACCACTCTAGGGCACAGCATGCCCGTCCCGGGTCACGGATCAATTAAGATGGCTAGGACATTGAGAAAATGGAACAGCATGATCGGCCCAGTACAATTCTTTTTTTTTTTTTTTGTTTACCTGCGCAAAAACTCTGGTATGTCGGGAGTCTCCGGAAAGAGTGCCCCAGCATCCCATTCATGGTGTTAGGCAACACCACATATTTAAAGAAGGTCACATATCCATAAATGTATGCACTGTATTTGGTCGTGACGGGATGTCGTGAATCAGATTGGCGAATCGAAACCGAAGTGGTGGTGTAAAAGCTGCCCACAATGCTTTGCGCGGCCCTACGCCGATAGGATTTTCTCGATTCTGCAAGATGACACTTAAATGCCACTAGCGCGTGCCAAAGTAAAAAAAAAAATTATAAAAGTAGGAAGAGTAAAGGCCCACGAGATACGTTCTCCTTCTCTTCTCTTGGTGCCCAACTTCCGTATTCCTCAGTCTCGGTTGCGTCAAAATGTGGGGAGGTAGAAGAGCACCAAGCATTGCTCATAGAGGCGCGCTCGTACCGAGAAACACCAGACGGCTTGCACGTTGTGAACCCATTAAAATAATACTGGGTTAACACGGCCGACTCAGACAGTCGGAAAATGGTTTGTGAATCTTTTGCGGAGCTCTCGGCTCTTCACTGAGGCAACCTACTGGAAAGATGACCGAAGTGTTATCACTCGACGTCGGCGTTTATATACAAAGGCACCCTCGCATATATCAATATTGTGGTCCCTAGAATGTGTACGTAAAATGTAAGTAAAGACGCACACTTTTTAAAGTAATTACTAATATTTTGTTTTAATATTTTATTCGTGGGTTTACTTGTTGGCATTAACGGTGTGTAATAAAAATATTTTCGGTGCTATTTTAATTGTTTTCGCTTTTTCTTTCCCATAGATGACAGGCGTACTGTGACGGAAACTTCGCGGTGCTTATGGACACATCCCTGCGAGCACATCCCAACTAGAAACCAAGAAGACATCGAACTGCAAACCCTTTTTCACTCTGGTGCATATTCTGACAAAGAAAAGCTGCTCAAATTATTTTAGTATTACGTTCTTACGGGTTTGCTTTTTGTTTTGTTAAAAAAAAAACAGTTCCTTTTTATAAATATATTTTAACCTTGACGGAACACAGGTGTAATGTTGTGCTGTTTTGATCCAACATAAACTTTTATACCGGTAGGAACTGAGGAAGAGGAGGAGATTATAATGCGCGGAACGTCGGAACACCGAGCTCTGGTTGGAATAAATAGGGGGTAGACGCAAAGCTAGCTGCGTTTGCTCACCGTTTAAATCCGTTCGAACGCGAACGGAACACCAAAGCCGGACGCCGGCGTTTGGTGTTCAAACGCGTCCGAAGAGTGAGCACAGACAAAATCCTAGCTAGCTTCCACTAATCCTTCCAAACAGAGCTCGGTGTTCCTAAAGTCACTGGATCCTGGGAAAGTAACGCCAAGCTCCCCGCGTGGTCGCCATCTTGGTCCGTGAAATGAGCAATTTTTCCTTGACCCCTCCGTTCTTGGTGAGCCGATCTAGATTCGCTGGTGACGGGTAGCTTTATTGAGTCATTTTTTTGTATACCGAGATTTTGCGAGCCACACATCGGCGAAACAGGCGTACACGTTCGTACCACCACCAGATGCTGTGTCGGTGCTTGGAGGCACTGAAAAATAAGTTTACTGTCTTGAAATGCGCAGGAAAAACAATGTAATTGTAAGAGATCCATGGAGATGGGCATGATTAATAACTTGATCGCATACGAAGTGCCAAAGGCTTTTATATTGGCGAGGAACGCTTCCAGTATGATGATGCTCCATGGTGATCTTGGCGCGACTGGTTTAGAACGACCCCCTGGAAGCTTCGAAGATTTAAATGGACCAAGATGGCGATTTCCATGGGAACGTAGGCCGATTATCCAATCGCCTTGCGAGGTTTGGGTCGTCTGTATGTTAGTTTCCGTTTGTGTGCCGCTAGCAGGTAGGGAAGGCAATGGCGCTACTTTCCCAGAATCCAGTGACTTTAGGTGTTCCTATCTCCCCGAGCGGGGTCGTTTCCTCCTCTCCCTGTTTCTACCCGCACAGTCGCTGATAAGTTGAGAATAGCAGGGTGTCTCTTTTAAACAACCGGCCTCCAGGGCCCGTTTGCTCGAAGCCGTCTAACTTTAACCACGGTAAAAAGTTAACCGCCCTTCCCTGCTGGGTACCAAGAGGTGCCCAGCCAAGTTTGACGAGGACTAGATGAGCGACAGCTCCGTATTTTATCATGGGGTGGTAGCTGGTGTCACGGACTGGTTGTAGCGAATATAAGTGGCTTTCATGACAAAGTTTCCGAAGCGGGGGACCCAAGAACGCGCGCTACCAACTTTTCGCAACGCAGCGCGGCATTCATTTGAGCTGAAGAACCACTTTTTGTTGCTCGTGGTAGAGGTATTGGGGGAAGTAAAACTGAATTAACCCTTGTTCGGAAATTTTTTAAATGTTTGGCTGTGTGAAGTGAAGGCAAGCCTCGTTGGAACTTCCTTACAAGTTCTAAAAAAGGACGACGAAGTTCAGTTCTAGAAACGTTGAGGAAGAAGTGAGCAGTGAAATGCGGGCGTTGCACCGGCAGCATGGTTGGACAGCATGTAAGAACTGTATCATAAATTGAAAATCATGTAATTCGGCTCCAGTGAAAATAGACCTATAAAGGCCGGTTCTCACATGCAGCGAAGCGCTTATGTAGCGCTCCTCACGTGTCGTCAGCTACTTATCATCTGCCATGAGCAACAGTTTTGACGGTGCGATACAAAGCTGGTGAACGCTGCCGTCAGCACGCGCTTAGCGAGAGGTTAGCGCTATGCTTGTAGCGCTCCGCTGCATGTGGGAACAGGCCTTAACTAAATTACCAAACCATCGACGACAATGCTGAAAGTGTAATTCTACGCTCCGCGCGCGCTGGCCTTCCCCGTATAAAAGATTCGAAGCAAATAACCTAATAAGGCTTTGACGAAGGAGCGTGCAAGTCAAAATTTGTTTTAGGCTTTTGCTTTAGAAAGGTCACTACTGTCATAGCCTCCTACATACTGACCAAGCCCGAAATGAAAAAGGTGGAGCGGCAGACAACGGATGAGAGGAGAGCCACGTGACTGGCGCCCGCTGCGGCGAGACGCCGAAACACGCTGCGGCGCGACGCCGAAACACACTCCCGAGCTTACAAGTGTGTTTCGGGCCCTCGAGGTTGAAAAAGCTGTGCGATGACGTGCAGGTTCCCCCAGAGCCGTTTATATTGAGAGAGTTTGGCCAATGGGCGCAGCTTGTTGACCGCTGGAACCAGCGGATTTCGCGATAAAATGGAGTTACTTCTTTGTCTTCTTTATTCCTGACAAACTGCATGTTTCTATGGGTTAGAGCCCCAAAATGGCGGACGGAAATAGTCATCCCAAGGTTGTCAGACCACGCTGCTGTGGTTGCCAGGTCGAACTCTCTCAGTATAAACGGCTCTGGGTTCCCCGAGAAATGGCTCTTTGGTGCTTTGTGCTACCAGATCCTCGCGCTCCAGATCTGCGACAGGGCACTCTATGGCAACTGCCAGGCTTTGTGCGTATAGAGGACTCTATGTTACTGCAGACGCCAGCGGGTGCAGAGTGTGTAACTACACTCGTATAGCATGCACCTTCGTGCCTGGGAAATTTAGAAAAAAGGTCTACTAGGGCCATGCAGTTATTATAAATCTTTGATTGGGACGCTGTCTGCTTCTGCGTGCTATCAATACCCGGCCGATTGAGTCAAGGCGATCCACTATATTCGAAAGACGTTGCCATGCCGACAATTACCGCGTTCATATAGACCTAAGAATGGCCAGAATCGAAAGACTATCTAAAGATAAAGTGCGGCGAGGTCATTGCTCATGCTTTGCGATTTAAGTGAGGTAAGGCAAAGCGAAAGTCTCCTACACCAATCATTGCTGACTAACGCGCCCGATGTTGCAGCTATACTACGACATGTTAGTCCAAAAGCGAGCGACGGTCGCTCGCAGGGGCACCGCCATGTTTCCCCATCGTCTTTACTCTACCGGTCATGTGACCTAAAATTCCCCCTCGTAGGAAAATGCGGTTAACTTTTGACCGCGGTTAATGTTAACCGGCTTTGAGCAAACGGGCCCAGCTGACTTTTGTTGCCTTCAGCCGTGCCTTAACCGCAGGTGCAGGCTCGAGGCTCACAAAACGCTGAGGCGTTATCGATGGTGGAAAGCTGGCGCTGGACGCGAGCCAACTGACTCTCCTCCCTGACGTTCTCAATCTTTCAGGGACTGTGGGTGGAGATCGAACTGTCACGGCTCTAGCTGTACGCTTCAGCTGGGGGGGGGGGGGGGGAGGGGGGGGGGAGGGGGGCAAACAAACCGAAATTTTCATGTTCGTTTTTGATCAGAGAAATCGAAATCGACGCGTCGAAGGCGGCTCCTCGGGCGATCAAGGCACTGGTTAGAGCGAATAAACACCGTGCTTGGGGGACCACAAGATCGATAAAGCAGCCCCTATTGTTCACACTTCTGCCCAATAGTATATACTCGCATATAGGTATAATAGCCACTTGGTGGCAGCCGAAGGTATTCCCACACTTGTGTGTCGGAATTCGGATGGGGGTGAGCACCACAGGTTGGAGCACATGAAGCGCCGCTCGCGCTGCAGACCTTGGGATCCTGGGTTCAATGGACCTTTCTGAAAACGCCAGCGCCAACAGTGAGCGCTCCTGTGCATTACAGAAACTACGAGGTCGTCGCGCAATTTAGAGAAGCCAAGTCTATCCTAGTCGAAATTTTTCATTCTATAAGTGGCACGCGCCACCAGCTAAACTGCAGCACCATTTTTAATCAATTCGTTCGTGCAAGCGAGCTAACTGTCTTCGGCCGTTGTTGGGATGAGCTGCGTTGTTTGTTTGTTTTGGTTGGCGAAGGAAAATAAAATGTATCAACTATATATACACTCGAGGACACCTTTTCTCGGCATTCCCGAAAAAGTGAAGACCGCGCGAGCCCAACTGTGATCGGCGCTCATTGTACGGGAGCGGACGGGTATTGATCACTTTGGCTGAAAGGTTTTAGATTAGGGTCAGTTGGGAAAGTCCCGGGAGGCCGCGGCTCCACTCTGTAGCGCTTCCAAGAGGCGGCGCTGGCGTTCAATTGCAATTTAGACGCACCGCGCAATCACGGTATCAGCCGGGTGCGCGCAGTTTTGCATTAGAGTTTAAATATTTTTAGCTACGAATCACTTCATAATGGATAAACAGCTGAACAGTCCATTATGTTTAATATCCAATATCCAATTTGTACCAACGATGTATCCAATGTACCAACCAAGCCAATTCGTCTAATATCCACAATCTAATATGTACCTATTAGCTTAAGTCAAACCTGTGTTCACTTCACTGTTGTCTTCTTACCGTTGACAAGTTACCTCTTTTTTGTGTAGTTAGGGTCAACCTACAGTATTCCACGTACTAAACAAATTATCTTAACACATCACGATTAGCGTTAACGCTACGGATTAAGGTAGGCTATGTACCAATCATGTTGTGGCCCAGTGGCCCAGTTGGCAGCGCACTTAAAGGCACTCACGAGGTTTAATCTCTGTTGGCAGAATCTTGTTTGACCTTTCATTGTTCTTTTTAATGTACCAGCTCAGTTTCGAAAGCTAGCGCATGTATAGGGTTATGATCATTTGCTACATAGAGGGTGCATAAAGAAAGCTGTAGTTTGTACCATTCGATCAGTCTTACGCTCTCTTTCGAACCTACACATCAATGCGACATCGACGTCCGATTGTTGGCAGAAGGTCGCCTATTTAATCGCTCAGTTTTATTAGCACCTCGATTTTTCAGCACTCGTTCCTTGCGACAGTATTGCCATTGGTTGATTCATACGTGCATAAAACATCTATCCGTATATGACTTTAAATAACCACTTACCAAAAATAAAAACATCCCTGGTTTCCTTAAAATACAATGCCGGGCTATGCAGCTAAAAAAAAAAAAAAAAGCCTTTGCATTTTTCATACTAGGATTGCTGTCGCAAGCTACCGTTCGATGCAATAACATTCATTCATTCAAACTCCACTTGCGGGTTCAAATACCGGCTCACGTGCTGACCATCTGACGAAATCTCGCTGTCTATAAGAAAGAGACCGCGGTCCCTTCCTTTGTTGCACGCGTGCAACAAAGATTTCGGATACACCCAACAGGATCCCCAGGAGATCTGAATCCCCAGGATTCAGACTCCTGGGGATCGTGTTGGATCCCCAGTCACTCGCGGCGGCGAGTCAAATACTCTACGCTACTTTGGGACACAACTTTATTGTCGGGATCTACCGTCTACAAATTTCAACTTACCCAAATATATGAAATCATTGCCATATTCGACCAAGCCGCTCTTTGTGTAAGTAAGAAAACCTCTTGAAACAACACAAACAATAGAAATGGGCAAATACGAGTAGGCAATCTTATTGTATACTATTTACCGAGCATGTTAATAGAGGATACGCTACAAAATCTTAACAGTGCATTAGTGTTTGCCTGCTGACGCTTCGGTGTCAAAAGACGCTTCCAGAGTGGGCTTGACATTCTTGTGGAGATTCACGAGACCTGCAAATAAATTTGTCGTGTGAATATTTTAATGAATAGTTTAATAGCGTCATTTATACGTCTATCTTAGAGTATTAAGGGTGAGATGATGACAGCGTACGCTACATTTCAAACATAATCTGAAAAAAAATTAACTGCCCTTTCCGGTACTGACGCTTTAACACGAAAAATATTTTCTGCGGGGTGTTCTAAAAGGAGTATCCGCACGGGGGAGAAATCTCTTTCTTTTCTTCCCCAAATTCGCATCACGTGGTAAAAACGCCACGCCTTTTCTTGGAGCCGCGCTGTCCTTGATATCCCAGGGGCATGGGGAAGCTTTTGCTCACGCTGCATGAACACTAGCCGCATTGGCGTGGGATCTCTTCAAAATTGCCGGTAGTTTGATCACGTGTCTGGCAACTTCACATATTTTACTCAGCGGGATACCGGCGGAGGCATCGGCATCGGCATCGCCTAACTTTCCATGGTTTGCGCTGTTGCGCATGTCGCCCGAGGAACCCGAATGAGTCTTCGATATTTAACAATACCGTCCCCAGGCCGCTCCACATACAACTAGTTTTAGGTTCCACGTTCTTTTTGGGACATTCATCTATCCAAGTAGCATATTTTTCTCTAGCAGGAAGCAGTTCGTCGTTTTCTGCATCTTACAGCGCCGCTGCCATAATTGCGTAAGGCTTCAGTCCCAAAGCGGTCATCTCGAATGGGTATACCAGACGCGTTTTAATTTAAAAACGATGTTAAAAACATATACTCAAAAGTAGCTTTCGAACCTATTTTATACGCTCTTCCGGAATCTAGACCAGGCTATTTTAGTCATATTTTAATTATTTAGTCAGAAAATTAAGGAACAAAACCGTACTCGCCGAAGAGCATCCGATGTGCGTTGGCCCAGCCTCCAGCGGCTCGTTTCGGAGCCGTCTTGTTCCTCGAAGGACGTTTTGCAGGATGCGCGTGAGCAGCCCGTCCTTCCCCTGGATATCTGACGGCGGTCGTTGGTTCACCAATCTCCGGACTTGTCCTGCCTCCCTGGACTGCACATAACAAAAAAAAAAAAAAAAAGGGGGGGGGGGGGGGGGGGGCGAACTATAATTCGCTAAGAACTTAGGAAACCCAAGGCATGACATTAATGCGTTCACGCTGCTTGCTTCGGGAATCTTTCCTGGCCGTTCTTATCAGGTGATTCCACGATCACATTGCCTGCTGAAGGATAATTAGATGCTGGAAAATTACGTTCATTAAGCTATCTGTAGCTATAGATAGAGCTGGGGCTCTAATCAGAACACTTGGTGAAAATATCGGCGACAGATTTGACCGCAGTGATTGGCCGGCCCCACGGTCGAACGTGGCGCCGGCCAATCACGGCAGCCAAATTCTTCGCCAATTTTTTCTCGAAGTGTCCAGATTAGACCCACTGGAAACTTTGCAAAGGTCAAGCGCGGCCGGCGCCGCGCTTGATTTTGGCGTTGGCCAATCACGGCGGTCGAATTTCTCGCCGACTTTTTTGCTAAGTGTCCATAGTAGTGCCACTGGTTCGACAAAGCCTGGTTTTTCAACGAACCGTCGGTTGCCGATCTCTTGCTTCCAAATGGCTCCATTTTTCAGTACTGGGTATAGTTTTTTTTTCTTTGATTTCAAAACAAGCTAGCAATAAAGCGTTACTCTCAAGTCAAACTATATGAACTCTACTACACTATTCATTGCTATTTCAAAAAAAAAAAAAATGTAACGCGCTACTAAAATGTTGTTAACTCTTTCCAAACATGACGAAAAATATAGTTTACATTTTGAAACTAAGAGAACATCGACGTTCGCTTAGTACGAGAAAAAAAACATTATACTATTTATCATTATACTATTTATATATTCTATAAGAAGCTTAACCTCCTATATACTGGCAAGGCCAGGCAGATCACCCCGAGAAGCGGCCACCGAAATGAAAAATGTGGAGCGGCAGACAATGGATGAGAGAAGAGCCACCTGACTTGCGCCCCGCTGTGGCGAGACACCGAAACACACTTGTCCCGAGCGAACAAGTGTGTTTCGGGCCCTCACCGCTGCAAAACCTGTGCGCCGACGTCCAGGTTCCCCTAAAGCCTCTTTATCCTGGGAAAAATGGCGCCATTGTTGTGGAAATGCTCGAGACACGTGTCGCGCGCCACCTCTGAGAAGAACATGGAGTCTGAAATCTAGTTCAGAGCTGCCCTGTGCCGCCATGATCTTCCCAAGGGCTGCACGTTGCAGGTGCCTCGTGCATCGACGCACCTTGCGCTACTTTTAAAACAAGATGGAGCTTTAGGTTTCCCGAGAAATGGCTCTTTGATGCTCTGTGCTACCAGTTCCTCGCACTCTAAATCTGCGATCGGGCACTCTATGGCTCCGTCGTCGAACTGCCAGGCTTTGTGAGTATAGAGGAGGCTATGATAAAAAGAATGTAGCGATCACTTCCTTCTTTTTTGTTGCACCGATTGGTTTATTATTCCGTGGGGGTTTATCACAGGCCGCGGCTACAGGTATCCAGAGATCCGGTACGAGCAACGTACAGCGGCTTGGTTTGCGACGCCGTGTTTAGGTCAAATTCGGGAGACGCCAGAATGAAATAAACAAACCAATGACCAGCAGATACTATGGTTTAGCAGAAAGGCAAAGAGTTTAAGTATTCATCGAGTGGTAGGTAACAAGCGGTCGTGTTTTGCCCAGATGCCTCGTTCCAATGCGATTTGCTCTATTTTTTTTTCTTCATGAAACTGCGGTAGAATTTCTTGAAGAGGACGATACCACTTTTACTGAGCACATGCGTGTGAATCCTAGAACGTTTTCTTTACACGAATTGGAAGGAACGTCGGTAAAGCGGTTTTTTTATGTCGCTGAACGCGTACGATTTTTTTTTTCAGGCAAAAAACAATTTTAATTTATTTTTATAAAAAGAAATGGATAAAAAGCAAGCTGTTGCAAGTTGTAAAACAGTGATAGACATATGGCGACTTTGACGTGCATCGTTATTAGGCTAGCAAAAAGAAAAGAAAAAAAAGCGTTACTTGTAACGGCGCTTAATCACAGTGCACACTTAGAAGCATTGGCGTAACGATACATACAATACTGTTAACCGAACCTATGGCTCATCTGTTCCGAAAGATATTGAAAGAAATTATTCTACAGGGGGGATGACCTTTTAGGCAATACTCGAGTATCCACAAATATTCGGCAATCGAATGGTAAATTTCCCAAATACTGCCCAAGCAAATGGCGTCATCACTATTACAACACGGCTTCCCGAAGCGCAAATTCGTAAAGTTCTCCACGACATAAAGACATTAGAGCGCTCGTTGCTAGAAATGTTTGTTCATAGAAGACTGACCACGTGTAACCCTCATAAATATCGCAGCCATATTGTTTATGGCATATGCGCAAAAGCGCTTTGTCAGATATCCTCTTAGTCGTAGCATAAATAAGGTTACGAAAAGAGAAAACATGTTGACAATGAAAACCCAAAGGTACTTACGCAACTCGAGAAGTGAATAGATGAACGCTGGAAATGTAAAACATACAAAGTGCGTGTGACGAGACGGAGTATTGAGTGACTCCTTATAGTTACGGACACCTTAAGAAGCGCAGGCAGTGGCTCCTAATGTACACGCATTTTGCTTTGTAGTGCGCTCTTCGACGTTTCTATCGAGTGATAACGCAATCTCGTTGGCTCTGGAGTTATAATGAGATTTAATCCTCTCATGCATTGCGTCTACATGTGAGAGCAGATGCTTTTTTTTTTTTTTTTTTTTTGTCTTTTATTTTACATTACAGAAAGCAGTTTCGTATTATACTTTGCGGCATGGTGTCCTCAAGTGAAAACAGAAAAAAGCTTTTTCAGTGGCCGATAGACGGCAACACTTGCCGGTTGTCGCCTAGATGGTATACGACTTCACTCCCCCCCCCCCTCCCCCCCCCCCCCCCCCGCCCCCCTCCTTTTCGAGCAATTGTTAGTAAAAGTAGATAATTATTTACCGGCGAAGTTTCATCCAAACATTGAAAGAAAAATATTTTTTTTTCAGACTGTTCTATACAGGAATGAATTATTAGCAAGTTAGAAGCGATTTCTCTACATTCATTTTGTGGATGAGCACTATTTCTGTCCTCAAATAAGGACTCCACACAGCAATATTGCCCTCCTTTAGATATGCGCGCTTTTGAATTTTGCCTGCAAAGCAAGCTGACTTCCTACGATTGCGAGTTCTGTATGGCTTCGAATTTTCTTCGGCGGAATGAAAAAGTTTAAACAAGTTTTTCCTCATAAGAAAAGAAATCGACGCAATTTTAGACATAGCTGATGACTTTGAAGACGCCCTTGACATCAGCAGTGATGAAGAATGGCGGGGCGCAGATGATGCCGTACGTGATGATGGTGAGACGGGCGACGCACCTCTATGCGTTGCGATGGGGTGACGGAGAAAAGCTCACCGGAGAAGAGCTCACCGGAGAAAAGTTCACTGGTTAAAAGCTCACCGCGAAACCGGCAGACGCGGAGAAAAGCTCACCGGCCTTTGAACGGATGCGAAAGAAAGCTCATCGTATTTTTTTTTTTTTTTAGATTAGCGGATTCTGCGAGACACCTGGCAATTAAACACAATTAAAATTCGTTACTTTATTAAAATTAATTGTTCTCATTTTTGTAATATTCTTGAAGTTCATTGGGCATATTTACTAATTCCTCAGAAATTAGTAAGCATCCATTTTGTATATTAATGACGACGCAAGTATAAAATCACAACATCAGACGGCAAAAAAAAAAAAAAAGACAACAAATTTTGGACAGTTTTACGGGGGCGGTCGGTAGCTCTGTCAGATAAATAGGTTTGTTTTTTGCGAGATAATATGAATAGCGGTGAGTGGACCGTTGATTGAACACCAGCACGAACGGCTAGAAAACGTGCATGTCCGTGGAAGAAGGAAGCCTTGATATAATACTGACTGTTCAATCGTGTTTTCAAAGGGTAACAAAAGCTTGAAAAAGATTTTTGGGCACCGCGCTTTCAGATTTTCGGCATTTACAGTTTTGCTTCTAAGGTTAGGACATTATTAAGTTTTCGAACTTTTTCCTGTTCTTCGAGTTCATAAGGTTTTCAGTTAGGCTTTCGTTGCCTAGAGACTAAACCAAACACTCGCCCGCTATTATAAGTTTGGGAGAAATATACCCAATACGCTTGAAATATTACAAAATAAAGTATATTTTCTTTTTAACAAAACTGACGAATTTTAATGATAAAAAATTGAAATTTGTTGCGCATAATCTAACAGCCTCTATACGAAAAGAAGAAAAAAAAATCGGTGAGCTTTTCTCCGCATTCGCCGGTTTCGCGGTTAGCTTTTTATTGGCGAACTTTTCTCCGGGATTCGTTGCAATGTCCCACTTTGCCCCGTGCACTTTGAAGGGTTTCATGCATCGTGAGAGGTCTCCGGGGCTCGCACGCAATTTTTAAAGGCGAGATGCAACGAATTTGTACTTTATGCAAATAGCGCTTAGAACAAATCGCCGATGTTCATTACCTATCAAACAAGCGTTCCTTTTTCACCACCACACGCAATCAGAAAAAATTAAGAAAAAACGAGCAGCATTCAAACCCTCGATTTAAAGCCCCTGTACCCTGAGAAAAGTGGTGGTGGAAACGCTCGAGACACGTGCCTTGCGCCACTTCTGGGAAGAACTTGGTGTCTGAAATCTAGCTCAATGCAGCGTTGTGCCGCCATGATCTTTCCAAGGGCTGCACGTTGCACGTGCCTCGTGCATCGACGCACGTTGCGCTACTTTTGAAACATGAAGGGGCTTTGCCTCGACTCGCAGCCAGGGGGGCTATGTTGCGCTTTTTGCACTCCCAGGAGACTAGGGAGAGGGAAGTGACGTCAACGACACAGCAAACGCAGATTGGATGTTGATATCCTTTTCTTCTGTCAACATCCAATCTGCATTTGCCGTGTCGTTGACGTCACTTCCCTCTTCCAAGTCTCCTGGGAGTGCAAAAAGCGCAACATAGCACCCCAGAACATGCGGCCGCGTGATCTGGAGCCGCCTATATGCCGCCCATGTTGATCATAGCCAAGCGCTGAGGTTTGCTAAGTTAAGGACACGCGCTTATATACTCCGTCGTACCCAACGTTACTAGAACACTCAGTTGGGAAACTCGCCGTCGAAACCTGGGCCGCTGGCGTCCACCGAGGCCGAGCTAAATGCGACAACAGCGCCACTATTTATCGTTTGTCTGTACTGTGGTCATCTTGAGCTTTTTGAAAGCATATGCTTTTGCGTAAAAACAAACGGAAAAAACTTTTTTTGTATAAAATTTGTTGGAGTCTAGTACAAAATGATAGGCGTGTGATGTTTTTAATACCTTTGTTTGCTGGGGTTTGCGGCACAATTAATATTGTTTTTATACAACCCTGCTTCAGCGGTGCTTTCAGGCAGCGCATCCCGACCTAGGTGCATTTTAGCTTTGGTAGTAAGTCGCGGCGCGTCCGCTGGGAAGACGGGGGTGGCACCCTGTAACCTCTTCCGCTGTATCTGTTTCGGCGCCAAAATGGCCGATTAAAGCCAAAATAGAAGTCACGTGCAGTTCCTCGAGTGGCCGCTGCGGGAGAACTGGCGGCGTTGTGTTCGACATTAGCTCGGTTCTCGAGGACAGATCGGGGCCAGTTTTTCAGAGCAGTCTCTGTGGCAGTTTCCCAGCTGAATGGTTTAGTAACGTTGGTCTTACCCTAGCACGGACTATTGTTTGCCGCGCATGCTAAAAGCGCAAGCTGTTTGTTTTGGATAAAGCCCGGCGGGCTGCACGCACGCTCGTGCAGCCAGTGCTCCAGTCAAAGCAGTCAAGGCTAGCCGCTCGCACTTGCACAGCCTCGCAGTTAGTTCATGCTAAGGTGAAACGATCGTGTAGTTCCAGACATTGTTATGGTTTGGCTATTGTCATCATTGCAGCGATTAGACACAGGCCATTACCCAAATGCGTCTCGAGCTATCGATTATCACGAGCCCGAATCTAGTGTCCACGCGGTGCTCAGGTGCAACCTATGAGCCATATTCCAATATTGTCACTGAAGGATACTGCGATCCCCCACCTACGTCATCAAGTTTCGCGAGAGAGAGATTGAAAAAAAAAAAAAAAAACTCGCTTTTGTCCTTCAAATGACACCGCAACAAAGGAGTTGCTTGGTCAGTGGCGTTGCGCGCGAGTATAATTGGGTTCCATTAATACCAGTAAGCTGGTGTAAAGTTAAAAAAATTCCAAGCGAATATTGTTGCACAGCCCCTTTAAGCTGTCAGTGTCAGTGTTTGTGCCCGAGGCGAGTAAAACGGAGGGAGTAAAGTGCAAAAAGAGGAGTTGATTTTTTTATTTATTTATCGTTAACTGCGATCAATTATTACCGAGAAGATGTGAAGACCACAATTATGCACGAAGTCTCGGTTGTGAGTAGGATTCCGTGTATAGTTTACTCTTTCTGGAATTCGGAGGGTGTTTTTCGGAGCTTACTTTTTCTTGGAAGTTAGGAGTTTAACGGAGTTTAGTCTTCGTAGATTCGCATTTCTCCGGAATTCGGAGTTTCATTTGTACTTTGTTTTTATGGGTTTAAAAAAAAAAATAATGCCAGGACAAAAACGAACACTAAGTTTATAAGAAAACTACCGGCGTCGAAAGATAATTCTACAGCTGCATTTGGAATTCTCGTCCTCAAGATAGGGCCGTAGCTCTCAAGTTTCGGCAGCGCCTCCGGCGAGCGAACTCGAATATTTCTCAGGGACGTTTCGACTGCGAGTTCTTACGCTGCGAAAAGGCGCAATGAAGTAAAACAAAAAGAAAAGAAACACAAACAAAATAGCTGAATGGAATGCATTCTTGGCGCTTCGGTAAAATGCTAAGGCTACGAGCAGTACATTTTCTTTTTTAGTTTGTTTTATTTGTTTTATTCGGATAAAGAGACGCTAACAGGCGCTAGCAGTCGAACGTGGCTCGTGCATAACCGAACGCTACAACGCCGTCTTTACGGTCGCGCCTTGCAGACGCCGAAGTCAACATTACATCAGGTACATGGTCGCGTCTTGCGGGTGCACTCGAACCCTCTGGCCGAGTGCAACAGGCCCATTGGCAGTACTAACTGTCCCACAACAAATCTTGAAGACAAGTGTAACTTCAATAAACGTTGGTACTTTGAAATAACAAAACTCGAGTTTCGCTAGCCCTCCCCATACTTCGGCTGCCCTCCCCATACTATAAAATCAACAGGTTCAGGTCTTTCGTTGTGATAAAAGCCACAGTGGCGTTGCCCTCGTCCCTCTAAGAACAAATAGTATTGTCAAAAATGGAAACCAGAACAATGACTTTTGTCGTGGTGCATAAGTTTATTGGACCATTGTACTGAACGAACCTTGACGAGATGAACGAGATACCTTTTTGTCAATAACTCAAAATTAAAAAAAAAAAAAAAAGTTTACTAGCTTTGAATTTTGAGGTACTTTATTCGTAAAACATCGACTTTTTTGCTTGTGATTTTGCTATCATAATCTAGAAATTCAAAGCTTTTCGAATAAATCCGAATTGTCGGGTGTATTACCAACTGTGTTTTTCTGAGTTTATTGGATATAACCGAAGACACAAAACTCAAGTTATGAAATGAGCTTCTTTTTTGTTCCCTGTAAAGTCAAGAAGCGCAGAGCAACACGTTCTTTCTAGACAATAAAGTCATGGTGTTGAATTTAGGCGACCCCTAATAAAAGAAACGAGCGGAAGGCAAATACTGGATGCATATACTTATTAACCCTAAGACAAGGAAAGCAGAAAGAGAAAGAAGGGGACAGCACAATGACGTCTCAGACGTCGTTGTGTTGTCCTTTTTTCTTTCTCTTTGTTTCTCTCCTTGTCTATGGGCCTATAAGTATAGGTATGATCGTTCACCAGCAGCCCTGCGCCATTACCCTCACTTCAAACTAGACGCGACTGCTGCGTCAGTGTTTGGCGGTGCCTCGTGTTTTCACTGATCGAAGACCACTGCCCGGCGAACGCTGATGCGGCAGTCATATCTAATTTTTCCCCCGCATTGACCTTCTTTGATCGACACCAAAAATAATCAATACGGCTTTGTTGTCTAGGAGATGCGGCAGAGGGCCGGTGGGGGGGGTGATTTTATCTGAATTTGTCCCTTTTCTCCTCCATTACCCTTTCTACTTGAGAGAAGGGGACAACTTACACTATTCTCAGCCTTGCAGACCATGAAGGTTTAGCGCCAAACTCGAAGATTTCGGTCTAACAGAGCCTGCAGCTTGCACTGATGATACCGGGTGACCTAAAGATGTGTGCAGTCACTAACAAGCTGAGAAAGAGAGGGTGGATATTTTGTTTTCCCGCCTCCAGCGTGCACGAGCTTCCTACCTTCGGCAACGCTTCGTCTTCACGTGATCTTCGAGCGAACACGCACAGCCGAAGCACGGCGGAAGGCAAAAAGCACGTGCTGGAGGCAGAGCTTTCGAAGGTAACGTCCCGTCGTTCTCACTCTGTCCGTGACTGTGGCAGTGTTGATTATGATATTCTGAACTTACGCTGGTGGTAAAAATAGATATAGAGCAGCGTGAGCAGCAAAACCGTGGACACGCCGAGCAGAATGTATGGTCGCCGGTCGCATTTCAGCCGCTCCTCTTTCCAAGCCCTGCGGTTTGAACGGAAGGAATAGGTAAGAAATGTAAGGTTGCCAGGTTGAAATTAAAGTAGGGCGGTTATCTCCAGCAGGAGGTAACTGAACTTTTTAGCGTGGCCTGATCGTAAACGTGGCATTAGGGACGCACAGCGCTTGCGTTGGCTCATATAACAATACTAGAGAGTTTCAGTTCCTTTCTACTTGTGCGCAATTTAAACCTTTACTTCGGTGTCGAGTCGAGTAAATTTTGGAACACAGCCAGAGATAGCTTTGTGGTGAGAGCGACTGGGAAAAGAAGAAGATCGCGTGAAATAGATCAGTTCGATCTTGGATTTGGTCAGACGTAGTCGGTTTCCGTCTGTCTCTCTACATTGGTGACACCTGACGAGATCTCCTTCTTCTTTTATATAAATATACTGAACTATGCGGAACGCAAGTTCGTCTGCTTCTTTTGCAGGGGTCCTGGTGACGTCAGAACGCCGAGCTCTGGTTGGCTATGATTGAAAGATAGTGGGTAGACCTTCGAGGCAGCTTTCTTTTAAATGTAGCTACTATTGTTCCAATAAGAGCCAATCAAAGCTCGGCGTTCCGACGTCACCTTGCAAAAGAAACAGACAAACTTCCGCTCCGCATTAAAGGGGTACACCGCCGATTTCTTCATGGTCCCCGATTTGCTTGAAATTTTGCTAAACTCGCCAAACAACATCGCCAAAATAGTATCCCAAATATTAGGTCAAAATAATTTTTTTTCACGAAGTTATTGCATTTACAATTCTGGTCCTCACCGTGTTTTTCAAACTGAAAGTCTCTACTGGCAACAATGAAAAAGTGACGTCAGTGGAAGTGCAGGGGTTCACTCTTTGGACTGTAGAATTTGTTCCCAACTGATTCGAAGCAGTTTCATGGTGTCAAATGAATGCTTTGGAAGCTCGCTCCAGTCCCCGGGCTGCAGCACGGAATAAATGATTGGCATATTCTATTTTTCAGACTGCTCGCCCGACTGGCAAGCTTACCTTCCACTGACGTCACGGCCCTGAAAAGGGCAGGTATATTTGAATGTTTGTTTTTGCATCATTTTCATTTGCCGATTTCGCAATAACTATTATGAATTTCACGATACTAAATAGCATACCAGAAAGGGTGAAGGCCGGGGAGTCAGAAAATATAGTTAGTTGAGGTAGCTCAAAAATCGGCGGAGTACCCCTTTACTGCAGGTGACTTGCAATAAGGCGGGGGCCAAGGAAGAGGGGTGTGGCTCAGTGAAACAAAGGCAGCCGTCGTCTACACTGCACTCGTAGAACGCGTTAGAATGCGAAAGCCAAACGACTGACGCCGTCGTTTCGCTTTCTAATGCATTCGACGAGCGTGGTGGAGGCAACGGCAGCTAGCTTTTAATCTACCCCCTAATTATTCCTACCAGAGCTCGACGTTCTGAAGTCCCCTCTTGTCTCCTCCCCTCCGTCCCTTTCTCGGTGCATTGACATTCGGTGACCATAACAGACGGACTTTATTGTGTGGTAGGAGACGGTGCTGTAGCGAGATCAGGAGTGTACTTAGGCTCTTCCACCGTGCTTTTCAATGAGCGGAACGTAAACAAAAAGACTCGAGGTACACCTAAGCACTTCTTATGAGTTGTGAATGCGAAAGCATGTACGTCGCTCTTCCGCTCCCTTATGCCCGTGTCCCACTAGAGCGACATACAAAAACAAAATGCAGCGACAAGCCTCAAACCAGAGTCTTTCGCGATTTGAGAGGCTTTGTAGAATAAAAGAGTCTATGCTCAAACACGAGCATCAGGCATGCGAAGGTATCTTTGGCAGGCTTGCAATTGCTCGTACTTACTTCACGAGCACCGAACGACTAAACACCTGCCAAAGGTACCGTCGCAAGCATGCTGCACGGGTTTGAGGCTTGTCGTTGTCTTTTGTCTCTGTATGTCGCTCTAGTGGGACACGAGCATTAGTTATGTCGACGGTCGAGCCCGCGCGCTGTCCTCGGCGCACCGACCTCGGGCGTGGAGTGGTGGAGCCGCTGTCTCGCGGACACACAGCGCCATGGGGTGGCGGTAGTTGAAACTGACGCGTAGTGGCCAATGGGACCGAACCCGAAAGCTATGAGCTCGACACCTAGTTTCGCCGATCCTTTGGGATCGGCGAAACTAGGTGTTGTTGGGCTAGGCTTTTCGCGTGGTTTTATAGCTGGGAGCAGGCTTCACTTGGAGAAAGGATTTAAGATGCCATTTGGCGCGGTTTCAAAGCTGATGACGTCGGCTCGCTTCATGCGATCAGTTGATGCTTTCGCATTAAAAGAGTTCGAGATAATGACATAACGAAGGTGGCTGATTGGGTTCTGGGTAGTCGGGCTCTCATATGTCATGTACAAATAAAATCCTTGGCGAGCATAGATACCCTGTCAGTGTCCTTGTTAACGTAGGTTCCTTTGCAATCGGCGAATCAGCCCGATCTCTCGGGTCACTAGCACATATGCCACGCGCCGAGGATCGTGAACTGATTCTTCGCGGACCATAGAGGTCCCATTGCAGAAAAGCCATCATTATCATCATGTGAATGGGTTAGAAATTTATGATCGTGTGAATTGGCCATCTTGACGGTGCGGAATGCACGTTGCAAAGACACTTATCGAGTTCGCCGTCGGCTGTTGGCACCGTGCATGACCAAAAACGTCAATGTGGTCGGCTTTCGCGATCCGGTAAACGCTCACATGACCTCTTTCATTTAGATCGATTTCGCTTTTCTCCGCAAGAAATATCAGGAATGTCGGACCATCAAATTTTATGGTGTTCGCCTAAGGACGCAATGACTCTAAGCTTTTGTCTGGCCTATTCTAGACGCACCGTTGAACTCGGTTGTTCCCAACTGATGATAAGTGGCTGCAGGATTACAACTCGTGACATCACGGCGAGGCAAATTCTGGTCATGGCGTCACGAACAGGAAACAGGAGGGCACCACTGTAACATCTCAACGCTAACAGTAGTTGACACCTTACGAAACGCAGGGTAGAGGGAGTCATGAGCGTCTTACCATCGCAGCCGATCACATTGCGGCAGTCATCGATGAAATAATCATAAAGCAAAAAGCGTTAAAAAAGAACGCCCTGAGTTTATTAAACTGCGAGTGACTGTTGCGCTCAGCATTCTTGGAGTCAGCCATGGTTGACAGTGAATGCCCTTTATAAGCTGGAAGCGCTGAAATTCCCGGTAGTTTAGAATTGTTTTGCCTCTGTTCGGTTCACGAAGATGACGTATTTGACCGAACGCTGCCGTTGGTCACTTTGCGGCCGATGAATCGGCAGCGAAAAACCAAACGCTTCCAGCCCTTAAAAAAAAGAAAAAAAAAAAAAGAAATCCCAAAATTTGTTTTTGCAACTTCTGACAGCGTATTTCACCACAGGATGAGGCTGGTTGGTGCATTTGCGTTTACAAAATATCAGAGCACTCAAAAGTTTCTAAAAAGCTAAAAGCTTTTAGCTAAAAGTGGAAAAGCGTTCCTGTAAGCCATTACAGGAACGCTCCTTGCGCACCTTATGTGTTTGTTTCCCCCCGACCTCAACCAATGGTGGTGCGAGCATGGCTGCCTCGTCATCGTGCGTTATCTACCCGTTCTCGATGTTGCCCTTCGATTGGCGTGCCCCTCTGCGTTCCGATGCCCCAAAGACGCATTTTAGAACACTTGCTCGCCGTATTGAAAAAAGATAACCGAAAAAGAAAACAAAGTTGGGCCTATCTTTTTTTTTTATCTTCTTGTAGTTTGCGTAAACTGAGACGTTACAAACGTTCACAGCCTACTTTTCAATTTGGCAGAAAAAGACAGGCTTAACTCAATGTCGGTTCATAGCAAAATTACGGTGTTACGTTGTAACTTTCATTTAGGAAGAAATGTAATCTTTGATATTTTTAAAAATCAGAGGCACCGCCTAACCGCAACTCGGTGCTAAACAGACACTTTGAAAAGTCCATCAGGCAACAATGGCGGTCACCACTGATTGCTCACGAAGCGCGTGATTGGATCCGAGTCCTGGCCGAACGCTGACGTCACACTCGATATCGATACGAGCTGAGCCGAATTCACGCCGAACGCTGACGGAGCTTCCGTGTCCAATACGTGCTCAGAGTATCTGAGCAAGCAATGCCGGACATGCGTTGGCGCGGACTTTTGAAAACGGTCGATTACAGTGTTAAAGCGTGCGAAAATAATTTCAGATGTTTTTAATGTGGGATCGATCCGTTGTTCCACCCTATGGTTTTGTAACAAGACGTCAGTCTCTTAAAGTAAGTCTCCCGACCAAAAAAGGACAAAAAAAAATGTTCATACGTCAATGGAATTTTTCCGATGGAAATATGTTAACATTGGTTCTTTCTTACCCCCTTTTCATTTGCTTATAGATTCTCTACCATTTGTTTATCACCGCTTTCTCGTCGTAAATTACACATTTTCATTTGTTTTGAGAACTTTCGAATCGTTTATGACCAGTTTTCCATCTTTTTTCGCCCCCCTTTAACCTCATGGAAAGAACCCCATCCATCGCCGGAGCGGCGACTGAGCTGGGCCGCATCCCAGCGCGGTGCGACGTCTGCTCGTCTCTGGCTCCGCGCCAGCTGCGGGACGCTCGTATGCGGAGGGCAAGTTCGTCTGCTTCTTGGGCAGGGGGTAGTGGTGACGTCAGAACACCGATTTCTGATTGGCTGATCGCGACCCCCTATCTGAGCGTCGTCTGCTCCTTTGCAACGTCGTCTGCGTCCGTCTTACCTGTCCTACGACTTTCGGAAGTGCAGAGGCCAGATTCACGAAACGATCTTACGTCAAAAATCTGCGTAAGACAAAACTTAAGAACAGATTCGTATTCACGAAACTAAATTTTTGTAAGTTTTGTCCAGGTTACGACAAAATCCAACGACAGCTCGGAAGCTGTCTTACGCACTTCTAACGTTTAAATCAGCAGACGTTTATTTTTCTACGTGCGCTTCTCACGCGTCCCGACTTCAAGCAGCAAGAAAAAAGTAAAAAGGACTTGAAACAGACCACGACGAACAAGAACGCTGGATCCACAAACACCTGAGAAAAGCTCCAACGGTCACGATTCCACCGAACGCGACCAAGCGAGTTCGGCAGTTAGGCCTAGCAGGCACTCCGCGACTCGGCGACCGTCTGCCCACGACCGGCTGGTGTGCTGAATGGAATATGCCCGCGCGACCCTCGTGAACCCTTCCCGTATTACACTTTGATCGCTGACCTCAATTTTAGATTAAGAGGTCAATTTCTTCCTCTTGTCATCTCCTTTTTTTCCAGAGGGAACGGTGACTCTCGCCGGTGAAAAAGCGGTGAATCTCCGACAGACGCAGGAAAGGTAAAGCAGCCATCGCTTTGACTAGCAGACGCAAAGCAGACGACGTTAACTGCGCCAACCCGCCGACGCCGTTAAAGAGTGAGAAGTCTCGTCGCACACGAAAAAAGGCAAAAAGTATTTGGGAGGGAAGTTGCGGACACTAACACGCTCACCTCTCGGTTCTTAGCAAACAAACGTCGCCGCCTCGGGACACCTAGCCAGTGGGTCTTTTGACTTCCCTCCTTGATGCGCGTCTGCTAGTTGTTAGACAAAAACAACGTACCGCTCGAGTTATTTCGTCTGTCCTTTCTGAAAGGCGAAGTCGAGCTCGCTCGTAAAGACCTGCACTTTCGAAAGTCGCAGGAAAGGTAAGACAGACGCAGACGACGTTGCGAGCAGACGACGTTGCAAAGGAGCAGACGACGCTCAGATAGGCGGTCGCGATCAGCCAATCAGGGCTCGGCGTTCTGACGTCACCGCTACTTCCTTTCTCATGCGCAGAAGACGAAAATGAGCCCACTTGCGAGGCGTATTGGTCCGAAGCGCGAACGTCAGCACGCGTCACGCTCTCCTTTTCTTCCTTCCGCCTTGGTGAGACAACATACATTACTAGGGGGAATTAATCCTACTCCGCTCGTTTTCATTACACGGGGCGCCTACTGCGTCAATTGCTCCCCCTGCGGTTTGGACGTTTCGCCGCGCCGAAAGAAAACCAGCATTTTTTGCTCTTTAAATGTTTAGGGAAAGAGTTACGACACAAATTGACGAAACACTTGCATCGACCGAACGGCATGCGGCGCGCCCTTCGCCCACCGGCGTGAATGCCTGATAACCGTGACTCCCATGGCAATAGATGGCGCCTCCCACCGCTTTCAATTCGACCCGAAAAAATCAAAGGTTGCTGGTCATACAGCCATTCAAACTGCGCCAAAACTGTCCACGCCGAGGCCATTGTATTATTGGGGAGTAGGATGTATTCCCCATAGTAAAGTATATGGTGAGACATTGAATCTGTAAACACGATACCTTTTCACCACCCCACCCTCCTCGCGACGTCATGCATGGCGCTGACAAAGGAACGCACGGCCTGACACCGGCGGGTTTTCGTGAAAATAATCGTTCTAATGCGAACGCACTAAAAGGTAAGGAATCGGATTAGAGTTTTCACGAACCGTATGAACTCGTTTCTTTTGGTGATGTCCACGAGTTTACCGCTGGGTAGCATGAGGGGCTTGTAGTACTTGGCCCGCTGGCTCCTGCTGTGTCCTCGGCGTTTCTCCCATGGGTCAGAGTCATCTGAATTTTCTGTACTGCCGTGTTTAGTGCGGTGATAGTGGGCCTCCTTGCTTGCAGGGGAAACCATGGTATCCTTCAAACGCCATGGAAATTTCAGTTGTGAGTTGACCTCTTTTTTTTTTAATGTTCCGGACGTGAGTGAACCGGGCAGGACCGTTATTTTCTGTCCCGGTTCCGCCATGCGAATTTGCCTTAAGCAGAAATAAGAATGGTGAAAAACAGAAAACAACCTACCAGTGACGGTTTCTGTTGCTTCCCTTTCTTCTTCTTTCTTCAAATGAGAGTTTTTAAAAAAACAAAGTAGAGACTACTTCCATATATCCGCAACCGCGCGTGTTGGATTTTGGGAACCTGTGGGCCAGGAACGCAGCGCGTACAGATTTTGCTTCCCAGAATGCATAACATGGCATTACGCTGCGATGAGACGCCTTGAGTTGCGGAGTAGGTTTGTTAAAAGCAGTTTTCGGAGCAGCTGAAGGATCGCCTTCCTTTTCATTATCATATCCCCCACGCCTCATCCTTTTCGCTAGACTCTAGAGGCTCACGAGCAGTAGCGAATGTACTCTGCTCGAGAACAACTTCTGGTATTTGAAAAGAAGTAAAGACCTCGCAAGCTCCGCTGGTACGGATACACATAGCTTTGGCTTCTATGGAGCGAAAGCTCGCGCTGCAGAACCCCCAGGATCCTGGGTTCAATCCCCATCCCTGCCCGTTTCGATCTGGATGCGCATCGTACCGGCGTGCGGTCGTGTATCACTACTGGCTGATGCACGTTAAAGACCCCAAGCTAGTTGTTGTACCTCAATGGCTAAATTTCTCATCTACAGCTGGGAGACTCGTCGCCCGTTAAGGCAGACCAAGTTCTAAGCTCTATAAATATACACACAACCCAACTGTTTTTGGCTTCACTGCCAAGAAAGTTCTTTTCCAATTATGAGTATTATTCAATTAAAACAACATTTTAAACAACGGAATCAATTAATCAACTGATCATGCAATCAAATATTTAAGTCGTATGTAAATTATTAAGAAACGACAAACGCTTTAGCTCTAAATGTGGGGTACGTAATACTGTGCACAAATTCATTACAGCATTCATACGATTACTTCGATAGAAAGACAAAAGCAAAAAGAAGGCTTTTGACCTTTTTTCATTGTGTACTAGTTTTCTCTAAGCCACCAAACAATATATATGCAATTAGTAAACTGATTGAAACTGGTTGAAACACATATCTTGTTGAGCCTTGTACTGCCGCCATTTTATTTCAAACAATCGGCAAGTCTCTTTTTTTTTTTTTAGGCGAACTTATTGAATATTTTTTTCAATACCCTAAGACTTTACCAGAATATCCGAATGGCATCGCTTTCGAAGAAATAAATGAACGCACGTCCGTAGTGTTTTCGACCAAGCAATGTGCGCGTCAGGTACAATTAAACACTATGAAAGTATTTGTTATATAATCTCACTTAAAATAAATATAAGTTGAAGCAAATATTTTTTTTAATTACACGATATTAAAAGCAGCAAGGAGGTCACCCTACACGAGGCCTATATGGGTCTTATCTCTTATAGTGCTTGGTATGTAATTATTCTCAAGAAAACTTAGCTTGGTGGATCCTGGCATGTATTCATCTGCCAAAATTAAATATGAGAATTGTCTTTACTCAAAAATGTCGAATAACAGAGTAAAAAAATTTGCAAAACTGCCGGTGAGAAATTACGACATCCGGAACCTCCAGCTGTGTCGTTGCTGTAAAAAGCACGAGTTTGGTTAGCCGGTGGCGCCATCTTTAGCACGCTGGGCAGGATATTTGCAAATATTAGAAAGGTCTAGAGAGCCCCCAGTGTACCGGGGGACCACACAAAGAATCGCGCGACGCCACTGCTTCCCTGGTCCATTCTGGTACTACCTGTAGTCCTTCTCAGTTTTCCGGTTGCGTTTTCCTTTTAAAATTAGCACGAAAATGTTTCCGCTAAATTTAGTCAGAAATGTTTACACTAGCGGGGAAATTATTTCGCAGAAATTAGCGGGAAACGTTTTCCGTTAAATTTAGGGCAAACATTTTTCCGCTAAATTTAGGGGGGAAAAGTTTCCCCTGATCCTTCCTTGTGACCCTCGTAACGTCACGTGTGACGTCCTCATGGGAAACGTCTCATAATGCAACCCGTGTTTATGCCGACGGCAACGGCGACGCCGCCAAATCCGAAAACGGACGCCCTAGAGCTGCGCTCTAAAACGAACACATTTACCACCTCAACTCGTAGCCAGAAAAAGCGGAAACGTAATCTGGACCAGGCTATATGCCGCCAACGTTTTTAACTTAGCCACGCGTTGGAGTCGCCAGATCACAGGGCGCGCGCTAAGACCTTTTCCAAAATTTAGTGCCACCTGGTGGTTTGTAAAGCAGATTAGGTTTTGCCATATCATTGGCGGAAATGAACTTGTGTCGGCACCGTCACTTTCGCAAGTCAACGGCGCGCGAGGAATTGTTCAGTGTGAGTTCTTTCTCGATCACTTTCAGTTCGATGGTGACCAGGAACCTGCATTCAGAACAAAGCTCCAACCCACTCAGATGCCTCGAGAAAATTCTATACACCATGGTGCTTTAAAGCCGATTGTGAGCCGCTCGCAGATTGACTGAATCTGAGTTATTAGAAATAAACGCTTACGTAGCTCTTGTGTTCCATTCCTACGTCGCGTCGTACTGACCCCCGAATGTACAGGCCTCGCAAGATCCGCTTAGGAATATCTACAACGTATTCCTTTATCAGTCACTAGAAGGCTGCCATTGGTATGGCACAGATGCCGTTCCACTGATGATGATAGTGATCAAAGTGGCCAGACTCAATTTCGGAAAGGGTCTAATAGACCCTTTCCGAAATTCAGCGATCGAGCACGAGCCACTACTCGAATGCGTGTCAAGGCATTGATGGTCACGAGCCAAATTCGAACACCTACGCAGTCTTCGGGTCCACTGTATGAGCAGCATTTAGATATCGTCACAGCAGGGGTCGCAAAGATTGATGATGCACTCCCGAGCATGTATTAGAAACGATCAGGGTTGTGCCAGCATTCGGCGTGAGCTCAGCTCAGCTCGCGTCGAAAACGAGTATTAAGTCAGTGTTCGGCGAGGTCTCAGAACCAATCATACGCTTCGGCCCAAGAAATGGCAATCGCCAACGTTGCTTGATTGGGATTGTGGAATGGGTATATTGCGTGCCATCGGAGTCGGTTTAAATAAGATAATCGTGTTGGCTTTTTAACGTGAAACGTGCTTTGCCTAGTTGCTCCGGATTTCTTGAAGCTGCATATTGTGAAGCCGTGGCCTGAACGTCACATGACTTCAGTTTCCCCGCTGGATGTAGCGGGAAAATCGTCGTCGCGTGACCTCAACAGCAATTCAGTTTCCCCGCTAGATTTAGCGGGAAGCCATGACGTAACATGACTTCGTGTTACGTAGCCTATACACAAATTCAGTTTTCCCGCTAAATTTAGTAGAAAACATCACGTCACAACTCTTCGTGTCACGTGACATATACACACGAAAAGAAATGCCTGGAGATTACTAGCGCTAAACCAAGAACGTTACACGTAGCAACACAATTTCAGGGCAATTTCCAGTAGATTTCTTTGGTGGGGCTTAATTACAAACCGAAAAAACAAAAATGCAGTTGACGAACCAAACGAAAGAAAATTCAGCCAGCTGGATTAAGCCTTTCATGCAGCTGAACTGTGGCTAAAATTAAAACATTGTGTCCTCTTTTTTGTTCATTCATGTCGTGGCTTATTACATCGCAGTGTATTCACACACGTTCAAAACGAATCACTCTTTCTGACGAGCAGTCCGGACTCCAGTGCACGACTCAAGAATTCCAGCTTGCTCGTTCGAGCTAGAGCAAGCTCTATCAGTTCGGTCGGGCCTAGAGCCACCAAGTAAGCCACACTTCAGAGTAAACTTGTACACGTTACTGAAAAATAGTAAGGAATTACATTTACAATTACTCAAGGCTAAATTGTAATTTATTACAATTACAATTACCCTCCCATAAAAGTAATTGACCGTTACCCCAAAAAGTAATTCGTTACTTTCGTGGCGTTACTTTGAACAATATTGTTTTTAGTTAGGAAACAAAGGGGAGCCGGTTATTCAAGTTTTTATTGTTCCAACCTGTTCCATTTAATGACCCTGAGTATTTTGAGCAACAGCTGACTCTCGAAAGTCTCGCCAGACATTTTGCGTTATTTCTTACTCAGTGTGTAAACTGCTGCGCTGAACACCTTTTGAACTGAGGCACTGGATGGGAGTGCCCTATGGTTCCTCACGAATGTTTTATGCTCTGCATTGGGCTTCTGCAGCGAAGCAATGGAAGTACTATTTACTTCGAAGAGAGAGCAAAGCTTCGTCGTTGAAGCCAGCGCCTGATATTCGAGAGTTTAAGTAGAACGGTCTGATTCCTCCGATACCACCGATAACAATATGATGAATGCGAAAAGGCGGCGGCGGAGTATCGGGTATCGTTCTCGGAGTCATCGGACCGATCTACTAAAATTCTCCATTGTCGAAATCGCGAAGCAGTAGAAGTCATCATACACCTAGCCAAAACTAGGATAAGAATTCACTTATGTCCATCTTACTATACCGGTCCGTATTGCCGGATAATAGCAAAACATAGTTGTAACAGTAAGGTGATAATTGAATAATAAATAAGGTTTGGCTGGATATTCTTCTTCCTTTGGTTCTGAACATGTCGAGCCTCGGTTGAGACGTTGGTGAATAAAAAAAAAGTTTCCAGTATATAAATATAAGTAATCGAAAAAAAAAGTACACTCAACACAACAAGTATTGAGAATGTCGATTAAAACAAGGAAATGTAAACGTACGTTTGCCGTGCGTACCTTTCTTGGTGCCGTTCAAAAACGCACGGAGCACGAACAGACTGCAGTTTACTCCGGTGTTCTCAAGATAGGCGTCCGCTGATGCCACAGCAAGGCAGCGAAGGGCAGAGTACCGTGACCCGCGCTCACGAGTTTTTCTTTCTCCTCAAGCCCAGAATAACAAGTCTACGGTAGGCACCCATATGTTCAATTTGTGGAAATATCTGCTTGAGGTAAGATGCGTCCTGCTCTGGTAAAAACAGGAAGAAGAACGCTGACTCACAAACAGTGTAACTGAGACGCAGATAACCTGGCTGGAATTCAGAAATAAAGTGGGCCAACCTTAGAAGTTGGACTACAAAAGAGTATGTATAGCTTTTAAAACAGGGTCAAATAAGGTGAAAAAAAAACAGAAAAAAAATACATCCTGTTTTCTAAGAGAAGATGATAAGTGTGCAGCAACGAACGAGGATGCTTGTGACAGTAACACCTTCACATATTATCACATCTCTTTTAGCGGATTTTAGGGTACACGGAGCGTTGTCTCGTGCTGTGGCATTATGAAAATGGTCGTAGTCACTATAGACATTTTCCACAGGGGCGCCGCCATCTTGAATTGTCGTCACTTGCAGTATGGGCGACGAAAAAATAACAAAACGTTTCAACCTGTAACTAGCAAAATAATAGAGGGGAGCCAAAACGAGAATGTGTGGCGGTTAGGCTTATATCCCAAATGTCTTCTATTGGCGTGGCGACGGCAAAGTAATGTTTTCGCCCATACTGGAAGTGACGACAATTCAAGATGGCGGCGCCCCTGTGGAAAATGTCTATACCGAGGACATTGTTAATTCTTGTCTGTGCACTTACCTCCTCGAGCTTCTCAAAGAGGCACACAATCACTTGGTATCCTCCTCTCCCCGTCTTCGATCGCAAAGAAAAACAAAGGGACTAAAAATGACGAAAATAAACCCTGGAGAAGGGGAACAAGAGGGACAAAGGACAAACCCTCTTGTTCCCCTTCTCCAGGGATTATTTTCGTCATTCTTATCCAGCTCGCTTGCACCTTTGCATTTATTTGCATTATAATAAAAAGGGACTAAAAAAGCGGATATAACTTGCCACCCCCCTCCTTTTTTTTTTTCTAGTAGAAATGCTTATTTGGACTTCTTGACATTGTTTCTAGGGTCTAAAAAATGAATTCAGGGGCATGGTGTTGCAAAAAGAAAAAGAAAAAGGCTTTGCGGAACTGCAGAGTGCCAAGCCTCCCTTTGCGCAGGTCAATTCGCGTGACAGTGTCTCTGCGCCTCGACTTTACCAAAATGTATACAAAAAAATAAAAAAAATAAACTTTTTTTGTCGGGGAGAGAGGGGGGGGGGGGGTTGGCCCTGTAGAAAACGTAACGGATTACAAGGAATCCGTTACGTACAAAAATCTAAGGGAATTACGTTAAGATTACTCTAGAAAATATGTAATTATTCCGTTACAATATTACTCATAAATGTAAGGGATTACAAGTAATTTCGTTACTTGTAACGGATTACGTACAAGTCTGCACAGAGTAACGACACTTACCCATCTCGGTGTTTAAAATCATGGTTGCCAGTTATCTTAAACTTTATCAGAAATCGCAAGAAACGCTCTTCTGTCCTCCCAAAATGTTTAAAGAGTTCGCGACAGAGCAAAGCAACATTACATTAGCTTCCTAATACCGAATGTAATGCTCGAAAATTCGCGCTTTTAAATCATGACGATCGGCAGTTGCGTTCGCTCTGCATTAAGCAACAGTATGGCGGTGCCCACAACAATAATGGGGAACAGGGTGGCGATATTTTAAGCGTAGCTCATGTAGTGGCTCTAGTGCGGTCCAATTCGACCCAATGACACTTCTATTATTGTAGATATTGATTGGAGCGCTGGGCCGGTGTTCTGAAACAGATGTACGGAGCTTGAGTATTCTAAGGACTATTCAGTTATTGTACAGGGTGAAATGAGGGATCGGTGGCCGAGTGGGCTGAAGCGCACACCCAGCTCGCCGCGCGTGGAGCGAAAGCTCGCGCTGCAGAACCCAGGGATCCTGGGTTCGAGCCCCACCCCTGCCCGTTTCGATCTGGATGAGCATCGTACCGGCGTGCGGTCGTGTATCACTACTGCGTGAGCACGTTAAAGACCCCAGGTTAGCAGTCGTACTGCACTGGCAAAATTGCTCATCTACAGTGTAAACCAGTGTCGCCGCATCCTGGCAGACCAACCTTACACTGTATAAACACTAAACGTCCAATTTGACTTTTGACAGGGTGAAACAAGGAGACGCCAGGCTTTTTAAATCGACCGGAAAATTCGGTTTCTTAACCTATCGCGCTACGACTTTGTGCAGCGTTGCCCACAGATGGTGCATTTTTTTTGTAAAGTTTGCAAAGAGCGAACTTACCTGAGGAAAAAGTTAAGAAAAAAAAAGGCTTAGCTCCTATGGAAACGCAGCGACGCCACCGGTCTGCAAACAACACGGCGCCGTTTCGCACGGGAGACAAGAGATGGTAACTCAGTCGAGAGAAGGTTCTCTCGACTGAGTTGCTGTGAGCGGACGTGTTTCCTGGTTCTCCTCGAGCATCCGAAGCTAAGTGCCAGTTTTTCTTCTTTTCTCTCTCTTTTTTTGAGAGTTGATTGGAAGTGACTATGCGGTAGCAGTATTAGGTTTGAACAGCAGCAGTTAACGTTAGTTTCGCAAAGTAGGCTCTGTTTGAATTTTTGGCGGGAAGGGACGGTTTGTTCCCGGTCTAGACATGGGTCTAGATTTGGGTCGGCATGACAAGGGTGGGGACGAGTTGGTGCAGTGCGAGGGGTGTGGGAGGTGGTGTTACCTGGAGGAGACGGGTTTCGGGAGCCTGGAGGTGGCGGCGGAGGTGAGTTTCGAGTGTCGGCTTTGTGTGAAGCTTCAGCAGGTAACTGGGGAATGGGAGGGTAGAGTTCGGGAGATTGAGGCCCAGCTTAAGGCAGAAGGAGAGAAGCGGGTGGGTCTCGAGGCCCAGGTAGAGGAGCTGACTAGGCAGCTTAATCATGAGAGGGAGCAGCGGGTCGGCCTCGAGAAGCAGGCGGAAGAGCTGGGGGAAGTATGGAAGGCGGGTTTAGAGGAGCGTAAGAGGGAGTGTGACAGTAGGGTGGAGCGCCTGGAAGGGGTAATTCGAGCGAGTGAGAGTAGCGAGGGAAGAAAGGAGGAAGTGTCAGTTCTAGCGGGACGAACCACCAGTCTGCAGGCTGGGGTCCCTGGTGGTCGGGAGTCCGGCCTGTTGGCAGGCGGGCTCGACGACGCTGGAGAGCTGATTGAACCTCAGCTCAATGGCGCCTTCGAGCAGCAGGCGTCGGGCAGTCAGGTGACAGGAGATAAGTCGCAGGACAAAGGCGCGCAGGCACCAGGGGGATCTAGGGTACTGGTAGTGGGGAGCTCTAACGTAGCACGGGTTAGGAGGGGTGTACATAACAGGGTGAAGGGAGACCAGAGGGTAACCGTAGAGGTCCAGCCGGGGAAGTGTATGGTGGATGCTATGACCGCAGCACGTGAGGGGGTGTGGGATAACCGGGAGGGAAGGAACCTAGTAATAGTTCATGCGGGGCTTAATGATGTGCTGAAGGGTAGGAGCCAGAACCTCGGAAAGCAGCTAAACGTGGGAATACGTAAGCTGAGGGACGTGTCTGAGAATGTGCATGTGGTTGTGTGCACCATTCCAGAAGTTCGGGGGCAGTCCGGGTTAACGGAGAGGAGGGTTGTCGAAGCCAACGGAGTAATTAAGGGTATGAGTCGACAGCTTCGGTACGACGTAATGGAAGTAAACAGAGAAGTGTACGAGGCTGGCTCCCGCCCTTTTGCAGATGGCATTCACTACAGTGAGGCCACGGGTTACAGGGTGGGGGATAGGATGGGCCGCACGGTGACTGCTTTTTTGGGGGGACCGAGGGCCCTGGGGGCACTGAAGTAACTGAAAACCCAACAAAGTCAGGAGAGGCACCCAGGGTTAAAAAGAGGAGAAAACGTAAGAACAGGTATAAAAAATCAGCACAATCAGACATTGGATATATTAACATGCAGGGTGGTAGAAATAGGTTAAAATGGGAAGAGGTAGAGGAGCAACTAAGAAAGGAGGATTTAATGGTGTATGGGTTTGTGGAAACACATCTCAGAGACATGGAGCAGCCACCTTGCAACCCTGACTATGTGTGGGAAGAATGCAACAGAATGGAGGGAACGAGGAAGGGAGGTGGAATTGGAGCATTCATTAAGAAGAATATGAACTTTCAAAGGATCAGAAAGGAGTGCGCCGAACATTTGTGGCTGAAAGGAAAAGTCGCTGGGGAATCAACAGTCCTTGGAGTGGTTTACTTATGGACAGGGACAGGTGCTAAAGAGGAAAACAGAAAAATGATTGATTGCATATCAAGAGACATTAGTGAACTAGGGGAAGGCTCCGAAATAATTATTATGGGAGACATGAATGCCCATATTGAGGGTCTGGATGGGTATACGGACTCAACTGGAAGCATATTACTAGAACTGGTGGAAAAACATGACTTAGTTTTATGTAATACCAGTCAGAAGTGTGACGGGCACATAACTTGGGAAACTGGCAATCTGCATTCAACTATAGATTACGTACTCATGTCACACAAAATATATGGTAAGTTACAAGTAATGAAAATAGATGAAGAAGGTTCCAAAAGTCTTGGTAGTGATCACAAACGTATTAAGCTGAATTTTGCCAGAGAAGTAAATGCTGAAACTAGACAACATAATTCAAAGCAAACTTTCTGCAGCGACAAAGAGTTGGAAATAGTTGTTGAAAGAATAGAGGCAGCAGTTTCAGGGCAACGGCATACAGATTGGACCTATGAGAGCCTAACTAGGCTTTTTTCTCTAGAACTAGACAAAGTTAAGAGTAAACGAAAGGGGAAGCAAGGACATAGACCAAAAAGTTGGTGGGACAAAGAAGTGAAGCAAGCGATACAAAAACGTCAGGAAGCCTCTAGAGAACACAGGTATTCCAAGCGTAGTGGGGAGTCCGAAACGGAAGTAAAAAGAAAATGGGACAATTTTGTAACATGTCGCCGAGAGGCATCCAGTTTGATCAATGCGAAAATTCAGAGAAAGGGTGAGGAATGGATGAGTAATGTAAGTAAGAAAGATAGAAATGCTGCCAAGAAGTTTTGGGAGCACTTGAACTCACTCGGTGAAACAACGCAAGCTAGACAGAGGTTTATACTCTCGCATCAGGGAGATCAATTAGAGGGAGATGATGCGATACAATATATAGGAGCAGTGATGGAGGAGAAATTTCGGGAACGGGTACATGTGGAAGATAGGAGAACCGAAGGAAGTAGCAGTCCAGTTTGTGACATCGCGGATTTTGGACAAAGAGAATGGGAAAAGGCGGAACGAAGAGTCCCTAGTGGCACGTCGACAGGCACAGATGGTATCCCTATCAAGCTGGTGAAGAATTTGGGTCCTGAATCTAAGGCAAAACTAAGGGAGGTAGTGAGTACCATGATAACAAAAGGAAATATTCCAGATGAATGGAGGCTTAGTAGGATGAGTATGATATATAAGGGAAAGGGAGATAAGTCTGATATTAGGAATTATCGTCCTATAACCGTGACACCGGTTATTTACAGGTTGGTAATGCAGATTATAAAGAACAGACTGGAGGAATGGGTAGAGTGCGAGGGCATACTGGGCGAGTTACAGAACGGGTTTCGAAAACAAAGAAGGTTGGAGGACAACTTATTTTCTCTAACACAGTGTATAGAAATAGCGCAAAAAGAAAACAGACAGCTCTGGCTGGCATTTCTGGATATCAAGGGTGCCTATGACAATGTGAACCAAAGAAACCTGTGGGACATAATGGAGAACTTAAACCTAGATGAAGGACTAACAGCACTATTAAGGAACATTTACAACGATAACAAGGTGATTATAACATGGGAAGGAAAGGCGACAGGGAAAATAGAGATAAGACGAGGCCTTAGGCAGGGGTGCCCGTTATCGCCTTTGCTGTTTATGTTGTATCTGAGAGGATTGGAGGATAGACTAGAGAAGAGTGGGCTTGGGTTCAACCTTTCTTACAGTAAGCTAGGCCAAAAAATTCAGCAATCCTTACCGGGATTGATGTATGCGGACGATATTGTACTAATGGCTAACAACAGGACAGAGTTGCAGGAATTAATGAGCATCTGTGGTAGGGAAGGAGAGGAATTAGGTTTAGAATTCAGTAGCGAAAAATCGGCAGTCATGATTTTTAACGAGGATGAAGTTGAGAGGCTGAAGATACAGAATATTACAGTTGAGAGAGCTAGTAAATACAAGTATCTAGGAGTATGGATATGTGATGGTGCAGAATATCTCAGAGACCATGAAAAGTATATAATAGGTAAGGGCAACAGAAATGCAGCTGTAATGAAAAATAGAGCACTTTGGAATTACAACAGGTATGAGGTGGTGAGAGAGATTTGGAAAGGGGTCATGGTGCCTGGCTTGACTTTTGGAAACGCAGTGCTATGCATGAAATCCGAAGTGCATGCGAAACTAGAAATAAAACAGCGCGGAGTAGGTAGACTGGCTTTGGGGGCGCATTGCAAAACGCCAAACCAGGGAGTACAAGGAGACATGGGATGGGCATCATTTGAGAGCAGGGAAGCGGTGAGCAAGGTAGAATTTGAGGATAGGTTGAGGCTAATGGATGGGGAGCAATGGGCACGAAAGGTTTTCAGCTATTTATACATGAGGAGTGTAGACACAAAGTGGAGACAGCGCACTAGGAAATTAAGAGGAAGGTTTTTGGGCTATAGCGAAGATACGGAAGAGCAAGTCTCAGTTAAGAAGAAAGTTAAGGCCACAGAAAGAGATCGGTGGCTAGAGGGAATGCAGACAAAGACTGCTCTGGAAAGCTATAGATTAAACAAAAGAGTTATTGCCAAAGAAAGCATTTATGACAATTCTAGGGGAAGCTCATTGCTGTTTGAGGCAAGAACGGGTGTTCTGCGAACCAGAACATACAGAGTGAAGTACCAGGAAATTGATACAGTGTGCACTGCTTGTGGAGAGGAGGACGAGACGGCTGAGCACTTGATACTCTACTGTAAAGGGCTTCACCCTATGCCTACCGAAGACAACATAGATTTAATAAAGTCATTGGGTTTTAGAGACAGCGAAGGGAGAGTGGATTTCAAGACTGTAGAGATTACCAAGCAAAGATTAAGTGAATGGTGGCAGAAATCGAGAGAAAACTAGGTATTTTCTTAATCACTGATGGCAAGGGGGTTTCATAGCCTCACTTTCTTTGCACTGCGGAGTGAATATAGATTTCACATTTAAATATTCTAAGCTTAAATGGTAAAACAAAATGGCTAGGTGGCGTAAGCTACCGCCCGATCCAAAGGGCTCAGCCGTATTCATCCATCCATCCATCCGTCGTAAGAGATATTAAGAGGTTCCAAGGCGCTCGGTCCTAAGAATTCGCAAGTGTGTCAACGGGCCTTTAGTTTACTGAGACAACAGTCAAAAACTAAGGTGGTTCTCTTTGCATAATGTTACTTTACAGCTTCCGCTGTTATCGACGAAAACGCCGTGTGGTTTGCTGGTGCAATCTGAGGAGTTGGGCTTTGTCTAAAATTGAATTGCTTCTGCGGCGGAGGATTAAAACTTCGAACATTGTGCGGACGATATTCCTAAAAGCAACGACAATACAATTTAATTGTTTTATCAAATGCAAAATTTTATGGGACAATCAATCCCTTTAACACTCGAGACCTGATAAAATCAAGCTACATCAAGCCTCCTAAAGTTTTTTGTGTTTTTCTTAAATGTAGGGTAACGTGGTCATGATTCCATGGTGTTATGGTACGGCGTAGTGTTGTCCTGAATCCATTATTTTTATGGCCGACCAAAATGCGAATAAGCAGGTGAAGTGAAAGCAAGTTGTTTTGACATTTTCGAAATAAACTTGAGAAAAAAGACAGAAGTTGAGAGCTCAAAACCGGACAGCTGCCTGTTTCGTCCTGGTCTTCAGTTTCTATCCTTTCTACCGTTGTTGCCGGAAGTACCACGAACTAGGCTGCCCATTTTACTTCGGCCCACGAACTCGATCCAAGGTCTTGAGGCCGTCACAGAAAGAAACCAGCAGTCGCGAACTGTTGTTTTTTATGAATCAAGTTCGACGGAACAGTTCATGAAATATACATTTTTGCGATAACAGTTCGTAGGAATCAGCCCTCTGGCGAATTTCGCGTCCTGTTAAACAGTTCGGAAGGTAAGCGGATTCCACGTTGGTCGTTATTTCCTCGGAGATCCGTTGCTCCGGCCCAGATGCCAAAGTGGGCTTTCCCCGACGTTGACCCCAGCTTCAGCTTGAGAGGCCTGAAAATAAAGTGGAAAAAGAAGAGTAGGACAGACTCTATTATAAAGAACGCCGCTCTTGTCAGTCTTCCAGCCGTCCAAGTAGATTTCAGCCACGTCCCACTAGGTCAGTACGAACCGGTCGGCGCCAGGAAATAGAGGCAGTGGGTCTACTGCCTTCTGAAAACTGGCCCTTATTATGCTTGGCGCCAACGTATAAGGTCTACGTTGTAAAGGATAGCGCAGTTGTAGAACTGCTGTCGGCGCCGTGAAAGCTATTTGCTTGAACGCGTGCAGATGAGACGCACGACATAGTCATATTCGCTCGCAGCAGTGTGGAGCTGCAGCACTTTGGAAGCTAGCTAGCTTTTTTGAAGGCCATAATTTCTCTTCGTAGCGCACACACACGCACACGCACGCACAAAAAAAAGGCCTTCTGTGAATTATTTATGGTTTTAGTAGACGTCACACACATGGTCATTTTTTGGAGACATAACGTTACGTGCAAGTCATGCATATGAGCGGTGAAGCGCCGTTACTAGAACTTTCGGTTTGTTGGTGTTAAGATTATCTCACACGGGCCAGGAAAAGAAAAAGCGATAGTAGGAAGTGTGTAATGTACCCGTGTTCCGTCCTCGGTCATTATGTTTTAAGACCTATGGTCAGCGGAGTGGCATCTTCCTTATGCCTTCCTTGCCTCAAGCTTGTTAAAAGTATGAGCCCCAAAACGGAGTTAATCAGCAACTTCTTACGCGCAAAGAAATAAAGAACGTATTAGAAGAGGTTACAGAGGTACGTGTGAGCGGGTAGCGGTTCCGGAAAAAGAATCGAATCCTAAACTTAACATAGACGCCATCGACTCGGCGCCAACGTGGCGCAAACACACTGTTGGTACGCAGACACAAGGCAAGGCACAACGAATGAAGAAGAAGAAAATACAAACGACATTCATCTTCAAGGTTGTATATATAGTGCATAGAATGGGCTATTCATTAACGGGCGGATTTAAATTTGTTTAGACGACATTAAGCAGTCGTATCGGGGAGGGAAGAAGAGCACATTTTTGTGTTAAGTTCCACCTAAATTTAGCGGCGACATTGAAGCCACGGTGTCGAGTCTTGGAGTCACATGACACAAGGTCACATGACGTGGTCACGGTCACGTTACCTGACGTCACATGATGTTACAGTTTCAAGTCGTTGTATCACGTCACGCGAAGGAAATTTTTACGCCAACTTTACCTGGCAAACGCACGGAGTGATGGATGGAGGATCGGACGGACAAATCTCCAGGATTATTGCTTCCGTTCGAAAAACGTTCCGTGCTTTAAAACAAGACACGAGTGTTATTAAAACTTACCGAGCCTCTTTTGTGACAGCGATGAATGCGAAACATCGGGATGCTCTTTCTATTCGAGAAACCCTCAGACGGCCGCAACTGCCGCGCCGTTGTTGTTCCTGGGGATCCTCTGCGGGCCAGCTGTGGCCCGGAGGGGGTACTTCCGGATGACCTTGGAGCTCGCTCGGGGCGACGGGCTCTGCTCTGTCACGGAGCCGTTGAAGGGAGACAGAAAGACGGTCGAAGTCTGCGAGAAGTTGCCCCGCAGGAAGGGACGCTCCTTGTTCGGGTTCCGCCGGATGGCGGCCCGAAGGTACGCGTTCCTCAAGGCCGTCTGCACCTGCAGGCAATCCAGAAACCGATTGAACTTGGACCCCATCCACCGTTTCACGTTAGGTACGGCCGCAGCCAACGGTACAGTTCAAGGGAGCCAATCGGGCAGGGTCAAAAGCGCTTTGTCATGGCGCTCGCGGGCCTCTGTGCGCTTGCCGTTACCGGCCTAAACCAATCATGTACAAAAAAAAACAACAACAAAGAATCGCCGGATCACGGCACGTTCACTGTGCGTGATTGGTCCAGCCGGTGGTGGCAAACGCGCGCAGACCCCGAGCGTCGTGACACTGCAGATTTGGCACCGCTCCATCGGCTTCATCGTACCGTATAGACCTTTTTATCGCTTATCCCCCGGGTGAAGAAATGACGAGTCACCGAGCTGAGGACGCATTCGCAGCGTCCGATATACCGCACAACAGAGAAACCGCGGATGCTCAGAAGGCGCCCAACAGTCCAGCAGACAAAGATGGCGGCGCTTAGAAGGCGATTTTTGCAAGCCCGAGCGCAGCTAGGAAGTTTTTGGGAAATCGTTTTTGTCTATCCGATATGGTACGATGGGCCCTGCGGTATGCACTGCGCATATGGGTGTCTTGCGGTAGCGCATGCGCAGTTCGTACCGGGGGACCCACCGTACCGTACCGTATGTGCAAAAACGGTTCCCTAAAACTCTCTAGCGTGGAACGCAGTATAACGATGCCCGGAACGCGTCTTCTACCGGCGTGCTTAGCGCCCCATACAGCATCGTGAATCGAAACTGGTCCGGAAGTGGCAGCAAATGACGTCACAAAAGCCGGAGTGTCAGTGAGGCCGGATGCCGCCGATCCTGGCGTTTGGTCGTAGAAGTTCCGGCAAAAGAAAACACGAGCAGACGCGAGTGTCGCTGTCGTCGCGGCGTCCCAACTCCCGGCTGCCGGAGCTTCGGTGGACTGCCGAGCCGGAGAGTGACCTGCAGCGAAGCGGGCGCCCGCCACGTCTACGTCCGCTGTTGTGACACCGTCAAAATCGCGGCCGGCAACGGCGTGACCTTTCAGTGATGCCATCAGACAAAAACCTTTTTGCACGTTGTAAACACACCAGTCGGAGACGCTTTCCAGGCAACGTAGGTAGCGCTGAGAGTTCGCCAGAAAACGCGCAACTTCGACCAAAGTTGGGAATTTTTGGGTCCTAACATAGGCCTAACAAGGTTTAGTTCCGAGGCGTTAGTTAGTGCCGAAGTACTTTTCCAAGACTTTTTTTCTCGTTCGCCACATAATCGCCAAAGTGCAAGACAGCAGGGAAAAGATGCCGAGTCTCAACAGAACCAGTAGCAAACCCTAATTCTGCGGCATTTGTTTGGCAATTTAGGATCAATGTTGCCTGGAGAAAACCGAACAAACAGAAATGAAGCCTAATTTTGGTATTTCCTCAGGAACTAAAAACCAAAGGATGGAGGAGGTGTTGGCTTCTCTTTCTGCCGCGAGAATGCATTTTCCCCTCGCCGTAAAGGAGAGAGGGAAGAAAGGAACGCAGAGGAAAAAAGCTCCGATATTAGCGCCGTGCCATAGCTGAGGTAATTCCCTGAAACACAATTTGCCCGCTGCGAGTGTGCTTCGAAATACGGTTGGAAGAATGGTGGTCGCCATTATGGCGCACGTAACGGAAGTTCTCGTTTGCATCCGCTCCATCATTTGTTTCTAGGGCGGTCCCTTCTCTTGGCCATCTGCTAGTCTTCCCCAGTGTAAGGCAATAGCAGGATAAAACGGAAAGTTAATTAAAAAAATTCTCAGGAAGGTTTGTCTGACGGCACCAAGCAATTTCATCTGCATTTGTTTCCGCCCCTCTTCCCTATCTTGTAATTCTTTTAAATTTTTTTTTCAAGATATTTATTCACCAAGGATACAATACAATCTAGCAGCCGGCCGCTTCGCGCGCATTTCTTATTTTGACAGGTGAAATGTCGGCCAAATTCTACGTCCTCATATTACAATTGTTTCACATGGGATGGCATTTGCTGTTTGCCTCTTCCTTTTATAAAAACCCGTGGGTTTTCACCGTCAAAATTCTGCGAGTTTCTCCCGACTTCCACATACCTCTGAGTTCATAAAGCAGTAGAGCACGGAGACGAAGATACCCTGAAACGGGAAAAAGGAATAAAAAAAGTATTAAAGCACGACGGCAAAATAAATGTTATATAGAAAATTAATTTCGTAACCAATTTTAGAGGCTCAGTACATCCCTAGACGTTCCTTCCGCATAATGACGTGAAGATTATGCCTCGAGTCAGATTCTCACAAAAGTGCTCGTGGTATTTTTAGTAACAGACGGCACCGTCTCTTCATGGTGCCTCATTGGTTCTTCCACCCCTATCAAGATTTTTATGCCGAAGCTTGCTTCCCTTTTACTTAATACTGATTAGAGCACTGTAAAAACCCTAAAGCATCACACACACACACACAAAAAGGGGGGGGGGGTGGAACTAAGAGAACTCTAAACCAATTGCGGATATTTATTAGAGCTATTCGTTCTTATCAGCAACCAGAGATAGACACCGCAGTTCTATGAAATCAGCTCGAAACCTATTTGCGGCGGCCATATTTGAATGCGAGTAGCAATAAGTAGAGCCATAAGTAAGTTAAGCTTAAATTATCAAAACTTCGTTCTTTTTTCTTTTTTTACGGGCGTTGTTATTTTTGTATTTAGTACAAAGCGGGGGTACAATTGGCGGCTGTTACAGTTTGAAAATACGAGTTTCTGAGCTTTGGGTAGTCTGTGTGAAAGCTCAAGCGGTATAGTTTTGCTCTGTCGCGGAATTTTTTTAATTAACTCTGCGCAGGATTGAACACCGCTTCGCGTAATTTCAAATAAAGCCTCAGATAAAAGGGTAACAATGATTTGATTCACAACAATAACTAAAGTGCGGATACTTTAAAGCGGGGTCTCCAAACTTTCTGTGGAAATGGGCCGTATTGAGGATTCGTCTAAGTCTCATAAAAAAATAAGTAATTGTAAAAAAATAAAACGAAGAAAGCAAACTTAGATAAGCATTGAAACACCGAAATAAATGTTAGAGTAATTATTAAAAAAAGAAAAACGAGGTTGGATGAATACAAATACTTCAAATTTAAATGTGCTAATTAGCTAATTATGATCTTATACAACACTTGTGATCACGAAAGCTTACCAGGCACAAATCAAAGCGCACAAAAAATTTGTCACATCTGCACAATGCAAAAGCTTATGAGAATGATAAAACATATTGCTAACAATATGCAATAGTTGTGACAGAGGACACTAAGCGCAAGCGCAATGTATCCATCAGAACGCACCGGAATTTTAACATAGTTAGACAGACATGGATCAGGGGAGTAAGGTAATGCTAGTGATGACAATGTTTAATTAATAATATGGCGAGAGGACCTATGTTGCCAATAATTTTGTCTCGTTCTTTCTTGTGGCTTAGTTTGCGCATTCGTGGCTTGTCGCTGCGCACCGTCTCTTTACGGGCGGTTCCCATTGCGCTGCTGGGGGTCTGCCGGAAGCGTGCCCCCGGCGGGGTTTCATTGGAAAGACCGCAATCAGACGCGGGCCGGTCGGACGACTACCGCCGGTCGGGGTGTGGAGACCACTGCTCTAAAGCTTAGCTTTTCCAGTGGCTCTGGCATGGCCTGTTGTAACATATGAACTGCAGCAGAGGCTCTGCCCCCCCCCCCCCCCCTTTCGCCCCCCCCTCCCCCGAATTCCCAAAAAAGAAACGACGGCACCGAGTTACTCAGTATGAAAGCATTATTTACTTTAAAACCCCCCCCCCCCCCCAAAAAAAAAGAGAAAAAAAAAATTAAACTTTCGTAAGCGTTTTTTTTTTAAATTTTTTAACCACCCCCCCCCCCCCCAAAAAAAAAAAGAAAAGTCAGCCTGATGTTTAATGGCACGCAACGCAACTGACATTGTACAGGGCGTTGTTTGTTTTGTGGAGAGAACCTCACCTGCAGTTCCTATATGAGCCGCTGTGTAAGGTATGCTTCAGCTTGAAGACACTTCAACCATCTTAGTGGTTAGAACTTAGAATCACTGTAGCCAGTTATCTACACCTTTAGCTTGATTAGCAGGAAACCGTTTTTTGCTCTCCAGAAATGCTAAAAGGGTCCTCGACAGACCAATGCGATATTCCCCGAGCTTCACGAGATCTTATCTAAAGCTCAGGAAGCCGCGTTTTCGAATCGTCACTATCGCTAATTGCACGGCCCGCTCTGCATTAGGCACGAAAATGGCGGCACCCATAATAAAATCGGGGAATGAAGCGCCGGTACTCTATGCGTAGCTTATTCAGTGGTTCTAGTTCCGGTGTTGTAGCACCCTACATATTTACACCTTATTTCAGGCTGTAATTGTGAGCACGATTCGCGCGCATGAGGATAGGAAAAAAATATATATCAATCTTTGCGCGAATCTGATGCGAGCCCCTCGTAGTGGTTTGGTTTAAATCCACGGAACGGCGCGAACGTCACTGAAGAAAAGAAAGAAAGAAACACTGGCCAGGTAGTGCAAGTCGCCGTCCCATTCAAAGGGTTCGGCCGCATCCATCCATCCATCCATCCATACAGTCCTAGTCTGCCCAGATTTTAGAATGTTTCCAACTGCTCAATCTGGGGCACGTGGTATATGGGCCGTGTTTTGCGATGCGAGCTGCGATGAGGAGGCGAAACCGTCAATGAACCTTTTCCACATACCGACGGCACCAGGCGGTGGCTGCACGAACTAAGGGTCGAGGAACTGACCTACCTGCGCTACCAATCGACAATGGGAGCTACGCTACCAGTTTCTTCGCTCTCTGAGCAGTGGCGCCTGCCCCGCCTGCCCAACGCGACCTTAAAAAGGGGCATCCGTGGCGTCCACCCAAACGTCGTGTTTTCCTTTCCGTCGACGTTATTTTTTTGTGTAACACAATTATATATATGCTGCAGTTACGTGTTCTACTCACTGATATACAGCCTCCTTCCGAATTTCCTCGATTTTTTTGTTCCGACTTCCGCCGCTTAACATCGGGCGCTCGCGCGTGCGCAGAACGCTTCTCGGAAAAGGTCCATTGTCTGCTGGGGTCTTCTAAGCCTTGTTCAGCCTTTCCGTCAGCCGTCCTCCTCACAACTCGAAAACGAGGGCATGCGCGCGTGCAACCAGTCTGCACAAGAGGCGTCTGCCATCAAATTGCTAACGTTCTCCATGGTTTAAGTTGCTCTCCCTCTGTAATCTAGGCTTTCTAAAAAGTTCAAATAGCATTTGCTAAACACACACGAATCAGAAGCGCGATTCAAGCCTATGCTTTGTTTCAGCTTAACTCCAGACGCTGCCGACGCTACCAGCTAATCGGACTAATCAAGCAGCTTCAAAAGTGCAAGTCACTAGACTTTTTTGTTTAATGGTTGGTTCAGCGAGGATCGAACACGTACAGAAATACGCCGAACACCATGATGTTGCGCTTTTGGCGCTTTCTGACTGGTACCATCAGCTCGTATACCGTCGTCGGCTGCGTCTGGACTTCAGTGAAACGAAGTAAAATGTACGACGAAGCCTTAACCACCTGTGAAGACTGTAGGATGGCATTGATGATCATGTAGGCCTCCTTGAGTCCCATGTCCTCGTCTTGAGGGTTGATGCAGAACAGCAGGTGGGTGATGCCCAGCAGAGGGAAGAGGAGCACCGTGGCCTTGATCGCCTTCCTGTCCAGAGACGAGCACGCATGCTCAGAAAGTGTTGCGAAGCCTTTGCTCACATATCGCTTGGATAGTTTCAAAGAGTAAAAGAAAACAAAATATATTTAGATGGCGTTCAATCCTGTCTTTATTAGTGATGATCCGTCTTACCCGTCCAAAGGGACGGTGTCCGCCCTACTCGCCCTCTAGAACCACACTTAGGCCGATGGTCCCACTGCTGACACGTCATACAAAGACAGTCTGCGGCGTATTTTTTTCTTGTCTAACGCTCCTGTCATAGTGGCCGTACAGAAACTGTCTGCGGAAATCCACGAAGCATATATATGTACAAACCAAACACGCTTTTATAAGTCTTGAGGCTTATCCGAGGATAAATTTGCCATTATGTGTGCAGAGAATAAAATTATCCACGCATAAATTTGTCACCGTGTCTGGACCGAACTCCGTGTCTTTCGTATAATGTATGAGCGGCGCGACAGCGGCTTAAACCCCGAAGAACGTGTGCCACACTAAGTGGACTCATTAATTGGACAATATCGTCCGAGTGAGTAATGATGTAGCGGCTTCATCCGATGGGCGTCCAGCAAATAACCAAGAGGCGGCGGAGCCGTTCTTTGCTTGGCAGCACCGTCTCTCGCCACGTCTTTGAACTCTTTGGGGCGGTAATCAGACCCACCGCTCCACGGCGCCACACATGCAACATGAAAGCATCGGGCCACATTGTTTGTTGTTCGTTGATTGCAAGCTGAGGCCATCTCTCGACATTTGTCTGCACTGTTGGGGCGGCTGTTCAATTTCCGCGAGGTGGCGCGGCATATATCTTCAAACTTTAGTGCCTGGAGACATAAAAGGACGCTTCAGTGCTATGTCGTCGGTCACATCGCGGTGACAGTTTCGGAGAGAGAGGAAGAAAGGTTAGGTTGGTTCGCTATAAATAAATCACCGACTATTTTAATTGGGAGGCGTCTTGCGCCATCTAGCCTGTGTTTGCAATGTGATAACCTAATATACGTTTATATCTATATAAAGTTTAAGTGGGGCTGCACATAACTAAAACTTTATAAAAAAATATTAAACTAAACTGAAGTAAAGGTATTTTTTTTACGTTTTTAGTACAAAACTGGATGGTGAAACCAAAGTGCATTACCGTTCCGCCCTTACACTTATCCCATACAGAAATCGAATAGGTTGCGTAATCAGTTTATATTTCTTACATTAAAGTTCAGTTGTTAGCAGGACACTGTTTGCCTTCGTTCTATAGCTCCTGTTTCTTGACGCTTTCAATATTTTTGGCGCGCCATCTATAACGAAAACAAACAAAGGAAAATAAAGAAAGGGGGGGGGTGCATCCACTGAAAGAGGTGAATCACGCTCCAGTTGTGATATACGAAAACCGAGTAAAGTACCTCAGACAGTCTCTGAAGTTTCTTGCTTTGAGTTGAAGCTCCGAAGGCAAAGCAAGACAGCACTAGCACCGGCTTGCCTCAGATACTTCATTCTCACATCGCAAGACGACACGTTCTCGGCGTTTGCTAATTAAGGTTCGTAAGTTTCGTTGCCCGGGGTGCAGCGCGCACTCCTATATACCTCTTCAAATCAACTGGGAAACAAGAAGAGTGTAAGTTACACACTATTTTGTTTTAGATACATATGTTTGTTTTGTTCACTTAACTCTGTTTTAATATTTCATGCCTGAAGCGGTAGTGCACTCGCTCAAATCAAGCCGGTTCGAGAGAGTTTGAAAGTACACTTGAAGCATTTTATACGAAAACAACGTTTCGTTAAGAAATATTTTTGTACGTCATATGGCATGGGTTCCTGAAAACCGCCGCAGTATCTATTTTGTACATTTTGAATGGATTCGAGACTAGCCAAGAATGCTAGAGATTCAGATGTGTTTGTGCGGTGTGTTTGCATTTTAAACAAAACTGGTAAATGATTGATGCCTTGGGTTAAAACTTGGTCACGTTATCAATAAAAGAAAAATAACAATAATAAACATCCTTCAGAGCAGCGTTAGAGCTTTCACCATGGTATCCAGTTTTGCATCTTTCTAGAAAATATATTTTACTCACCAAGTAATTTACACCCTTAAGTGTGTAGAAGGGTGCTCCAGAGACTTACACCCACGACTAAAACTTTTCTGTACCCCTATTTCGAGTTACACACCCCTGGGCTGTATCACTCAGAATAAAATAATAACACCCTTAAAGTGTTAGACCAGAGACAAGTTGATTTTCACCCATAATGATGCAAAACGTTTGTCCATATACATACATGTATTTGTCAATTTCTAAAGAAAGGTGTATCGTTTATGCTTTTTTTAATCGCCTTTATTACAGTGCTTCCACTTTCAAACAGTCATTCTGTAGGCCCGCAGCTCATATCTCAGCCAGAATGGATAACGCACAGAACGTGGAACCTTATACAGCTCGTACCAATATTTTTTCTTCATCACCGTTGTTATTGTACATTTTCGACTGGAACAACCTGCCAGAATCTGTTACAGCTGAACAAGATGAGGTGTTGTTTAAAAAGAAGCGTGAACATATGTTTTTAAATGTACTCCAAAACTCGGAATCATTGAGCGTGGCCAATAGTGTTGTGCTATGTGTGGACCGACCAACGTGAATTTCTGACGCGATATTTGTTTCTGTTGCTTTTCATGGCCTTTCCCGTTTAGATTTACCATAGGCGTTTTTGACTTTTGAACTTCAAAAAAAAAATAGCAATCTTGATTATGTTTGAATGTTAATGATGACGTGGTACCATGTTTTAACCAGGTAATGTAGACTTTGTTACTTCGTCGTTTCTTTTTTTCTTTATAGAGCTATTTTTAGAGTGTGCTTTTTCCTCCATTGTAAAATTCTCGCTCATGGCTTCGATCTAAATGTCTTTGAGCTAAATAAATGAAATGAATGAAAATATATGTTTCTTCGTAACGCGGTCTAAGAGTGACTGTTCCACTCACCGAAACTGAGTTGTCTCCAGGGACACTGCGGACTTCACCCTCGTCACCAGTATCCGGATGATGTTGACCAGGAACACGAAGTTCACCTTCGCACGAAGACAAACCAGAAAAGAAATACAGCAGTCATGCAACGTTTTTTTTTCATCCACCTTAATTAATTTGATTGCATCGGTAAAAACGTCAATAGAAACGTCAATTAAGGTGGAAGTGAGCCGTTCAATAAATTCTTGGAAAATTTTTTAATACGCTCATGCTGTCAACGTCACTCTCCATCCAATATTACTCTTTGACGTTGTTGCTTTATTTATTTATTTTTCATTATACACCATGCGTATTTTGTTCGCGCTCTTTCTACTTTACGGCTTCGCTAGTGAGAAGCGTGCTATCGAGGACAATATCAAACAACTAAAACTTTTCATGCATGATGGCGTTCCCGCCAGTTTCAAAAAAAAAAAAAAATAATAATAATTTTATGTCGCATTATTTGCACTTGTCCGCCAGCCGAGAAATTGTGCTTTTAGGGACAAAAAAAAAAGAAAAGGCAAACTTGAGTGATTCGGCTGAAAACATCCGGTGTGTATAGACCTTTCCAACAAACACCTTCTGCGAGCTGCCATCTTTTCTTACTGGACTGTTAAACGCCTTCTGAGCACGCGCAATAGCGCCTCTTGCGAAAAAATCGTACGCCGCGCCTGCGTAACAGTCCAGTGAGTCGACATTTTTCGCCTAGGCGATAAGCGATGGAAAGGTCTATACAGTCAACAACAGATATGATAAAAAATTCCGTGAAGGGCCAGCTCTCACTCCGCGTGATGTCATCACACTGGGATGGCGCCAGCTCGGATTTTGGGCCAGATCCCGACACCGAGCATCCTTCGACGCTTCGACTGCACACGAGGCCCTCCCGAACCCTAAAGCGCGGGGTCACACTGTTTATACGTCACACAAAAGACAGTCTGCAAACAGATTCGAATGCGAATCACCACAAGATCCGTGCTTCGAATTCGACATGGCAATGAGTTCAAGGAGAAAACTTGGCACGCGGCATTCGAATCGCGGATATTCCGGTGACTTTGCGAACTGTCTTTTGTATCATGTATGAGCTTAATGCAGCACTCGTGTGTGATCTGTATCCGCGTCTCTGATCACACTGTGATAACATAAAAAATGCTAGTGCACGTGCTTTCATTATTTTAGGTGGGCTGGTACTGCACAAGCATGAACCCGTTCCTATTGGCGATGCCCGGCTTTTTTTTCTCAATAATGCCTTCTCCGTACAGTTAGACCTTTTTTTTTTTTCAATCAACCACCGCGTTTTTGTGGGTTTATCTAGATATTTCCTTAAAGTACGGCGAAAGGAGCAAGTGTGTGCTCCAACCTCGCTGTCAGCGTGTTTCTGAGGTGATACATCGGCAATAAGTTCACGCCTCACCTAATCATTAATCAAAGTCGCAGGTTTATTTCATCCCCTCTACAATGTTGAAATTTTCTGGAAAGTTTGCATTTAATTTACAGGCCAACAATATTTTTGAGCACAGTGTTTGCATGTTCTTTATAAGCCGCAAGCTCTTAAACGCGCGGTTTCAACTTCCAAGGTGATTTGGGAATGAATCTCTTGTTCCAAATCGCTGCTGTAGGCTGTGGTTCACTGGAGATTTTATAGTGGTCGCTGAAATCACATTGCTCTATCATGAACCTTCCGTCGCGAATGATTCTACGCATTGTTGTAAAAGGCAGAGCCGTTATATTTTGTTATACTTTTTTATTATACGTACCTAGTTTTCCGGAATGGCGAGAAAGCGAACGCGAGTGAATTGTTTCCTCATATGACCGCAATACAACTGAAGCGAATGCTTTTCTAGCTCTTAGTTACGCGATAGATATACAGAAAAAACGCTTATATTTTCCCCAAAATAAAATAAGAAACGGCAAAAAAAAAAAAAAAAAAAAAACAGAAACACGATGCGAGATATATTGTTTTCGAGTCGCCTTTTCAATATAGAGTTGTTATAGTGAAACTCCAGAGGAAAGGTCCGTAATTCGAAGATGTATGTCAGCCGCCTCGGGACCTCCTGTTTAGACCTAAACATTAAGTCCGCGTTTTGGCATTACCCAATGCAAAGCGTCATGCTTGCAGTGCGTAATGCCACAGCGCAGATTTAATTTTGAGGTATAAACAGATGTTCCGCCACAACATTTGCAAAGATGATTTCGTAGATCGCAGAGGTGTGCTCGTTGAGTGTTTTGCGGGTAAGTAGACACGCAGGCATTTCTTAAAATGCAGCAACGCACTGCAAGCGTCACTGTCACGAAATCCGACCTGTCTTTGCCTAACCTCGATTTCAGTCACAAGATGTCTCGATTCTGTCACCGTCGCATACCTTTCTCACCAATCCCTCTCAGTTGACAAATTGTTACACTACCTTTTTGTCTCTCATTCCGTCTCGATAACCCTCATAAAGCAGGCATGCGCACATATATAGAACACCAACACATTTCAAAAGTAGTTTGTTCCGAAAGCCTTCTCAAACTGGAACCGATTTCCGTCGCCATGATCCAGCCCGATCGCTTGTTTATAAATCAGCTGTTTTTAATATATTGCACATTCCCGTATCTTTATTCGTGTTTTGCCTTTTTAGTTACCTTTATATTATATTATTTGTTCTACGTCCTACTCCCTTCTGTAATGCAGTTGACCCGCGGGAGGAAGCTATAAAATTAATGAGTAAATAAATAAAAAAAAAAAAAGGCGAACGCGTGGTTGGTTCAATGGCAACGTGTCTTTCACTATACACTGTCGGCACAGGGGTGAGGGAAGCACGGAGGTAGATATCGTTGGTTTCGGGGGTCCAATCTTGCTGGCAAGGCTTTGTTATAAAGACGAAAGAACAGAAAAATATAACTTGCAAGAAGTTCGGCGCCTAATCATTTTTCTTCCCAGCTTTGTGATGTAAGAAAACGCGAGTTTCTTGTCTTGATCGACTTAAAAGAATAAAATAAAATAAAAAAACATGGTCGACAAGTGATTGACCAACCCCCGCGGGTACCGGAAAAACAAACAAGCCTAACATTTCACCTCACTTGTTTTTCTTGTTTCGTTTTTTTCTTTATTTTTTTCTTGTTCGTTCTCTCGGGACTACAGATGTCAGCTCTTAGAATTTCCCTAATTCCACTCCCATGTTCGCTTTCCCGATTTTCAAAGGCCTCTCGAGAATATGAGACGTATACCTTCTGGAAATAAGGCCTGCGCGCTTTATTTCGTGACGTCATCTGAATGTCACTGCTTATGGGCCACGCACAGAGGGCGCGTAGAGAATCTTTCGCGCCGAACAGGTGCGACAAAGCTGACAAGCGCAAGTCTGTCTGCCCTGATGAATTAAGCATGCCTATTTCTTTATTCTTCGCTCGTCGGTATTGCAGTATGTTTGTGTGTTAGTTCAAAGCGGTAAAGTTGAGCTTTTACTTAAAGATTGTCGCAGAACTAAAAAAGCCCCTTAGTGAGGCTGGTGCTTAAAGTTATAGTATCATTGAACCTTTTGAAAGTTCAATGTTACTTGAAAAAACAAAGGAAATTCGACGCTAGCCGTGGGCCTGTAAGGTAATGATTCGCAGTAATGATTCGCAACCGCAAGCCGGTTCGAAAAGGCGAACACAAGCTTTTGTTTTAGTGTCACGTCGCTATTCAATCGTTAGACACAACGTAATAACCAACGTTTGCATTCGAACGTCTAAGTGTAGGAGTAGTAAATGCATTCTTCAATTTGTCGCCATACACACGCAAGCAAAGATCTTACAACCATTCCCATTTTCAAACTACGGGTCACTTCGTCAGGGTGCCGTCGTACCAGCTGTGACATCACGGAGTAGACGCGCCGGCGTAATCTCTCTAAAATGTGTTGATCGGAGCCGTGTCTGAACGCCCCGCTTGCCTTCTTGACTTTTAATGCGGAAGTATTAACTCTCCCAGGCACGTATGCAGTTTGAAGGGAAGAGGGGGGGTGTTATGGGGGTCCCATAACACCTCCCCCCCCCCCCCCCGAGGTCACGTGACCCTTAATACTCTTCCCTCTTCCTCCTCAAGAGCTGCGCTCTAATTCGGCGTTACAGGGAGCTGTAAACGGCTTTCATGTTCTTTTTTTGACGAACACTGATTTTGGGGGGGGAACAAGCTAACAAAAGTTGTAACTATTAGCCTCGAGATTAGATCGGCACGGCTCGTGTTGTAAAAAGCAGAACTACGCTTAAAGGGGCGATGCCACGACTTTTTGTCTTTTACGAAATACCGCTCAGAACGGATCCCTGATGTTAACTACCTATGAAACACCCGTTCGTTTTTCACCACAGGCAATCGAAGTCGCAGAAAAAAATAAAGAAAAACGAGCAGCGTTCACCCCCTAAACTCGTAGCCAGAACAAGCGACAACTTGATCTGGAGCCGATTATATGCCGCAAATGTTGATAATAGCCACGCGATGGGGTTGGCAAGGCACAGGACACGCGCTGAGCTCCAGACATTGTTGTGGTTCGGCTGTTGTCGCCATTGCAGTGATTGGACACAAGACACTACCCGAATGCTTCTCGAGCTATCGATTATCACGAGCCCAAAGCGAGTGACCACGCCATTCTCGGGTCCAATCTATGAGCCGTATTCAAATATCGTCACTCGGCGGTACTGCCACCGCCCAGCTACGTCATCAGGTTTTGCGAAGGAGAGATTGAATGAAAACACTCGGTTTTGTCCTCGAAATTTCAGCGCAGCAAGGGAGTATCTTGGTCAGTGGCGTTGCGTGCGAGTATCCTTGAGTCCCACTAGTGCCGGTAAGCTCGTGTAAAGTGAAAAACATTCCAATTGAATATCGTTGCACCGCTCCTTTAAATTTCCACGAAACGAATGCTACGGACGCGAGAGCGAAGCCACGAGAGGCGCGAAAGTATCACTCGCGCACTGGAATCAACTGCTATTAGCGGTGAGATGTTTTGGTGGCGCCCTACAATGGTTCCCTCTCGTGACGTCATTACCTTGCGAACAACAAGTTCGATGGGGTTTGTAATTAGCATGGTGGAAGCTTGAAATCACTGCGCTCTGAAACCAACAATGCCAACACCGTCAAAATTAAAGTTCTTACCGTGCTTCATATTTCTGTCGATGAGAAATCCTTTGCCGACGTCATAGTCAGCATTCGGCCAATCGTGGAAGGCCAACCACAGCAACGCTTTCGATCACGCACGTCGCCAATAAGAGGTCGTGCTCTGCACCCTTGCCCGTGCTTTGCGCCGTCGTAAAGTGGATGATGTGGCTCCACGCGCATTGTTGACAGAAGAAATCACCGTGCGCCTCATAGAGAGGCATGGATAAACAAGATCACGCGTCCCCCAAATTCAATCTGGGTTTCCAGGCGATGATATAGTTCGACCTTCCCGCAAAATACGAAGGCGTTTCTCCCGGTCTCGTAGGATATGCTCGTTGCTTTCAGTGTTGTAAGACTAAGGCTGCGGTCTTACCGCAAATAAATCATACAAACGACAGTCTGTAGATACTCTCTGAAGCATGTTTCGTATTACGTCACAAAAACTGTCTTAAGACATGTTCGAAGTATGCAGCGAACGTGATTCGAACATGCAGAGAACACCCGGCGTATTTTGAATGATGCGCGAACGGTGTGATGGCGGCCGAACGCTTCTCTCAACTCACCAAGAGTGCTACCAGTCGTGGTCCGATGAGCAGCCACACGTACGAGTTGGACCCGTAGCCTTCCCAGCAGGGAGTGCGAAGTGTCTGCTCCATCAGGTATGCCCAGGACAGGATAAAGGTCAACGGAAGACCTGCAGTGACAACAGGCGAACGTATGTCGGTAAAAAAAGATCAAAAGTAGCGTAAAAAAAGAGCAGAAAAAAAAAAACCGCATCTCCCGTGTGGTGAATGATGTTGATTGGGGCGAAGCTCTGGTGGTGCTCCTTTGCGTAGACCCTGAGCCGTAGCATGCCGAGCCTTTCGTTCGTTTTCATCCATGTCACGCTGCGGTCAAATGCTCAAATGCGTATAGACGCTTTCAGCGCGCGCAAAGTTGAGCAGCCATAACCGACCTTCTCTGGTCTTACTGAGATGCCGAGCCACTGAAGTGGGCGTTGACGAGTCTCCACAAGGGCCTATGCTGGGAAGAAGGACACAGTAACACTTAAAATTACAATAACCTGTCCTGCTGTGGTAATGATGAAGTGGAGCGAACGGAATAAGAGGGAACAAAAACTGAAGGTAGGTTATGGCGGCGCCCATGCACAGCTGCCTGAAAGCGTCTATATAACCACGTTCCATACCACACATTCTCTTTCTGACATGGATGACAACGGACGAAAGGCTCGGCATGCTGCGGCTCACCGTCTACGCAGACAAGCACCACCAGAGCTTCGCCACAATCAACGTCATTCACCACGTGGAGATGCGGTTTTTCTTTTTTGCCCTACACAAGCACGAAAGCACGTGCTCACGTGCTCGTGAGCACGTGAGCGCGTGAGCTCACGAGCAGGAGCACGAGCCCCCGACGCCGGACTTCGGACGGACATACGGACATGGCTAGCCCCAGAGCCGTTGGCTAGCCCTAGCTAGCCCCTAATCAGCTTCGCCTCTAAAAACAAACTCCGCTTAATGTTTTATGTTTTTTGTTTTTTCTTCTGTTAAGATCTAGCTGCGCAATCGAGCTCATGACACGCACTAACTAACGCGCAAATAAGTTGTCAGACGTAGAACACTCCTCTATTTTTTTTATTGTTCCTTCATAAAAAAAGAACATTTTTAGAACGAAAAAAAAACACAATTCTATAACTATTATAACCCTCCTATTGTGTAAGGGCTGCTCTCCGGTAACCGGGTAGTTATGATTTCCTATACCTCCAGTGCGATGCGCTCTGCTGCGTTGATCAGATAAAAGTTGCTAATATTAAACGGTGTGGGCACCCTGGCGGCTTCCCAGCCCAGTTGCCCGTCTGCGAGGCAAGGGTGCCGAACTTTTCCCGCGTGGCGGCGACGTCACGCCAGCCACGCGCACATCGCGTGCGCCACCTTGATAAGGCGCATCAGAGGCGGCGCACAGGGAGTCGCTGCCTGGACTTAGGCGTCGCGGGTAGCAATGTTAATCGTCTTGTCCATGTCCAATTAAATGTAGTTTTTTGTTGTTGAAACCGTTGGCTCCGTGTTATTCCTCCGGGTCGGGTATGCAGCAAGGCAAACCGACCACAATAGCGCCGGACCGTGGTATGCTACCCACTCGCAGGAATTTCACGGGGCTTGGTTTCTTCTTTCGGTAAGCTTTTTTCCCATACCCCGTGTTTCCTACCGTCGTTCCGTGCTTCTGTCACGTCCGTGTTTGGTGCATTGGCGTGTTTCTGACTATGTTTTTGTGACCGCGGCAATCGTTTTGTGCGCTTGTGTTGGGTTTTGGGGGGCGTTTCTTTTTTTGTGCTTGCAGGAATGCTCACGCGGGAGCAGGAAGCCGCGATGGCCGCAGCGGCACAAATGAACCTGTTCACGAAGGTCACGGAGATGTGCGACTCCGTGATGCAGCGCCTGGCCCACAAGCCTGGCCAGCAGGAAACCCCACCGCGACAGCCCCGACCACACTTGACAGTTCCGGTCTACATGGGGTACGACGACGTCAAGTCCGTGGCAGACTTTTTGGGCGAGCTGCAGACGTACCACCTTGCCTCCGGTGCCTCGGAAGCCTTCATCGTGGAGCGGATTGTCCCGCTGGCGTTGCAAGCCAGCGCCAGTTGCTGGTTGGGGTCACAGGCCCCCTTCACCATCCTGGCGGACTTCCAGACAAGGCTTCGAGAAGAGTTCCTGCCTTCAGGCTACGCGACACAGATTCTCCGAGAGCTCGAGGCAAGGACGCAGCACCCGGATGAAAGTCTGGTCCGGTACGTTCGGGTCATGCAAAATCTCTTCAAGAGGGCGGACCCGAAGTCACCGGAGTCGGACAGAGTAGCTCGGGTCAGACGACAGTGTCACCCTACGTACCACGTCTACCTGATCAACCGCACCTTTGAGACCCTTGAAGGGCTAGCCGGGGGCGCCCGCCTCATCGAGGAAGCTCTACATGCCGAGCAGAACTACGTGCCGCCGTCACCAGCCAAGTACGCGCTTGAGCCGGCATGCGCATGGCGGGGCCCCGAGGCCTCCACGCAAGTGGACTGTCCGAACGAGACCTCCCTTCCCCACCACATCAACCAGGAGAGTTGGCGTGGCATGCATGGTGATCTCCCGTGCGGGATAAGCGTATGTTCGCCTAACTCTCCCCGAGAGGTCCCCGGAGGTCACAGCGAGGCCCGTGAGGGTTTCGGGCGGGGGTCGCCATGACAGGTGGGAGGTCGTTGGCCGTGCCCTATCGCAAGCTGGGGCTCAACGGAGATCACCACCCAAGCGAACCATCCTCATCAGTCTGCTCCTGCAAGTGCTGGCGAAAACTGGCACGGTGCGGTCGCAAACCCGCAGCCCAGCAGCACCCCCGCCGCAACGGAACAAGCCCTCCCCACAACAGCCAGTCGCAAGCCTTGTGGAGGCCTTCCCATAGTGGTTCCTTATCCGATCACTGGAGGCGGTCCGACGGGCACCTCGGTGCGGGTGGCCTAAGCAGGCAACCGTCGTCGGACTGCTGCTACGACTGCGAGCAGCCCGGCCATCACCGAAACCAGTGTCCAAGAGTTATGGACACTATAAACAAGAGGTGGCACGAGACGGCGGCAAAGGGCCGGAACCAAAACAACAAGAAACTACATTTAATTGGACATGGACAAGACGATTAATACCCCTGTCAGACGGGCTAGTTTAGTGTCACTACAAGTTAGTGCACTTCGCCCTTAGTGCCATTTCTGTAGTTTGTCACACGGCTCCTTCCTGAGGAACACACTTGGCTTGGAGTGAGTTTGACGAACTCACTTCGCTCGATCGAGTGGGTGGCATCAATAGGAGTGTTTCCACAGTAAAACATAACGACACAGAAACCAATAACGTGGCGTAAGTTTTATTGTATGAAGAAAAAGAAATTCGTGAAAGAGACGACATGTAAAAAAGTGGAATTGCAAAAAAAAAAAAAAAAAAATAGTGGGGTGTATTTGGAGTTTAGGCTGATCTAAATCAAGATTAGCGGAGCGCTGAATTGATAAAAGACGAGTGTTGAATTGATAAAAGACGACGACAAAGTTAGTCATTCATGGCTATCTTGGTTAGCAGAGAATGATAGAACCTACTTTTGTTTCAGCATGTAACTATTCGAGACAACACGATAATTATTATTTGATTAGGCAGTTTCAGGGCCTCCTCGTAGACTACCGTGGAACGAAGCGGAACGCCAAAGTTGGATATGCTTCGTTCTTTATCTTGGCTTGCGATGATCGATGAGAATCATCCAATTGGCGTGTGACGTCACGAGGGTAAAATTTTCCCGCTCAATTTTGCGGTAAAAGTTTTTGCTAGTTTGGCGGAAATTTTTTTCTGCTAAAATTAGAGGAAAAATTTTACCCGTGTGGCGTCACGTGACGTCACACCTAAAATTTCAGTATAGGTGTCATGTGACGTCACACGTCAATTCAGCGGGAAAATTTCCCGACTAAATTTAGCGGGAAATGTAGCAAAATATTTACGCTAAGTGGGATGGGAACAGGAGAGGAGGATGGGAGGGTACGGAGGGGGAGCAGCTGGCATACCCTCCCCCTCGTACCCTTCCTCCCTCCTCCTCAAGAGGTGCACTCCAATTCGGCATTACAGAGAATTGTAAACGTCAATTTTTTGAACGTGTCTTTATTAAGGGGTATCGAAGCCGAGTGGGCTAGCGCCCACCTGATCGGAGTACATGGAGAGAAAGCTCGCGCTGGAGAAGGAGAACCCAGTGATCCTGAGCTCAATCCCCAGCCCTGCCCGAAGAACACACTTCCAACGAAGTGAGTTCGGGGAGCACACTACACTCGCTCCGGTAGACCAAGTGTGTAATCTCGATAGCAGTGTTCAAGGAGTTAAAATAATAGAAGAAATTAACGCTGCGTAAAATTAGTATTATTTTGATAGGAGTAATATTAGAGGCGCACTTGTTTCCTGTTGGCAGGAAAGTAGTGCATTGTAGAAAAACAAGCGGCTAATCTAGTTTCCAGCCTTGGCCCCTGCGCGACGGCCAACGACGGCCAGGAGGCACCTGCACGACTCCACCAGGAATCTGAAAGTGGCAGGAGAGACGCGAAAGGCTTGCTTGAAGTAGAACTCGCCCAAATGGGGCAAGATGTCTTCGAACCACTGCTCGTTCCTCTGGAAAGTCCACCGCTGTCGACTGATCACGGGTAGGTTGTCGGTCATGAGAGCGGCTATGGTGAAGGCATTGGCCTGCAGCTGCTGATCGATGTCACTTGAAATTCTTGTTTGTGTGTCGGCATCCAGGTCCAGCTGCCTCTTATCCGAAAGGCGTTGGGCTCTCACGGAGAAAAAAATGCCCCAACCATGCGCTTCCACTGTCCAACATCGTGGATATCGCCCTCCAGCTCGTCCTCCACACACTCCATGATGTTTCATTGTGTCGAGTGGCGAGTGGCCGAGTGGGCTCGCGCACACCAGCTCAGAGCACGCGGAGCGAAAGCTCGCGCTGCAGAACCCAGGAATCCTGGGTTCAATCCCTACTTCTGCTCGTTTCGATCTTTAAGAAACTCCGTTTCACCTTATGTTGTACCGCAGACAAGGCTAGATGTGCGAGCTCATAGCGTTGAGAGCTACTCTTAACGCACGAGAACTTGTGCCGCCTTGATGTGCCCTAGAGCAAGGAGCTCGCGCTTGTAGCCTTTTCTGCGGCATATCATAAAGTGAAACAGAGTATCGTACCGGCGTGCGGACGTGTATCAATGGCTTGTAATGGCTGATCGTAATGATCAAATTAGATTAAAATTTGGATTAAAACTCGTGACTTAGCGCAACAATGTGTGGTAACGTGTTTCTAATAAGACGACGAAGTTATTTATGAAACAATCCGTATGCACTGTAATATGTTGCGTGCCCATTACTTACCCATCGTTATTGCCATCATTTTGGAGTGCCACTAAGTTTTCCCGTGTAGCACCACCACACTTGGGGTGTGTTTCGACGGGTTGAAGTGCACTCGCTTGTAGTGACACTAAACTAGCCCGTCTGACAGGGGTATTACATTGCTACCGGCGGTGCCTGAGTCCAGGCAGCGACTCCCTGTGCGCCGCCTCTGATGCGCCTTATCAAGGCGGCGCACGCGATGTGCGCGTGGCTGGCGTGACGTCGCCGCCACGCGGGAAAAGTTCGGCACCCTTGCCTCGCAGACGGGCAACTGGGCTGGGGAGCCGTCAGGGTGCCCACACTTCCCCCCCCCCCCCCCCCCCCCCCTCAAGCTTCGTCCGGCATGTTGATGACCGAGACGTCGTGGGCGTCAGGGGGTGGATGGCGCTGCTGGGCGGACCGGCGTTGCAAGTCCGACCGGCGCCTGCTGAACGAGCGCGATGGCCCGTTGGAGGTCGCGCTCGTGAATTGGTCGACGCGTGCGATGCGTAAGAGCAGCGGCTCGGTCAGCTTTCAGGGGTTTTCAACGCCTGATGGATGTTGTACTTGGGAACTCGGAGTACGAATTTGCCATGGCATACATGGATGACGTGGTTGTTTTTTTTTTTAGAACTATTGAGGAGCATGTCGAGTTACCTTCGCATTGTACTTGAGCGAATGCGTAATGCTGGGCTCACGATTCATCCCGGAAAAGTTCAGTTGGCCGCGCCCAAGATTAACCTCTTTGGATTCGTTGTGGATAACGGCACGCTCCGCCCCAACGAAGATAAGTTGCACGCGCTAACGGAATACCCAAGCCCACATGACGTAAAGAGCCTACAAAGATACCTCGGAACCAGACAACCGGTAAGCCAGTTGTCTGTTTGCCGCAGTCGCTCATACATGGCGGTAGCTCTCCGGAATGTTGTGTCGACATTTATTTGCTAGCAGACTCGATCCTGGGGAAACTAACTCTTAACAGCTCCGCTGTAAAAAGTTTTGTCACGATGCTTAGCCGTTACCACATAACGAGAGACAGCTTGAATACGATAGCCAAAGACATGCACGTAAATATTCCAAAATTGGATACACAATCTGAAAAAAAAGTATGTAGGACAAAATAATCATGACTTTTTTATTTTCATAGGTGTGGTGGCATGGCTTCACTGGAGGAAGGGGACCATGGGAAAGAAAAGCTCACATTCGATCATGTACTCCTGTCGAGCAAGCGAACTCCCATAGAGAGAGAAACGTACTCCGGGCCAGCGTGTCGCGACCCGGTTTGACCTAGTTCTGTGCGGAGATGGGGTCCCAACGTTCAGCTTTTTTGTCCCAATGGCCGGCACACTCCCAAAGGAGGAGAACAGTTGGACTGACACCGGCAGTGCATAGTGCACGCGACAGGTGCACCGGACTCCGATCCTTCCAATAGCGCTTGATCAAGTGGGCAGCCCTCCTGTAATCTGTAGCCATGGCAGCGTTTCCCGAAGGGAAACGTGTGTGGCGTTTACCAGGGGTCATGCTAACGCAGACCCGAAGGATCCACCAATGGATCTTTTGTCATTTTCCCGGCTTCTGTCGCACGCCGACCCGCGTCAGGTTTCCGTTTCTTGCGGCGCACCTCGGCCAGCCGAGCTAGGCGCTGCTTCAGGTCCTCTGTCTCGTTCGCCCGCCTTGCACGCTTAGCAGCGGCATCCGCTGCCTGACGCTGCTGCAAGTTCACAATCGCCCCAGCATCCGCGCGCTGATTGGCTTCCACCCCGTGACGTCACATCCTTCTCGCCTTTGGCCTTCGCTATTCTCCTCCTCTCTAAGCGGTGCGCTCCCCTTTCCACTGTTTTGTCCGCAGACGCACGCCGTCAGCTTTTCCCTGTCACGTGGGTACTAATGCTAACGCATCAATTCGGTTTACAAAATTATCCAGAGGCGTCGGCTTGCCCGCGCAGCGCTAGGAAAGTCGATCATAGTGATTTACGACGTAATTGACACTGTCGATACAAATCACTCAAATTCTGACGTGTGACGGCGGTCATTACGTGAGCCGGTGAGACGATCATGCTCAGTGTAATATGGCATATATGATTTTTTGGCGTAAAACGTTTTAAAAAATAATTCTGTGCTGTGTTCGTCTATATGCCAGGAAGTTAGTCAGTTCCAAAGGTCATCTGGTGTGACTATGTTGAATTAACCTGAGACGGGGGTAGAGAAGAAACATCAAAACGTGGAAGGGAAAGAAAATAGACAGGACGACGTTCTCTTCCACGTTTTGATGTTTCTTCTCTACCCCAGTCTCAGGTTAATTCAACATAGTTAATATTCACCAGCTCGCCTGCACCCTTGCGATTTTTTCTATCATCTGGTGTGTCTGCTGTAGATTAGAAGTTTATCCAGTGCTGTTCTACTGCTAGCTTGGCGTCTAAAACGTGCATCACGCAGAAATAGTGATGCAATACCGCATGCCGGTGCAAGGATCATCCAGATCGAAACGGGCGGGTGTGGGGATTGATAATTGAACCCTGAAGCCTTGGTTCCGCAGCGCTAGTTTTTGCTCCGTGCGCTCCGAGCGGCGGTGCGTTAAACGATCGCCCACCGATCCCCTTAAAACATTTTGCGGAAACCGTCATTCGCTAAGTCTCCTCCATAGATGGCAGTTTATTATGGACCGATTGCGTTAAGGAGCTCGTGTCCCAGAAAATCCGGCGTCAGCGTTGGTGGGACCGACAAATCGCGATTGGGGTATAGGGTCATGACGTCACAGCCAGGTGTGACGTCACGCATGTGACGTCACGCCACATGATCTCGCGCGGGAATTTCAAACAACCCACAACGCTCTTCCGTGGCGCCACGGGAAGTCACACGTGACACGTGACGCTACCTACCAGGCCACGCCCACACATTTGCACTACTTGGGAACGAGCGCGGGTTTATATGAAAAGGCCACTCCTGAAGGCGAAGCTTAAACGTCCTCCAAAATTTTCCATTTAATTTTTTTTTTCTGAAAGCACCTATGTTTATTGATGTTTTTCCGGGTAATATCAAAACCCGGGAAGCCCCAGTCTTGTCCGGGCCTTCAGCGGGACACCGAAACTCACCCCACCCGATGGCGTGGTAGAGCTTGAAGGGGGCGTCCTGCCGGAAGATGCAGATGGTGATCCTGGAGTGGAGAAGCAGCCCTTCGACGAACATCCAGTTGATGGACGCCATGGCCGCGTACATCTTCAGGGACAGGATGCTCTTGCAGAGGGGAGGCTGTCAGAAAGAATAACGCGAATCCTTCACGTCGGAACTCCCCTTCTTACCCCAAGTTGCATTCCGAAATCTGCGGTAAAACTGCTAGTATATCATGAAAAAAAAACAAAAAAAAAAACAGGGCAGAGTCTGTATGAGGCGCGTTTATTTCCTGTCTGGGGACCACCCTAGCTGTCACGCCATGGCCATGCAAAAACTGTCTGCAGGATTTGTTCGAAGTGTAGACATGTATGAAGAAAACGTGCTGGAGACGCGTCCGCCCAGAATTTTTTCATTATTTCTGCAGGGAACGCCATGTCTTTTGTTGAATGTGCCAGTAGCGTGACTGCGCTTTTAACCTTGACTATGCGAAACGCAAGTTCGTCTGCTCCTTCGCAAGGGTTGTGGTGACGTCAGAATGCCGAGCTCTGATTGGTTCTGAATAAAGGATAGTGGGTAGACACGAAGGCAGCTTGCTTTGAGGTCTACCCACTATCCTGCCATCAGAGACAATCGGAGCTCGTCGTCTTTCTGACGTCACCGCAACTCCTGCACATGAAGCAGACGACTTGCTGTCCGCATGGGATTCAGTCGTTCCGCGTAATCGGATACAAAGACATAAAGGTTTCTCAAGAATAAATGGCTCCTTAAAACAGGTCCCGTGTAGTCATTTTTATTGTTCCTTTTAAGATACTACGTACACACATAATAAATAAAAAAAAAGAGACCCGCTGCATATATGGGTACAGGATATCTGATAAGAAAGCGCAGACACCGAAACAAACCCCCGCGAAGGGAAAGTCGGTCTACGCTAAAGCTCGCTCGCACACCTGTAATCGAGTACGACCGAGAGAGACGAGACCGGTTTTTAAGCCTCTTGCAACGTCTTAGGACCGGCTGCGATGCTGCGGAGCTGGTCCTATCACGGCGTAAGAGGCAATTAAAACCGGTCTTGTCTCTCTCCGTCCTACTCGGTTGCAAGTGTGTGAACTGCGCATAAGGCTTGTGGGTCGGTGGAAGGCCTCACGTCTCAAACCTCGTGAGAACACGGCCGGAGTGCCACGAGCAAAACAAAAGCATATCGGTAGCTGACGAGCGACAACCCCCTATACTCAAGCAAAGTGTTTCTATACACTATACAAGAGTCCTCACTGCTTTTCTGAGTTTGCCACCAGATTATGAGGAATCGTAGGCTCAGAAGAGATTCAAATCCCGAAGCGTAGCTCCCTTTTTTTAACTGTTTTAGAAATCGAAAAGTAATGGGTATTGTGGGGACTACAAGCCTAGTAAAAGCCCAGACAAAGTGTGTCCGGTCTTATTTTTTGAAAAGGGGGAAGTGGCAGGGGGCGGGGGGTGAGTGTCAAGGGAACAAAACCAAGCATCTGAAACCCGGGAACGACAATGATATATTCGGAAGCACCGGACACAAATCCCGAATTGCACCGAAGGACGTACCTGCGAGTGTGTATGTACCTCCGGATTTCCGGATACATTATTCATTGCCATTTTTCGTTCCTCCCGTTTCCTTCTTAAAACAAGACAAGCGGAGAACTGGAACCCTGGGACCGCTTCTTCGGGTATTCAGCGGGAGCCTCTAAGCGCCTGTTTGAACGCGTTTTCCTCGCTTTGAAAAACTACACGGCGCACCTGGAGTGCAAAAAATGGCGTTTGAGATTGTCCGTGAAGACTCAAAAACGTATTTTGAATATACACGCGGCTTCAAGCACGACGCGCCCCGTCTGAATGTTTGCGACAGCGTTTTGAGTCTGACTGCTCATACAACACAGAAAAGACAAGGTGTTCCCAGCAAAACATGATGACATGATATCTGCAAACACGCCTCGAGCATATTTCGCAGCATGTTTGCATCATGCTACCAACATGTCTGCGCAAAATGTTTGTATGGCCAATGTGACAGAAGTGTCACACATGAAGGAGAAACGCCTCAGACAGTGTTTGCATACTGTGCTTTGTATGATGTTAAAATAGAGTGGCAGCGGCATAACAAAAAAAAAGAAAAAGGACAGGTACATGTCAAGATTATGGTTTGTATAAAACGCAATTCCAGGTCACAGAAGAATTTCAATAAGGTGGTCCGAATAAAATAAAATACATGAGAAAAAATATATAGCTAGCAAACAAACGAAGACAGAGAATAGGACAATAAACAAGACAAGCGCTGACTCTCAACTAAATAAAAACAAAAAACAGACAGCAACAACAATCAACTCAGTCATGGCCAATCGTCACATGACCAAAAAAGCTACCTCCTTGCTATGCAGATTGGCTGCAGCTTGGCTGATACAATGATCTTCCTTTCGTGTTTTTATGGAGCACGTCTCTAGTAGGGTAGGGTGTCTCGCAATCTGCATAGCAAAGAGATAGCTCATTTGGGCTTGTGATGATTGGCCATGTCTGAGATCATTGTTGTTGCACTGTTTTGTTCATTTAATGTTTAGTTAGCCAGCGCTTGTCGTTTCTTTCTTTAGGAACTAAAAAAACATACGTAGAAATGAGACATACAAAGGAGACCCTCTATATGTACTTTGCGCGCTGTTCACCTTTTTTTAGTGACTACCAAACCAACTTGCATAGATTGCCACCTTGGTGTAGACGCTTGTTCAAACAACTCGGAAAGGTACCTACTTCTCGCGAGCAAAGAATTGCGGACAACGTTTCCCTATGGAATCTAGGGACGTGTAGGGAAAGAACGGGGACTCACTATTTGTACAAAGGGCGACGGTGCGTCGGAGTGCAGCACCACAGGTAGGGAGAGCACCACGAGCATGACGGCGTGCACCATTAGTGCCAGCACCAGGTTTTGGTGCACCCGGGTGCGGGAGCACTGCAGCGACCTGTCACACGATCGGATACTCAATTAACCGAAAGACTCTCCCCCATCCAGCCTGTGATTTTCGGTGACTGGTCGACAGTGGAACTAATTGTTTTCAACACGTCAATGAGGTCCAAGGTTTCAATATTTTGTTCAATCTGTGAAGCATCAACAACTTGTTTTTTAAAGAACCGTTCTGCGCACGTCAAGGCCCTCTTCACAGAGCGGCAAACACTCAAACTACGACTAGTGTGTAGTAGGAAGTTGCACTACCTCTCCTGCGCCAGAAAATTAAGCTCCACAGTTCCCGGATGGAGGATTCAAAGTTGCCATACCCTACTCCAAAACAGGAGGAAAGGTAAACTAATTAGACCACTCGGTTACGCCAGAAGCTGTGCCGCTCAAAAGGCCTGCATAAATTTTGCAAGCAAATTCTTTTATATGGACTAATTTCGTTACTACTAAAATTTCATTTCATGCAATCTTTCCCGGGACTACCATTGCGCGCTGCCTCTGCAGTACACAGACGTTATTTCTTTCCTACGAATTTCAAATTTCGCTTTTTCTCTGCGAGAAGAATAGCAATTTTGGGATTCGCAAAGACGCAAGCGGATTGGACTGTCAAGGCCGAATCCGGCTTTGTCCCGCGGAGCTAGTGAATGGTGCAACCTGCCGCCCGAATGAAACGGATCCGTCTTATGGTTCATCCGTGTATCCATTCGACCCCACCGGACGGGCTGTGCGCACCCTCTGCCTGGTGTCGCCTTCGTGTGAAAAAGGTTAATTGAACGCGAGTTTCTTCCAAACAATGACGCAGCACTTCCGCCCAATATCTGCCTCGCGATTGATCGAGGAAGATGACTTGAAGAAACAGATCTACAGGCCCAGTGTTAGGTAAGCACGGAGCTCTGTGGAAAACAAGCTGAACAAATGACCCATCATCGTTCGATCCCCAGCAATAAATTCAATAACACGAGCACGAGCTGCAGAACTCCGTTCAAGGCACCCAAGTAACTAGATCCTGAAAGGAGCACCAAGCACACCATACGGACGCCATTTTGTTTCATGGAACAAACAGTTTCTTTTTGTCCCTTCATTGTGGGTGAGACAATCCAAATTCCCGGTGACAGATTGCTTTATAAAGACATTTCTTCTATACCAAGATTTTGTTATCCACAGAACGTCGAAACAAGCGTACATCTTCGCACCCCCACCACATACAGAGTCGGTACTTGGGGTCATTGAAACACACAAGATTAACAATTATAGTAAGAGATCTAGGGAGAGGAGCCCGGTTGATAAGTTGATTACATACATATTGCCGAAGACGCTTACAGTGAAGAGAAACGCTTTCACTACGATGACGGTCGATAGCGATCTTGGCACGACAGGTTTTAAATGACCCTTTCGAAGCTTCGAAGATTGGAAAAGACCGAAATGACGACTGCCATAGAAACAAAGACAGATCAGAAAATCGCCTTGCAAGGTTTCGGTCGTCTGTATGTTACTATCTGTTCAGTGTGTCCGGGTAGCAAGTATACACTATAAAATAAGTCTGTGCGTCTACTTTCACGCACAACACTCGGAGAGCCAATCAGCGCAGCTTACGCAGGCAGCTCAGCGAATGACGATGCCGAAACATCTGTTTAGACCAAAAAACGCAGACTGAGTTGTGACATTAGGCAATGCAAGCGTGACGTTTTGCATTGCCTAATCTCACAACTCAGACTGCGTTTTTTTAAAGTGTATGGAAGGCACTGGCGCTACTTTCCCAGAATCCAGTTATTTTACGAGGCGCCATTTTCCTGCCTAAATCTATAATCTAAAACCACACTCTTGTGGGGTCTTCCATGACGCATCAATAATAGTTGTAACTTCTAAATTGCTTTTAGAGTTCAGCTCAGAGGCGCCCATTCCCGCATATAGCGCGGCGTCGGCGTCGATGTCGGCGTAACCGTGCGCGTTGCATTATCGGGCCCCCACCGTACCCTCCTCATCCTCTCTGGCCGACCATAAAAAGAAAAAGAAAATATATACAAATATTTCTCTCTCAAATTTGTTACAATGGTATATCTCAGAATAAGATACCTCAAGAGCTGCGCTCTAATTTCGCAGCCTAAACGTCTGTTTAGGCTGCGAAATTCGCAGCCTAATACAGCCTAAATGTCTGTATTTTTTTCAAATGAAATTCAAAATGCTGACGTCGGATTAAAACGGCTAAAAGGGACTACGCACCTGAAGTAACAAAAGATGAACATCGTAGCGAATAGAAAGATGAGTGACAGGAGCGAGAACAGAAGTAGGATGTAGCTGACCGCTAGAGACACCACCGACGACATCTCTTGGGGCTGCAGCAAAAGGGGAGGAAGCGTTCCATATGCCCGAGGCCGGTCACAATGCACGACTACATATACAACCTACTACGAGCCCGAGCGTGTACACACACAGACCGTATACTTGTCTATACCCCTTAACAAATAAAGCAGCACGGGCGTGACGTGCCTTCGGTATCATCGCATTACTCGGCAGCGAATGAGGTTGAGGTATTAGTTGATAGGAACGCCAAAGGACGAATCACGAAGAAGTAGCGCGAACCTCTTAAATCATTCCCTGCGTTAGTCTCAGGGACAATGAGGTCAATGACTAAAAATGAGGCTTTCGTACTTTTCTGGCTCTGCCTGCGTGATTGCTTGTTTTACGTTATATATATATATATATATATATTACCAGAAAACGAAATCCTTCTGTAATCTTCACTAATCATCCCGCGACGTTCACCACGTTCCTCAATTCGGACAGATCTAAAAATAACTAAAAAAAAGGCAATGTGTGAATTGATTAGTTTGTTCAACGTATTTCATGACTCGTGCTCTTATACGTGGTTATCGACGAATGGAACAGTCTCATTCGCTGCGCAACTGTAATGATATGCTCGGAACTCGCCAAGCCGTGATTTTCTTGAGCTGTCCGCGAATGTATGTGCTTCACACTCATAGCAGCCCAACGATCCAAACATGCACCTCTTCGAAAAAGACCTTTGCAAAAAATCGCCTTCTGCGCGATGCCATCTTTTGTCTGCTGGGCTATGAAACACTTTTTGAGCATGCGCTGTAGCATTGCTATACAATATATAAGACGCTGGGCATCCGTCCACAGCTTAGTGACTCGGCATTTTTCGCCCGGGTAATAAGCGCTGAAAAGGTGAAGCGCAAGTTCGTCTGCTACTTGCCTTGGGGTTGCTATGATGTCAGAACGCCGAGCTCTTATCGGCTGATTGAAAGAAATAGTGGGTAGACCTCAAGGCATCTAGCATTGAGGTGTACCCACTATTCTTTCAATCAAGCCAATCAGAGCTCGCCGTCGTTCTGACGTCACCGCAACTCCTGCGCAAGTAGCAGACGACGTGCTCTCCGTATAGAAAGTATTCACTGGCGGCCATAGCTGTGTGCGCGAATGCTGAGCGCGTGCTGATGGCGAGCTTCCACAGTTCTTTTGCAACGTGCATTCCGCACCATCAAGAGTGCCGGTCTTGGCAGCCTATTGATGGGAGCTCGTTCTGAGCAGGCGCTCTAAAGAGCACCCACAAATATGGCGTCCAGTGAATACTCCCTATAGAATACGCCGCGTATGTGTGCGACTAGACTCGCGTGACGAGGGAAAAAATACCAATATCCCGGCATTCTTGCCCTTATTTTGACCTTGAACCTCAAAAAGCTCCTTTCGTCACCTGGTTATTGATGAGGCCGAGGCATTCGGTGTAGTTGGTCCAGTTCCCCCAAAGCCAGTTTCCCTCGGGTCCGCACACTCTGTAGGCATACAACCCTGTAAGAAAAAAAAAAAAAAGGAAAAAATCGAATGACTAAACCTGGGTGAGTTGGCGTGTATTTGTATTAAAAAAGCTACATGAGAACGGCGTCGTGTTGTTGAAGCACAAAGACGAACCGCTTCATAAAGGTAGTCGAAGCACGCAGAATAACGAAAGGGGGAACCAACGTGCGCGTGTGGGGCTTCCTTGACATTATCAAATAGTGAGGTCAAATTCTTAGATCTAGGGGTGACGTGTTGGCATTTATCACCGAGTTACTTATTGCGGAGGCGCTATCCGATCCTGGTATGCTTCATTTTCGCTTAAAGAAAAGCTAAAAAAGTCCCTAAATTGAAAAAAACAACAAGAAACCTAAACTTTTGATGTAGGCACCCTAAAGTGAACTCTTGTATTGAATTTACTTTCGATCTTATTAGTAGGAGTGTCCTAATCACCATTTTAAATTTCGACGCTGCCCGCCTGCTGCTGCGCGTCGAGCGCAGGAGAGCGCCAAAACGGAGGGAAAAACTAGCGAAATTGACGTCATCGGAGGGGTCAGATGAGCCTTGCTCGTCACTGAGCTGGCGCGACAATTCCGAAGATTCATGAAGTCGCGACGCTTTGGGCAGATAGCGGGCGGCAGAGAGGCTCGCGGCATAGCCCGCGATATATTATGTTCGAAGTTTTCAATATAAATGCGGTTTAGCTTTGCTTCCGCCCAAGTGCGATAACTGAATTCACGGGACAAGGAGCGAAGTCCGCTCCTCACTCAGATTTAAAAAAAAAAATGTTTCATTTTCCCCTTAAGTCCAGATGCAGTCGACGCTATGCGCTAATAAGACCAATGGACCAATGAAGCACCGTCAAAAGCGCAAGTCTCTCCTGTTTATAATTTGGTTAAACAATGATTTAGAACCAACGAGGTAGAGGGGCTCGGAGCGATAAACTGGTATCCCGTTCACCAGGAAAATGTAATCCCCACTTCGCTGATGGTTGTACAATCTTGACCACTAGACACGTGACCTTACTCAACCGCGCGGCTTTTACGCAAAGTTGAGCCACGATTTGTGTTGAGATCGCTGTTAAAAAAGCATGAATCACTATTTTTTTCAATACTGTTAGCCCCAGGGATGAAAATCTAGCTCCGATAAAAATCCAAAATGTAGCACAGCGGCCGCCGGCATCTTGCGAAGGCATTGCGAAGCTGCCCTAATTTTTGTCGTAAAAGCACATTTTGGACTTAAAACGAAAGAAACGCAACTTATCTCGTCGGTGCTGTTATTAAATATGAATGAGCAATTATTTATGCGCGGTACTTCGCTAAAATCTAGACGTAAAACTATAAGGTCACGTGTCTAGTAGGTCAAAGATGTGCAACATGGCGGCGGCCGATGGGGGGTCACTTTGACCTGCCAGTTTATCGCTCTAAGGCCCTCTACCTCGTTGTAGGGAACATACACAGAAACAAGACGAACAAGACGAACACCACGATGGTGCGCTTTTCACGTTGTTTGATTTGTCCCATCAGCTCGTAGCGTCGGCTTCGTCTGGACTTCGGGTGAAATGAAGTATGAGGTGTAATAAAAAGTTCAGGGATTGATTTTTGTAGCGTAAAAAGAGAAGGCAGCACAGTGATGCGCGCGCAGCAGTTGAAGCAAGGGACCTTCGTGTTTCGTTATCGAAGACGTGAGCGATCATAAGCGTCGCCGTGATCAGCGTTCCACGATTGGCCGAATGCTGACTATGACCTCAGCAAAAGATTTCTCATCGACGGAAATAACAGTAATGGTAAGAACGTCAATTTTCACGGTGTTGGCAATGTTGGTTTCAGAGTGCAAGAATTTCAAGCTTCTACCAGGCTCATTCCAAACACCATCGAACTTGTTGTTCGAAAAGGAAATGACGTCACGAGAGGGAACCATAGGAGGGCGCCAACTACACGTCTCGCCGCCAATACCAAAGGGCGTTGCTCCGTGAGCACTTGCAGCTGTGCTACACGAGTTTTTGTGCCCATGGGTACGGCACAATGGCGATTTCACAATAGACTACAAACCAGAGCGGGAACGAACATTAATTTTGCGTCAAAGTCGGCGGATATAAAACAGAGACATTCGAAATGATTCAGCAGGGTCGTGTCGAAAATCAGTGAATTTTGCGAAGTGTTTTAGGTGGCACCCACGCTTCAGGAACGGCACAACATTGCTGCAAGACGAACAGCAGTATATGACGACCTAATCCGACTTCTCTTTGACTTCAGTGACGTTATTCCATTCTTGAGGCGCGAGAGCCATTCAAAACACCTCGCACACCTCGCTGTTTTTTGACATAAGACTTTTAAATAATTTCAGAGGTCTCTCTTTTAGATTTGCCGCGTTTGAGCTAAAATTGATGTTCGCTCTTGATTTGGTTTCCAGTCTATGGAGAGATCTCTATTATGCTCGTGCATGCGGTCCCAAAACTTTGCGTAGCGCAGCTGCAAGTGTTCACAGAGCGGCGCCTTTAACATAATGACGCAGGACGGTCCCTCTCTTCGACTGCTGCGCGCGCATTTCTGTGCTGCCCTCTCTTTTTACGTCACAAAATCAGCCCACGAACGTTTTGATTACACCTGGTATAGTCGACGTTCACTCCGGAAGGTTTCTCGCTTCGTACGCTTTCGGTCGAGCTGTTTCAATATGAAAGGATTCAGGCCCGCACTATCCTGCAATGTTAAGCATGATGCGCTCGAGGCAATCACGTTATTAGCCATGTTTACCCTCCTGGAGTGGGGGCAGACATTGCAGTGCGGCTTGAAAGGCGAAAACATCACGAAATGCTAAAAAGAAAACGCCAGAAAATCAATGTTTGCGACAGCATTATTTTGACAAACATCTTCGGAAGGAAACCTCGTCCTCGGGTGATGAATAAGTAAATCTCCTTAGCTTCCGGCGGTGTGGGAGTAGAGCTGCTGACAGGGTAAGTAGCCGTAAATAAATACGCTTTTGTTTTTAGTAGCATCACTATCCTCCCTCTCACATTAATTCCAACCGCAGCAAACGCCGCGACCAAACGGAGTACATCAAACAGTGCCAAAAGTGTATCATCATGGCGCTCGCCCTCTTCGTGCCATGCGACCGCGGGCCAACCGAATCACGCCCAGCAAATACACCGTGACCCCGCGATTTTTGACGCGATGGAGTTAAGGAGCTCGCGTCGCAGAAAAGCCGATGTCGGTGGCGTGACGGCAAAATCCCGATTGGTCGAGAGGGTCAATACGTCTCAGCCGCGTGACCTCGCGCGGGAATTTCAGACATTCCACAATGCTCACGTGAAACGCGTGGAATGAAAGTGATTAAACAAAAACATCACATGTCATGCTAATTAAAAGTGCCAAATGTCTCAAAGTTATTTCACTTTATGAAGACAATATTCTGCCTTACAGAAAAATTGGAAGGATTATAGGCGGGATTCGAACCCGCGACCCTTTGGTTGCGAAGCCAAAGAGGCTACAGACTACACTAAAAAAAAAAAAAAAAAAAGCCCGTGTGTCTACTTTCCTGCACAACACTTGGAGAGCCAATCGCCGCAACTTACGGAAGCAGCTCAGCGAATGACGATGCCGAAACATATGTTTACAGCAAAAAACGCACTTTGAGTTGTGACATTAAGCAATGCAAAACGCCACTCTATAGCGTTGATAAATGTCACAACTTAGACTGCTTTTTTTGGTCTAAACATATTTTTCGGCTTCGTCATTCGCTGAGCTGCCTCCGTCAGTTGCAGTGATTGGCTCTCCGAGTGTTGTGCAGGAAAGTAGACACACGGGCATTTTTTTAAAGTGTAGGCCATGACCGCCGCAATTCCTGTTACTTGCCGTAAGAGCATGATAAGCCAATGAGAAGGCGACGCGAACGCGGCGCGATAACGCTATCGCATTCCTTTTTTTTTTTTTTTTTTGTGCGTGATTAAGTTAGCTTGCGGTGGCAAGCGCACAAAGACAACGAGCGTCGTTACGAGGCACTTTTAACGCCATCGGATCGTCGCGTTCGCTGCGGCCGGCGCTAACGTGAAACAAAGCACACTAAAGCTCGCGACTTTTATGTATTGAATACTAGGCGACCGTTTACCATGGTTATTAAAACAGTGGCTAGGTGGCGCAAGCCGCCACAGGAAGAAACACGTTTCGTTGTATGCATCCATTCACATAAAAGCGGACCGGACGATATACGGTACTCGGCCGTCGCTGAAGAGCTGCCAAACAGTTCGACCCAAAGGAGACCACGGCTGGTCCTCCTTCGAAACGCGAGAAGGCCGGCGGCGAGACTTACGCCCGACCGTGACGCCACGACGTCGTGCGTGACGTGACGTGATATTGTGACGCCAGGTAACGCCACGACGTCAGAGCGTACCTATCAGCGCTCGGCATTTAGAGCGCCTTTAAGATGTCGCAGAGATAAAAAAAATTATTTTAGTTTTCACTATAAAAAAAAAGATTTCAAATGCGGAAACATCTGCGTAGCCGTTAGGCGAATAAACGCGGCAACCCAATATTCGCGCATTCGTGTAAAAAGAAAGCGGATATTGCGTCATTTATCCGTTTTTCCATCGCAAGTACGAGGCTTTCGAGCTCTCCACTTTTTCAACCAGCCCCGGGAATGAAGTGGTGTTTCTCACAGATGGACAACGACCCCGGGGTATTTTGTAACTCACTGCATTATACACACGTCTCCTGTTTCACCCGGAACATTAATGCTTAATTATTTATCTATTCTTCGCATTCCGCTGACCCAATGGATGGTCCCAGCAGGAAGGGTAAAAAGAAAGGAAAAGGAAGTAAAGAAAGGCAGCAAGGCTTCTACAAGATTACAGATCAAGTTAATAAAATATTCCTGAAAAAATATAGAGTGAAAACGTCGCGAGAGCCTGTAGATATGCACACCGTTACTACACAAAAATATAAACACATAAAAGAAAAGCCCTCGTTGGCTTATCTCCATCTTATAAATCAAAATCATCGGGACCATCGCCGCTCTTGCGGCACACTCCGGTTGCAATTAATCGCTCCGTTCCCGGAAACTTGCACCTCCCTAGGGACCGAGAGAACCGCGGGTCGAGTGACTGCGACTTCCTCCGCCAGCGGCGAGAGCAAAGAGGCCATCGCCGTATGAGGCCGTAAAATTAAAGCAGGACACATTTATAGACGCTTGGGCCGGTTTACTGGGCCCGAAATGTGAGCCACATTAATCGCATTCGTGCACTTTAGGAGCGTCGTGTAGCGTTATTTCTGGGGAACGTCGAGTTAAGTGAGAAATGAGGAAAACGGTAAGCGAGTCTTACTTCTGCTGAGTAAAATTGTCTGGAAGTTGGAACACTAGGTGGACTTTCTCCCCGCGGAGCCAGCGCCAGCAAACCGGCCCTGGAGTTAGTGCGATTTTAAATAAATTGAGACTTTATCCGGTGTCACATAATTTGTTTTTTAGCAAAGGCTGAGAGATTGCGGACCATATGGTAGATGTTGGTTATATAGGATGGCACCAGCGGATCTTCCGCTGTAAAACGTGGCGCAAAATTCCAACATAGGAAGCTCAAACGTTCACCGAGTGCGTAATGCGCACTTCAGTTTTAATAATAATAATAATAATATTACCTATATTTAAAAACAATGTTGAAACAACGCGAACCATGTAAGCTTTCGAAACGTAGTTCTCTTCTAAAAAAAAAAAAGATTACAGCAACAAAGTTGCCGTAATCAAGGCTGGGCGCTTTCGCAAACGACCGAGTTAGCAACCCTATTTACTCGCGGCGCCAACTCCCGATAGGCGCAGCGAGAAGACCACAAAGAGTGCCCTCTGTTAGCTGCCGCTACCGGTAGATGGCGCCACGAGTAACGAGCGCCGCCAACTGAGCCGTCTGCGAACGCGTCAAACCTTGGGAAGTTTGTCGCTCTAACCTCTTTACAAGAAAAGGACTACGCCTTGAAAGTTCACACGGCAAAAGTGACCGGTTCAATCACTGATCTCTATGTCTATTTGCTGGATCGCGTTTGCCCGCTCCGCGAATGCGGCCAGTGGCGGCCATATTTTTCGTAGAGTTATATTACCTCTAGCCAATGTAAAGCTGGTGCAGCCACTATCATCCATCCATGGCAGACAGTTTGTGGCGGTAGTGGTAGGGTGTACTAGAAGGACCGAGTGGGTCGACCGGAGTGCTATTTAGGTACCTCCACATGTGGAAAAAACCGGCTAATCCAAGATGATGATGATGATGATTTTATGGCTGTTCCCCTTGAAGCGGGCGGTTTGAATAGAAATCAGACCTAGCCGAATAAAAACGGAGAGAAAAAAAAATTGCACTACTGTTGCATTCTTCGCCACCAGTCCTCCAGCCTCCTTTTAGTCTTCTCGACTGCGTCGCTGCACTTCCACCTGGGCTGCAGTGTCACTGCAGCGCGATTTAAGTTCGCACTGGGCCAGCACACAGCATCCCTGCCTGTGTCCCCAACTCGGAAGCCGAGGGCTTCTGCCAGAAATTGTTCGTGTGAATGTGCCTCGTCTAGATGCAGCCCGTTGTCTGGCGCCTGGCCCCAATCCACCGGGTGTCTTGGTACGAGACTTGGGCAGGAGAGCACAATATGCTTGCTAGTTTCCTCGGTTTCGCCACATGCCCGGCATGATGTTGATTGTACCTGTTGGTCAAAACGCTGCCTGTACACTAGCGTTCTTAGCCCTCCCGCACGTGCTTCAAAAAGCAGGTAGCTGCCCAGGCTATTATCATACAGGGTTGTCTCTGTCGATATTTCATTTTTCCAGCGGTTGTACACTTGCGGGGTTGACTTTGAGCGGGCCGCCTCCGACCACTGCACAGCCTCTTCCTCGCGCACACTCTTCCGCACCTCCAGTTCCCACTTTTGCTCTGTAGTGGCAGCCACGGGCACAGTAAAGAAGCCATATTTCTTTTCCAGCTGGTACAGTCGCATTCTCCACTTTGTCTGTATCCCTGTCAGGTGTATGTACACAAATAGTCGTTTGGCCCACCGTCCTCGGTCCATGAGTCGCAGACGCCCGTCGTAGCCGATCTTGCTAGCTGCTTCTCTGGCTTCAAACGATGACCATCCAAGATCTTCTTGGACAGCTTCGTTCGCCACCATGCCATGGCAGCCTAGGGCCTGCCTCCCAACTTCGCGCTGCCGGCGCTCCAGAATGTCCCTCACGTCTCCAGGAATGCACACAACAGCATTAGCAAATGTTAGGCCAGGGACCATGGCTGCTTTCTAGAGTTCCCTTGTAACCAGAAATCGATTGCAGCTCCGTAGGCTACGCTTGAGAAGGACACTGGTGTTTCGCACGGCCGTCTTTCTGAGGTGGAGATGGTGTTCCGCTAGGTATTCTGGCTTATTTGTGAGTAGAATACCCAGGTACTTATAGGTGCCTTGCAGGGGGATTCGTTCGCCCTTCAGCACGCAGTGACCAAGACGCGGCTCTTCAGGTCCGGCTAGTTGCACGACTGCCGACTTTTTGCTGTTGAAGCGAAGGCAGCGCGCATCCGCCTCTCTACACAAATGACTAAAAGCTGCTGTAGTGACTCTACACTTTCCGCTGTAAGTACGATGTCATCCGCAAAGGTGAGACCTGGTAGCGTCCAGTTCACTGGCTATCCTTTTTCTAAATGGGTGAAAGAGAATCCTACCCCCGACTGGAGCAAGCGCCTCTCTAGCCCCGACACATAGAGGATATATAAGAAAGGAGAAAGCGGGCAGCCTTGTCGTAGACCTCTTGTTACAGTCACTTGCTCCGATTTGGCACCATTCATCTTGTTGTCACCGCGTTACCCGAATACAGACATCGGACGAGGGCCAACCACTTCCGTGGCATGTCTAACTGTTCTAGGTGCTGGAGCAATAACTCGTGAGGTACACTGTCGTAAGCTTTCGCAATGTCAAGGAAGCAGCACAGGAGTTTTCTTCCTTCCTTGCGGGCGACCTCAATACACTGGGTGATCGTAAAAATGTTGTCCTCCAGTCGGCGACCCCGACGGAAGCCTCCCTGCAGCTCCGTTAACACCCCATTCTCCTCTGCCCATGCTGCCATGTAATCTTTCAATATATGTGCGAAGGCTCTGTAGATGGTGGAAGTCACTGTAAGTGGCCGATAGTCCTGAAGATGTTGTCGGTTGCCTCCTTCCTAGGGACCAAGAGAACCCGACCAAGCCTCCAGTCTTGGGGCACGGGTTCTGAGCCACTCAAGATTGCACTGAAGATCTCTGCCATCTGCTGCCTTGTCTTCGTTCCCATCGATTCAAGAACCGAAGCCGGAATCCCGTCCAGGCCCAGAGACGTAGACGTCTTCAAATGCGCGAAGGCCCTCTAAGCCACTTCGCTCGTAGCGCCCTCTCGGGCACAACGAGCGAAGCGGTTTGGATTAGCCGGTTGTTATGAAAAACGCGTTGCGTTCCAACGCCAAGATCGTTCCACAAGCGGCGGCGCCGAAAAAACGCTTCGGTCGTCTCAGTCAGTTTTTTCTAGTACACACTACGAAGGTGGCGCTGCGATCGAAGTCGCTTGGGTCCACCTGATCGCTTTCCACCTTTTTAGGGGCAACTGAAAGCATGAGCGGAGCCTGTAGCTCGTCCCACTTGTTCCTTCTAGTACACTCTAGTAGTGATGGCAGGCTGCCATAAAAATAGCCGCGGGTGATATTTCGTTCTTGATCGAAATTGTTCGACGAAACATATTGTTGAAACCCGGCGTGAACGGTAGCTTGATCTTTGAGGACCAGGTGAAAGTTTCATGAAATCGCAGCACCGGGGAAAAGAAGCACAGCACGCTTTGAAAGTCGCATCGAGGGAAGCATCGAAAGCAGACGCCGGTACGCTGTCTGCATTCGATGCGAGCTGCGCTGCTTTTTCCCGGTGCTGCGCTTTCGTAGAACTTTCGCTGGGTCCTCAAAGATGGGGCTACCGTTCACGCCGGGTCTCAAGAATCTGCTTCGTGAAACTTCAATAAAGCACGAAGCACATTCCACGGTACTGTGCACTAGACCTAAGGCTATTTTTATGCCAGCCTGCCGCCTTTGCGTTGTCCGCCATATTAGTATGATGACTAGAGATAATATAACTCGACCAAAAAGATGGCTGACCGTGGCCGCATTCCCGTCCATAGGCGGAGCTGGTCAAACGCGATCTAGCAAATAGACATAGAGATCAGTGGGTTGAATGCACAATCGGTGAGAGTTTAAGCTTTCCATGGGCATGGCGCCGAATTTATCGGCTCGTTTTACAGCGGACGGTCCACCTGTGCCACCCTGTAAATCGTGAGTGACATCTTAAGAAATGAAGGACGTGGTGGGTACCGAGCATCTCATTGGCGCTCAACAGCCAATAAGATGGCGAAAGTATCTGATATGAGTTCCGAAGAACGAATCGTGAAACCAGAGCGTGAACATGAGGAGCCGTAAACGCTATATGTTTCTGAAGCTGCCATTGATTATGATTAATATGACTCTCTCACTCGAAAGTTTCCTCTTTAGGCTATCGTTTAGGGTCAATCATTGCGACATAGAGGAGGAAAAAATGAAATTGTAGGACGTCAATACGAATATCATTTGCAATTGGGCGGAGTCATCGACAATGATGTTTACTTCGTCGAAATGCAAGCACAGCTAACCCTCTGAAAATAGCAAGTCTTCGCTTGCTCGTGATAAATTTTGTTTGTTTCTGAAAAAAATAAAAAAAAAATATATATATATATACATATAGTCGATCCCTGCGTTCAGCGTCTGCGAAATTTTTACAATACTCAAGCCGTGATGCACTACTTTCAAGTGTTGGTGACAGTTCAGTGGTAAATATTAGTACAGCATTTTATATTATTTTTTTATTATCAAGTGTGGAAGCGTTAACAAAACGAGACGGAAAATGAAGCAAAGTATTATCGCGGAATAGGAAAATATGTCAGACTACAAAATCAATAACAAACAGCAGTTTTTTATATGAGAGTTCCAGAAGTCCCTAAACGCATTGAACAAAAGAAGTTTTGGTCTTTTATGAATGCTATGTAGGATAGAAGACGGATTTATTTTCTAAAGGCGCGCAAGATAAAAAAAAAAGAATAATGATAAAAAAGAGATAGTCCTACAAGGTACGGCGATTCCTTCGCTCGAATTTTCCGGACGAGAGCAGCTGTATAAAATGGTCTGTAAATAAAGAGATTTGCGAGGATCTCTGAAAATGAAATTATGATGTAAATGAAGCGCCCAAATGACGGCGAGTACGTGGAAGTTGAATTCATCATATGACGCTCAAAAACCTGTACGTTCTTCAAACCGCCTTTGAAGTACGCGAGCAGGAAGTTCGGTAGAAGTAGCAAACAAGTGGGAAAAAAAGAGTAGTTTATTAAAGAGTAAAAATTTATCTATTGGTATCGTGCAAAGAAGAAAGTAAACCTCTCGAAACATATGATAAAAAAAGGCTGTCGGATTTAAACCTTTTTTATTATATTTTGTTTTAATAAAGAAAGCCTCTAAAGAAGAGCGCAACAGCGCGTTGAGGAGAACCTGCGTTTCTAGCACCAAGCATTCTGCCCGCTCTTTTCAGGACATTTTAAGTTCATTTTATTTTACTTCATCTATTATACTTTTGAGCCGCAAATAGGAATTTACCATGGGAGAGTCAAAATTATATAGATGTAATTCTAGAACAAAACAAAAAAATGCGGGTTGATTACAGCCTTTTGCGCGAGTCATGCAGACGTTAAGCGCACTGTTCTCTCCCAGCTTCCCTACAGTCCAGGGTTCGCATAATCAGATTCCAATCCTCGAAGGCGTGTTAGAATATCAAAATAAAGAATGTTCGCGAGCAATGAGGAAATCATCAAATGTGTGTGACGGCAGCGGCGCCCCCAGTCAAAATAACTGACCATTTCGATCCGATAATATAAAAAATCCCCCCCCCCCCTTCCTTTGCTTGACACATTAGGGTAATCCGACGTACGGCACATGAAATAGTGCACACGAGTAAAAGTTAACACGGGTGTTTTCACAACGAAACGAAAGAAGAAAGAAAGAAACAAGAGGACAGAGCCCGTTTCGAGTCTGTTTTAGGTACGTTTTATCCTTAGTCGCGTGTGTTCGTTTTCGACTCACAATGATCAATATAATAGGTGTCTGAAATAGCTGCTATTGATCGTAATTAATATGACTCTCCCACATGAAAGTTTCCACTGTGGGCTACAGTTGAGAGTCAATCACTGCCACATGAAGGGGGGACAAATCAAATTGTAGGACATAAATACGATACCATTTGCAATTGGGCTGAGTCATCGGCAATGATGTTTACACCACAGAAATACAAGCACAACTAGCTCAAATGCAGACGGGAGAAACCCTACTATTCCCTGCGGCGCGGGGTGCAATGTAGGATGGCCCCAAGGTATCCTGGGATTCTGGAAAAATAATTTTTAGAGCGCAGCTCTTAGGGCCTGTTTCAGGCTTGAGCGGTGTCGGCGTAACCGCGAGCCCTCCCTACCCCCCCCCCCCCCCCCCCCCCGAGGACCTCGGAAAGACCTCGGTTTCCTTCGGGAGGACCTCGGGAGGACCTGGGATACCTTCGGTGACCTCGGAGAGGGAAGGGGGTCAAGGTCAAGTGACTTCCCGAGGTCACGTGACCCTTCTCCTCAAGTCACGTGACGCCCCCTCCCCGAGGTCATTGCCCCCCCGTCCTGAGGTCACGTGACCACCCCCCCCCCCCCCGAGGTCACATGACCCCCACCCCCCGAAATCACATGACCCCCCCCCCTCAGTACCCTTCCCTCTTCCTCCTCAAGAGCTGCGCTCTAATTCGGGGTTACAGTGAGTTGTAAAAGGCTTTCACTTTTTTTTACGCCCACTTAACAAGCTACCAACTGAACAAATTCAGCCAATGCAATTTAAATCGTTGGTCAACATTTATAAGTTATGTGATCAAAATCATTATAATTAATATAGCTTCTTTTTTTATATTCATTAAATTAGTGTTTTCATTTGAACGTACTGGCATGGCCGCAAAATGAAGCAAGGTGGTGACTGGGGTGAGTTGGTAAGCATTGTACATGGCGATAAACAGCGAATGGAAGGCAAAGACAAGCTAGAAGAAAATAAACAGGACAGGCGCTGGACTCGCAACCACAGACCTCTACTATACACTCCGTGCGGGAACTATAGGGGGCGCTTTGAAAAACGCGCGCAGCGCCGCTAACGGAGGAGCTGGCGTTCGACTGTGAGGCGCGTTCAGCAGCCTGCGGCGTCTTTTTGCATGCCACGCTGTGGCGGCGGAAGCGCGCACGGACGAAACTTTTGCTTTTTGAGCCGATAAGTTCAGGATGACGTTGCATGAGTGCTGGGGCAGAAGGGCATTTAGCTGTTCTCTACTTCTTATATATTAAGTTTGAGTCGTTATTAGGGGTGATTTCTCTAGTTGCGGCCGAAAAAGGAGTTGGAGCAATTTTCCGAAAAACAAGACGGCCGGAAATTTATTTCGCTCGTCGCTGTAAACCTAGGACTGCTGGAGTGCCAAGTTTCTTTAAGACAACAGGTGGGAAAGTTATGTTTCTAACGAATAAATAAATAAAGCTGTGCGGGATATCCAATATTGGACCCAAAATGTTATGTTATAGCGGGCTGTGCAAAGTGCAGATTTGGGCACACAGGTGCTTGGACTTGACAGTAACATGACACAGCACTTATTATACAAAAAAAAGTGGCATAGGGAAACCAAACAAAATTTGGTTTGGGCGGGGTAACCCAATGGGAACCGGTTTTGACCATGAAAAGGCTGTCAAGAGAATACCACTGGTCGGGCGAGTTGGAGACTTTAGAGGTAGGAAGGGACTAGGGACTATACTTCCAATTGAAACAACTTTACGAAAGGTGGTTCCAAAGCCGAGAAATACAAAGTTGTCGGCCAACACACGGTTTGGCCGCCAAGGGCTTTTGCGGTCAGCTGTTGTGTAATAACCTGTTATGCGAGGTGCTGATTTTCGGCGCACAGGTACTTTGACATGACCGTCAATTGGCACGACACTTATTATAACAAAAAGAGTTGGCATAGCGAAACCAGGTGGAAATTTAGTTTGGGCGGCGTAACTAAATGGGAACTGGCTTTGACCGTCAAAGGCTGTCAGATAATACCACTCATCGTGGGAGGTGCACACTTTACAGGTAGGAAGGGACCAGTGCACAGTACTTCCAGTTCGAACCACTTTGCGATAGGTGGCTCTAAAGCCTAGAAAAAAAAATGTTGTCTACAGAACTCGGGGTGTCAGCGTTTCCACATTCAAAAGGAGGCTGATCAAGAAAGAAAGCACACCACATAAACTTCCATACACAAACGTCGATTCTCCAGTGATTCCGAGTTTCATTGTTATTTTCTTTAGATTTATATTTGTCGCTTTTTTTACCGTTCGAATCTTTCTTCATGAAGTAGAGATTGCGTGCCATATACCAGGGTACCCTAGGCACAAAGCAGACCTGGAGCCTACTTCGTACCCTTCTCGATCCGACCAAAACCAAAGTCGAATCGAGCAAAGCACTGATAAAACTTCTGCACTCCCTGCCCAGAGAGGAGGGAGACCGGCTCTGGGAAACTCTAATAGAGCGGTATATCGCCGCAGGCCCTAGACTCGAGTACCCATCGTACCCGCACAACGAAGGGGATATCCCTCACCCACTAGACGCTGATATAACCGAGCAGGAGGTCCGGAACGCTCTCCAGAACATCACTCGAAACACGGCCCCAGGCAAAGATGGTGTTACGTACAGGTTTCTTAGGAACCTGGATGACGACTCGATCTCAGCACTGACTGGATACTTTAACCAAGTATGGACCACTGGGGAGCTCCCCAAAGAGTGGAAGCGTGCAGACATTTCGCTAATCCCCAAGTCAGGCAAACCTCTATCACTCCAAAATCTCAGACCGATCTCTCTCACCTCCTGTATTGGGAAATTAATGGAACACGTCGTGCTCCGTAGACTCCAACCGCATCTAGAATCGATTGGCTTCTTCGCTGATTCAATGTACGGCTTTAGACCGAATCTCTCCACTCAGGATGTTCTTCTGCAACTCAAGAAGGACATCCTAGATTACCCCGGCACGGCTCAGACCAGGGCCGTACTGGCTCTGGATCTTCAAGGGGCCTTCGACAACGTATCGCATGACACCATACTCGAAGGCCTAACCCGTGCCCGATGTGGGAGACGAACGTACAAGTACGTAAGTTCGTTCCTCAAGGACAGGATCGCCACCCTAGGGATAGGAGACCAACGCTCCGGTCTCATACTCCTCACCGGTCGAAGAACCCCTCAGGGCTCGGTCCTCTCGCCCACTCTCTTTAACATCGCCATGGCGGGGCTCCCCTCGATAATAAACAACATCCCGAGAATTCGACACTCACTATATGCCGACGACATTACCGTCTGGGTCGAGAGCGGCTCGGACGGAGAGATCCAGGACGCGCTGCAGACGGCTGCAGATGCTACCCAGGAGTACGCCAGAGCGGCCGGACTGTCTTGTGCTGCTGACAAGTCGGAACTGCTTCTGATCCATGGTATGGCTAAGCAGAAAATCAACGAGGAGATTACTGTCTCCATCGACGGCAAACCAATACCGAGCGCAAAAAGACTCAGAATTCTAGGCCTCCAACTACAAACAGACGCCAAAGCGTCGTTTACTGTCCAAATGCTGCGCAAACAGTGCCTACAGATTGCCCACTTGATCCGAAGAGTCAGCAGCAAACGTAGAGGACTCAAGGAGGGAGACACAATTAGGATAGTTCAGGCTCTTCTGGTGAGCCGCATAGACTACCACTCGCCCTTCCAAAATTTTCGCCGAAAAGAAATTGACGCCCTTAACGCCAGTCTTCGCATGGCGGTCAAGACGGCCATCGGCGTCCCACAACACACGTCGACCGAGCGCCTACTCCAACTAGGCCTTCACAACACGATAGAGGAGCTGACTGACGCACAGTCGATTGGACAGAGAACCCGGCTCGGCCGAACTAAGGCCGGCAGGGCTCTACTTCGAAGACTGGGCTATCGGACTCCGGCATCCTCCCTTGACGAGGGAGGGCAAAAACCCGCGCCTCCGGCAATCGCCGCGAGAGTTCGGGTAATGCCCATCCCCAAGAACATGCACCCGCAAGTCAACGGGGGCAGGAGACTCGCAAGGGTCCGGTACCTACGTAGGCGATACCACGGAGACCCTGACGTACTTTATACGGACGCTGCTTCCTATTCTTCACCGATTCTTCACCCTCGAGTGGCAAATGCATCGCGGTGTGCGACTCGGACGGCAGGAATGGAACTTCGGCATCCCTGAGGGGCGCTCCATTCTGCGCTGAGGCCGAGGAAGCGGCGATAGCTTTAGCCATATCGACCACCCAGTATAGAGCAGAATTTGATTGCAATACCACCGTTACCATCATAACTGATTCTCAAGCCGCGTGCAGGGCCTGGGCTGGAAACTTGCTTTCTTCCTGGAGCAACCAAATTCTATCTAACCGCGATCACACAAGACTGCCTCTGGTCCGGATAGTCTGGACACCCCGCCATGCCTCCCTCCCCGGCAACGGGAGCGTAGACGCCCTAGCCCTCGGATTAACTATCCGGGCTTTGCATAGGGAAGGGACGACTGTTGGGGACAACACTAGCCGCGAGGACGAGCAGGAACGCGAAACACAGACACAGCACCTAGAAACCTTCAATCATGTCACCGAGTACTACCGCTCGCAGCGCAAAAAGTACCCCCCAACCCACAAGGACCTTAACAGGCAAGAGGCCTCCGAATGGAGAAAACTCCAGACTCACTCTTTCCCTAACCTCCTCCACCTTCATCGATTCTTTCCTGACAGGTACCGGAGTGTACGCCCGGGCTGTCAATCCCCTGAACCCTCCCTCTACCACTGTACTTGGGCATGTCCTTCCCCTGTCGGGGTAGGACTCATGCCCGTTCCTAACCCCACTACAACCTCCTGGGAGGCCGCTCTACTCAGCTCACGCCCCGAGCGGCAGCGAGCGCTGCTCGAACGGGCTAGACGGGTAGCGGTGGCCTGCGGGGCCTTGGACTTGGGGACCTGACCCGGGGGGCGTCATTACTGAACATACTGAATTAAAGTTTGTACCACCACCACCACCACCATCAAGTAAGTAATTTAGGACACTGACCGCCAGCCAGGATGTCCCCAGGAGGAACGCACCTTGATAGTCCATCAGGGCCCGTTTGCTCGAAGCACTAACCGCGGCTAAAGTTAGCCGCAGTACCTAGGAAAGGGATTTTGAGATCACGTGACTGGCTCGGTAGGGATGCGGGGAAACATGGCGGTGCCCCAGTGAGTGAGCGCCACTCGCTTTGGAACTAATATGTCGTTGTGGTTGCAATATCGGGCGCGTTAGTCAGCAACGAATGGTGCAGAAGGCTTTCGCTTTGCCTTACCTCACTTAAACCGCAAAGCATGGACAATGACATCGCCTCATTTTTTAGATAGTGTTTCGATCCTGGGCACTCCTAAGCCTAAATGAACGCGATAATTGTCGGCATAGCAACGTTTTTGGAAAGCGGATTGTTGATAGCACACAAAAGCAGACGGCGTCCCAACAGATTTTTTTTCTAAATTATCCAAGCACCGAGGTGCATGCTACGACTGTAGTTTCACGCGTCGCACGTGCTGGCGTCTGCAGTAGTAACCGTTCTAAAGCAAAAAGTATAAAACAAATTTTGCCTTGCACGCGCGTTCGTTAAAGCCTTATTGTGATTTTTTACTTCAAATCTTTTATAAGAGGAAAGCCAGCGCGCGTGAACCGTACAATTACACTTCCAGCGTTCTCCTCGCGATGCTTGGACAATTTAGAAAAAAGTCTGTCGGGACGCTGTCTGCTTTTGTGTGCTGTCAACAATCCGCTTTCCAAAGACGTTGCCATGCCGACAATTATCGCGTTCATTTAGGCTTAGGAATGCCCAGAATCGAAACACTATCTAAAAAATGCAGCGATGTCATTGCCTATGTTTTCCGGTTTAAGTGAGGTAAGGCAAAGCGAAAGCCTCCTGCATTATTCGTTGCTGACTAACGCGCCCGATATTGCAGCTACAACGACATATATGATAGTTCCAGAGCGACCGGCGCTCACTCACTGGGGCACCGCCATTTTTCCCCGCATCCCTACCGAGCCAGTCACGTGATTTCAAAATCCCTTTCCTAGGTACTGCGGCTAACTTTAACCGCGGTTAGTGCTTCGAGCAAACGGGCCCTGATGACATCCGACGTCCTCAGGAATACGGGTTCTGAGCAGAGCGCAGATGCACCCGAAGCATTTTCCAGAGACGCGCTCGCAATCTGAACCTCGCGCCACAACCCATACCTTACTTCATAAAAAAGCGTGCGATGCTGTCAAAAAAACGCAAACTCGTTTGCACGTTTGTCCGTGCAAGCTAAGCGGGTTTATAGTAAACGCGCAAGTTCACTATCCAGTGTTGCAGGCTAAACAATAATAACAAGATAGGGCAACGCAGTAATACCAGTAACCCACGCCAGTGCTAAACACCTAAAGCCTGGTTCAGACAGTTGCGTTTGGCTGCAAAAAAGCAGGACATCCCTGCTACTTATATTGTGTACCAAGATGATTGATTCCTTGAATTGGATTCCACGCTTCATACGAAGCACATATGTGCCGGTGACTCGCTTTTGGTTTTGCAGTCAAACGCAAGTGTCTGAACCGGCCTTAAATCTCTTGGACAAAGCCTGGGTACTGTTAGTATCGTAGCGCGAGGCTCTGGCCACGCGCTACTCTAAAAAATGATTCAGCTGCATGTGCGCCCGTCTAATGTATTTCACGCGGAGCCTCCAGACAACAATCGTTGTACTAACGTTCTACTCTCCTGCCATGTAGAATATTTTTGCATTGTAGTAGCCTATGTTTTTTTGCGCATATCCGGCCCGGTAAACTTCGTATAATTTAACGTCCTCAAATCGTCCGTCGAAGTTCCTAATGTAATCCACACTCATGACGAACTGCCTTTCGTCAAAGACGAAATCCACTAAAACGTTCATAGCTTACAGACAGGATCGACAGGATGAGCGGTCACAGCGACGAACGAGTGACGAATCCACCGCGGGCGAAAGCGTTGGCGTCGTCAGCGAGGTTTCTGATCAAGATTGTCGGAAGTCCTGCTTGTTTTCTCCCTAGCACTAGCGGTTTCGCTTTTGCAGCAAAACCGTTTGCTCGTGAACGCGGAAACTTTACTTTTCCCCGAAATTATATAGCTTGACGTAATACTCGCAGGCTCGTACCGTCAAACCTTACATCCCCTGACTGTTCGTCTGTCCGCACGTCAAGGGTTCCTGACGGGCCGACAGAGACATTCGATGTGCAATCAGGATCGCCACCAAAGTATCTTGATGGCATTTCGCGGTTGCCGTCTGCTACCAGAAAGCCGATAAACGCAGTCTGACGGTCAGGGAGACTGCGCTTATCGGCCGATCAGAGATGCTTGACGTATGTATAAGCCAGGCACGGTTGGCTGTCCATTAGGAAACACTGACTGCCCGACAGGATTCCATTGGTAGATTTTTCAATCGGGTCATCTCCTTTCTTCCTTCCCTCTGCTTTCTTATGTTACGTGCTGTACGCTTTTGGTGCCATTCACAGTTTCAAGGAAACTACAAAGCACAAAAAGAAGAGACGGCTACCCGACGATCAACGTAGATGTATAGAAAAACGGACCTAATTTTACCATGAAAAACATGTTATTCGAAATCCGCCCGATTAGCACCGCTCAGGCTACCACGATGGACCAATTATAGGGACATTAGGAAAACTGGGCAGACGCGCAAAGAAATTGGAATCCCGCAGCTAAATATAGTCTTGGTGTTTCATCTTATGTGGTGTTGATTATTTTTTTTCAAATCCTACTTTTTTATTAGAGAGATATGTCCTAATGTTTCAGAAAACGAAAAATGTTTACATGTGCTGGGATTGCCTTCTTTTTTTTTTTTCAATATATATATATTTTTTAACTATAGCTTTGATGGAACAGAATAAAAAACCGCCTTCAGGATGTCGTTGTAGGGCTGCGGCGGTCGACAAGGGCACGATGTGTAGCCTGATATTTCGAAAATTAATTATTCCAAGCTAACTAATTACTTTCTTATATATTAATTTCAGCCGGTGCGCCTCCAATCATTACTTTGCAGCCCTTCTAAATAATTGATTATAGTCCGTTATGATTGACAAAAAGAAAAAAAAATACTTCAGTCTCATTAGAGTAAAGAATCTCAACTCTGGCAGCACTCAAAGGACAAAAAATATGGCCGCTCTATTTTGATTTATTGATCGAACGGTCATAAGAAAAATCGATATTAAAAAGAGAATCGTTTTGTTTTCATGACGTTTTTTAGGTGCGACTCTGATTAACGATGCGACGTCCCGCGACCTGACGTCGTGCGACGGGACCAAGTAGCGTCACAGAGTCGAGTCACGGTGTCGAGTGAGGTCACGTCAGTTGCCACATGTCACGTCACACCGTGACGTCACGCAACATGACGTCACGCAACACGACGTCACGCAACATGACGTCACGCGCAGTGGTCAGGCGACGTCAGGGTGTCAAGTTGTGGAATCGTGTTACGCCATGTTTCGCGAAATAGGTCACGTGACTCTGTGACGTGATGTGACGTGCACTACTACTTCACACACAACGTTACTAGCTGCAATAACGTTTTGAAGACTGTGGCGTTTTGTGACCCTGTGCGCTGTTTCGTCATGGGTCACAGTGACGCCACGGAGGGACAAGAAATTTGAATTTGTTCTGTGAGTCTGCAATTCAGCCTTATGACACAACATCCTAATGCGTGTCCTCGATATGATGTCAGTGTGCAACGTGCTTGTCGAGCATTTAACATTATGAGTATACACGTATTTATAATAAATTATACGCAAAAATTCTGCAAAATTGTATAGATATATAGTATACGGCAATATCCTTTCACATTGTTCTTTATCAAAGACGCATTTTCTATAAATACGGCCACAAGGAACTCTTGGGAACTTACCAGAGGAGAGGGAGTCTTGTTTCATGTCTAGAGTTATGTCCAAAGAGGCGATGATGTCGGCGCAGGGCTTTCGAAGCACCTTGCCAGCGGGCGCAGGGGGCCAGCAGGTGAAGGAATCCCAGACTGCACGGCAGTAAAGTCTGCCAGATGACGCAGCTCCTGAAACAATTAGAGGGTCCATATATGAAACCGTGAAACAAATCCGGCTTGAATGTGACGCACGCTGCACACGCATACTGATACAAGTGTTACGCAAGCATACTCGCTTGCAACGCCACCGAGACAGAAGCCTCTTTGTTGTGGTGTAGATGCAGGGATAAATTTGTGAACCGATTATTGCATGTCTCTCCTTCTCAAGCTTTGATGACGTAGTGGGGGAGATCAACCCAACGGAATGTCAGGGGAATGCCGAGCCCTCCGCAAGCTCATCGGTTGTACAATTGTACTTCACCCCCATAATGTCCAGCTGGCTAAAAAAAAAAAGCACCAGCAGAGTTGGAAATAATTAAGATCGAAAAAAAAAAGATTGCTTGACGAATTCTCAATAAATTCCAAGGCACCAAAACCTCCGCAGTCGGTAGAATTTCAGGGTAAACGTAAACCATTCTGTTCATTAAAATTACACAAAACAATTGACTTCGCGAAAGCGTTTGATCGCGAACCACATAACCGGTTGATACATAAGCTGGCTAAGCAAAACTTATCCACAGGTGTTGATAAATGAATTAAGAACGTTTTGACTAACAAGCCCAAATCAGTTGTGATGAACAAACGCCTCTCCTCCCCTCTCCTCGTGACGTCAGGTGTCCCGCAGGGGTCTGTACTGGGCCCTGTGCTCTTTCTTATGTGCATCAATGATCTTCACTCTAACAGCGAATCTTGCGCTCGTTTATTCACGAATGATTGCGTCATCTACCGTCCCGTTATAGACCCTCGCGATAATACAATTTTCCAAGATGACTTAGACATAGTTTCAATCTGATGTGACACTTGACTGATGAAAATAAGTACACACAAAACAAAAGCTATGATGTTCACCTCAAAACGACATCTCACCCCTTACACGTACTTCATTGGTAGTGACGCCGTTGGAAATGTCTCATCCTTTAAATATCTTGGCGTACATCTCTTATCGGACTTAAAGTGGAACCTTCACATTGAACACATTGCGAACAAAGCGTCGCGAACTCTTGGCTTTCTCAAACGAACACTGTTTTAAGCAGACTTAGATGCAAACCTTCTTGCCTGCACTGCCCTTGTCAGATCTCAACTTGAGTATGCATCAGTCATCTGGCACCCTCATCAAACATGTCTGGCAGATAAGATTGAATTCATTTAAAACAAAACTGCTATATTTATAGCTAGCGACTACTCCCGATTCACAAGTGTAAGCAGTTTTAAACTTAGACTTAATTTGCCACCTCTTCACACAAGGAAGCACATCGCACGCTTATCATTTATTCATAAACTGTATTACAGTCCCTCGCCTTTTAGGAAGTCAATCCTACTACCGCCTCACCATATTTCGCCCCGCTTGGATTACTCTTTCAAAAATAATCTCATATTTGCACGAACCAACATGTTTAAAAAGTCTCCACTACTGCTTGCTATATCGGACTGGAACAGCCTCCCCCAAGAAATTGCCTCCATCAGTGACTATCAGTCCTTGGTCTTCGCACTAAATATGTTAAACCTTGAATAGCCTTGTATCCCTGCAATATTTGTTGTTGTCAGTTTCTTGCTTATAATGCACATGCTTTTATTGGGCGCCATCTTTTTTATCTCTTATGTTTGAAGGGCAAAATTGCACCAAACGCTTTCTACCTTCGATGTTTGCTTTGTACCTTTATTTTTTATCATTGCCTCCTCTTGTTGTCGCTTGGTTCAGTTGTACCAATCTTTGTATTACGGTCCCCTTATCTAATGCCAGAAAATGCCCTTAGGGTTAAAATAAATAAATAATTTATCACCCTATCTCAAATAAAAACGAACAGTACTAGAAGTGTGTGTTACCACTCGAAATATCGTATGATTGTTATGATACGACAAAATATCAGCCCTATAAGAATTGTTGCTATAACTACTGAATACTTATCGGCGAATGATGCGATCTCATTGGCCCTAGAGTGACAGTAAGATGCCCACAACTCATCATGCCCTGCGCTTTGTTAAGTTGTCACAATGGCTATAGCGTGCGAGTGCGAACAAATCGGCTTCGAAACGCTGGCTAAGCTGTGGGTCACGGACAGGGCAATATTTCTCAAAGACTGCTCATCTGAAAACAGACAAACGAACGTTCGCGTGGTGTCATAGCCGTTTTGTTTCTGTTTTCCTTTATGGTCCGAATGCATTAGTTTTTGTGCACTGATCAGCCAAAGCATTATGACCGTCTACATATTACCGTGTTGATTAAACTTTGGCACGCACAAACAGCTGCGATGGTTGTCTGCTGCAAAGTCCCATATTAATCAGAGTAGATATTGATACAGATATACAGATACTCGAAACTATCTCTGAGATGCTAGCGCGATACATTTCCATCGCGATACTGTCCAGTCTTGTATCAAACGCAGATACGAGAAGCGTTAGGTGATGATGCACTTTGAACGCTGCCTGATTTACTCTGTCCGCGCGTCGCGTCGGCTGGACTCGGACTGGGCGTGAAACGGTGTATGGTACATAAGTGCAAGCATCCCTAAACTAGACAAAAAATTTCAAGACAAGGAAGCGCGTTTTATATTTAAAGATTAGTCGTCATTCACGCGCGTAACAGCACTAAAGCTAAGAGCTAATCTAATTTCATTAGACACCAGGCGCAAGATTTCGCGTCTTGCATTTGTTGACATTTGTTATTTTCGCGTCCTCCTCAAAGAAGAACTCTTAACCCCCTCCCCCCCCCCCCCCCCCTTTCGCCTTATTGCGTTTTTCCTAGACACGGCCATTCTCGTCAAATTCGAATATCCAAAAGCCGTACAAATCAATTTCAAGACTGCCCTCTACAGCTTGAAAATTCTGAGTGGAACACATTGCCCCACATATAGTAGAAATAGGCTATAGCTTGGCGTCAATTAAAAATCTTAATCCGATTAATCGTTCCTTTTAAGTTGAATAATTAAGCTATTAATTGGTTTCGCTTATTCCCATTCATAGTAAATATTTTTTTTAAAAAGGTCAATATTGAACTTTTTATTGCCTTTGCTTATTATATGATAAACGGCGGCATGTATAACTTCGGATTTTAAATCAACATTGGTGCGTACAGAAGGTTAAGGCCCAAACGAGCTAGTGATGTTTGAACATTATTGACTCAAACCACGAGCCTGGGGCAAGAAGGGGACGAACAAACGCAAGGTCTCAAACACAACTGAATTTAATTTGACAAGCGATCTTGCTTATATAGGCTCCAATCTCCAAAAAGCACTCAAAGCCTCAAAGTAGTAGTTGAGCCGCAGAGGCAAACAGGTTCCTTGATATCCCAGGGCAATAGCGAACCCCTTTAATTGTTCACAACCGCCTCTGCTGCGCTAAACGAACACTCGCACGGCGTTGAAGCGGCTCAGACACGTGTAGCATTAACAGCTTATTTTGAGTAACAAATCTTGGCTGTACAGTTCACTGTGGGTGAAAATTGCACCTAAAGTTTGCCTTTATACATGCGTAATCGTCCACGTCTTCGTGATGAAAGCGTTAAATATACTAAATAGCTGGTTAAAAATGTTCATTGCGATTAATGCATTCATTAATTAGTCGGTAAGTTAATCAATAAAGCACCCAGCCCTAGCAAACAGTAGATAAAACCAAGTTCAAGTCAGCTAGTGATTTGTTATTTTGAATATGTGTGCGAAGAAATATACTTTTTGTACATGTCGAGAATGCTTCTGTTATTTTTTTTTTTCTGTATTCTTTACGACAGAACTTAATTTTCGTGACCTTTCGTGCATGTGGAAATGTTGTTTCATTCACAGTGACGTTGAATTGGTTTGATATTCATATATATTGCCGCGTGCATGATCGAGAAGTTAAGCTTCACCGTTCATCTAGAAGATTCGCGTACATTCTTACCCCGAGAGTAAATTATAAGGAGGCCAGAATGATCTTGCCTAGTCAGCCTCGCCCTTGCTCTCTCCCGAACATTCCAGGTCGCTAGGTCGAATATTCGAGATGACGAGCGAAGTAGATTAAAAGCCGAGCGCCGTATGGCCGATTGATTCGCTGATTTCTCTCTCGCAATTGCCAGCTGTTACATAAACGAACCGTCGTCTGCTGCTGCTGCCACCGACACTCGCTGCTGTTTTCTCGACGTTTGTTCTTCTCTTTTTCGTGTCCGGCGTAAGTTCGCTCCCATTAATTCTTAAGTTTTTCCCGTTTTCGCCTTCCTTATCGACTGTCGAAGAAAACCCTTGGTGAAAACAGCTAAAAAGAACGATATATTCTTCGACGTTTCGGCCGGAGTCCGGCCTTCGTCAGGAAGACATAACTTAATGCTATGCGAAATTCTGCACGAAGCGCGTAATCGCCAACTTTACTTTTTTATTGCTCTATCCCTACTCACAAAATGCCCTTCGGGGCACTTTGAGGTATATTACATAATAAATAAATAAATATCCGCTTTCCGACGTTGGCTAAGCTATCCCACGGACATAACAACGGTGCTCGAAGCCTACGCACCGCATGACGGACAAACAAACATTCGCGTGGGGCACTACCCTTCTTGTCTCATTTGCATCTCAGCTTGCATCCGCCTTCGAAGGACGCCGGTGATGGTGAGTGCTCAAGGAACCAGACTGTAGAACTTGCCGGAAGAAAGAAGCGGCTCAGGAACAACAACAACGGCAAAACGATACAGTGAATGATGACCAACATCTATTATGAAGCAGGTTTCGCACAGAAGTTGGCCAAAACAGATCGATCTTAGGACGAGAAGAGAGAACCACAGCAAACAATAACGAAAACACCGAATGCAATTCCCGCCTGAACGAGGCACAGACAAAACCTGCTGACGCCGTTGTCCGTGGGGCTGGGTTAGTTGGTCCTTGCGGAGTTTCCTCCTCGTAGCCGCGCATAATAAATGAACGAAGGGCCGGTAAATGACGCGTCAAAGTGTGCGGGAACGCGCCGAATCGGCGCTTCCGGGCTTCTTAACGACCTCTCAGTGGTACCGCGTGGGCGTCAGCGCGTGAGTGGCTAAAGTACGGCTAAAGTGTCCGCAAATATCAAGTTGTTTTGTAGAGTTTTTCGGGGATTCACGCGGTGTAGTTATGAAGGGCCTCTTTCCCTTTTCGCGTCGACGACTGATGCAGAACTTTAGGCATTTCCGTTGTTTATCACGCAGGCGAAAAACGCCGAACGACTGGGCCGAGGACGCCTGGCGCGGGGTATAATATTCCACAGAAGAGAGTGACTGAGCAGAAGGCCATTATAAGAATTGCCTATACACACGTGTTTTTAGGCGATACGGTGGTCCTCTTCTCGATGAACGTCGTTCGTGTCTGAAAGACAACACGGAAAGGTCTCTAGAACTAAAACAAAAAGAAACACGAAGACAAAGTTCGGCGGGACTGAAGTTGCGGTCACGCAGCGCCCCAGTTAATATCACCACCTCTTCTGCTAAACTAGCTTAACAAACGTAAGCATCAGCTACCTGACAGTCAGTACTCCGTTAGAGTAGCTGGCTATAGCTTAGCTGCGGCGATAAAAGTCAGGTACTGCGAGGTGGGTTGTTTCTTCAAAAATTAAACAACCTTCGCGAGTCACCATTTATTTAGAACGAGGCATGATGCAAATAAACTGACGCTGCGCGCGTCGTTTCAATGAGTTCTTTCAGTTTCCAACATCGGTTGCCACTCCAAACTTTTCGCGGGGTATATTTTCAGGGGAAAAAAAGTATTTATTAGTTCAAAAGAGATCTCAAAAGATTTTGCCAATTCAAATGTCAAACTCTTTACTAGTATTCCAGAAGCAATTGGGAGTGTTTCGTTTACAAATCCCTTTCTGCGGAGACTACTTGAGTGCAAACACGTCACCAAGATTCGAGGGCATTCGGCGCCTACACCGCCACCAAAAAAAAAAAGATCAAAAATAAAAGCAAAAATGAGGACTGTGACAGCTGTAACGGACATGGTAACGTCCGCACAAAGAACCCCGAACGTTAACCGCAATCTTTCTCACTCCGGAATCGTGGTCCTGTAAAGCCGCACACCCTCAACGATGGAACGTGTATAGAATTCGGGTTCCAGGTTGGGTTCTCAGACACGGTCTTTGCCGCGGAAGCATTCACGCATCCCCGGCAACGCGAATCGCTCTGTGGTTGCATTCAGTGGTGACGACACGCTATACTGATCTGTCTAGAGCGAGAGTGTGCACGACGTTCGTGCTGCGGCGTGCTTAACGACAGGGACGTTAACAGGATCGTTGGGAAACGCATTTGGACTTTCGGCACCGGAGGTATCGGCGCGGCACCGATGACCGACGGGAGAGGCGTAATGGCCGCTTTTCGCAAGTATCGACGCCGCTAATTGTGCTCTGTTTAGGGCTTCATTTTGAGCGGTCCCCGGAGGCCATCGTGAGATTTAGAGGGCCCGCCGTGGAGAGGCGCGCCTGGTAATGGCACGGCAGACCACTTATGCGCTATGCGTCACTGGGCTTTATGGACAAAAAGTGCCTAGGACGTGTCCCTCACTGTTGTGCTCACCGCAAATGCGTGCTGTCGGCTCGATTTATAGCTGGAAATGTCACAACTGTTTAAGCCGCGATCTCGGCGGAGGCAGAGAAGTAGATGTGAAGGTGGCAGATGCGCGTATTACTTTAGCCCCTGCTGTTTTCCACTCGATGAAGGCTCCCAAGGAACTCTGGTAAAAAAGAGAGGTGTCTGATTGGCACCGCCTCGGACATAGAGTAAAGTGTGTAACATTCGCTCGTATTTTTGGCAAACGGCATTTGAGACGAACTAGGGCTATATGGCCTCTAGGAACCGTTATTAATCGCGCACACGTTTTCGAGGCCTCGTGGCGCACGACCGCGCCTGCGCGGGAGCCCTAAACCGAAGGATGATGTGTGCCGCCAGAGTGAAACGTTTGGACATATATCTGACCTCATTCAGAAACTTCTTTCTTCTTCCATCGTATACCCAAGCACCGGGAGTTGGAACGCGCCACCGTAACAGCTCGGGGCGCTTGGGCCCCTAAATAATCTGCGCTCCAAGTATCGGCACTCCATTCCCCGACTTTCTACGTGTGGGTGCCGCTATATTGGTGCTTGACGCATAGAGGGCGCATTCGAAGCTCCTTAACGATTCGAAAGGTTTGACTTCCTCAGTGTTAAACACATTGTCGGGGAGCTCCTGCGATATGGAATCGCTTTGTCACGAACTATCTTACCGTTTCTGAAGTACGGAAAACCGTTTCCTGCGATTTAAGATAAAGCTTCCCATAACTAGCAACTGCAGCAAGTGAGTTCAAGGACCAAGACGGCCGAAGTGTCCATACTCAGAAAAACATAGGTTATTACGTGGCTCAAGAAAAAGCCATCTCCGTGCTTCCGGTCACGTGTCAGACATCTCCGCTCCTCCAAAGAGTACGTCTTCTCACACTTTTTTCTTTTCCTGCTGGTATTTCTTTTCTTTTTTTTTCTCCCGTCGTCGCGTCAGCACCATACCAATAGCAGTTTGGTAATGCCTTGGGAAATCCGAATCATCAGCCTTCCTCGCTGGGTCGAGCGAAAGCAGCGAATATTTGCGCCCAGCAGCGCGTGGTATTGAAAAGGCAGGCGCGTCCGCCCGAAAGGAACACGAGAACGCGCTGAAGACATCCGATGCCTCCATTTAGATCCCCCGGCCATCCCGGGACCGAAAAGGGGCTCGGAGGAAGACACGTGCGAGGACCCTTACTGGTGCGACGACTAGATTGTTTGGTTGCCTAGATACTAGACCTTGCGCACTGGCTACCGGACGCCTTCGTAAAGCGTTAGAAGTATAGAATCGGAGTCGCACCGCTAATATACCATAATAAAAAAGAAATTCTGCGGACACTTTCTGAAGCGCGGTTCTTTCTTACATGACGGTCCTGTCAAATTGGTCTTTAAAAAACTGTCTGCAGACAGTTTTGAAGCGTGTATATGTATAAAGATGACATGCTTCAAACATGCTTGAGGCGAGTCCGAAGGTAATTAATTCTGCCATGATGTCTGCATAGAAACTCCGTGTCTTCTTCTGCATGGCTGCGGATTTACAATGTTGACGTTTCTGTCTGATTGCTGCTTTAGAAGAACAACGTTTCCGCGATGATAAACGGGCGAATCAGTTTGAGTTCTACACAAATTACAACTTTGTCTCCTGTTTTAAGATTTCGATGTGTCAACGCAATGCTTAACAACTGTTTCTGTGCGGTGCCAGATGCACAGAATGTTTTGCAGCTACTGATATATATCTATATACGAGTTGTTTCAGCGGAGGCTAGGGCGAAAACGATCGGGTGGTAGTGGAATATAGACGCTTTCAGGCAGCTGTGCATGGGCGCCACCATAACCGACCTTCAGTTTTCGTTTCCTCTGATTCCGTTCGCTCCACTTCTTCATTGTCACAGCAGGACAGGTTATCGTCACTTTAGGTGTTACTGTGTCCTTCTCCCCAGCATAGGCCTTTGTGGAGGCTCGTGAACGCCCGCTTCAGTGGCTCGGCATCTCCGTAAGACAAGAGAAGGTCGGCTATGGCAGCTCAACCTGGCGCGCGCTGAAAGCGTCTATAATAAAAATACCCTGAGACTGGAGACCATCGGTGATCGGTGCACTTTTGTGTTTTTGTGGAAAGAGGTTTTCGTTCCTTCGTTTCTATCAGGCTTGTATGGGTTTTTGAAGGCTACATCAACACCATCCATGCACGTAGCCAGGATTTTGCTTCGTGGGGGAGGGGGGCGGTTATGGCAAAAATGCTTTATGACGCGGAGGGTGAGAGGAGGCCCCAGCAAAATGGATGATTTCGGGGGGGGAGAAGCGCCGGGCGCCATGCCCCCCCCCCCCCCCCCCCTCCCCCTGGATACGTGCCTGACACCAACTTTTGTCATATAAATTCAGCTGTGTTTGTCCTTCGTGAGACCTCCGTGTTTGTTCGTCCTTTCTTCTCCCAGTCTCGGGGTGTTCTCCTTACATTAAAGTACCATATTTGACTGTCTATTTTATTCCAGTTCCCTACGACACGGCAAAACGTTAGGCAATATATTTTGAAATGATATTACGATATTACGTGATCGCCGAAACAGTTTTCCATCTTTAATACGAGCTTAGGACCCGCAATGAATGAGATGGTGTCAGTCCATGGAAATTATTTTGCACCAACACATGGTAACCGGGTGGTTCTCCCTGGTAGTCGGACGTCTTATAGTCTTAGTCGATTTGTCGACACTGCGTCGAGCCCGGAAGACGCTGACTGGCGAAGGCACCCGTGAGTTTGGCGAAATATCACGCAAAAAGGAAGACCTGCGCCCTTTCCCCGAATTTTACCACTATACCTCGTTCACCCTTAAGCTGAGACTAGAAGTTCCGCCTTCAGCGCGAGCTTTCTGCCCTTTCTAACAAAAGTGTGAACGAGCAGGCACGCGCAACCAAAGCACTGCGGAAGCCAGCGAGCTCGCTCTGTGGTTGTTCCAAAATTTACTCGATCCGATTCCAGAGTAAAGGTTTCGTACCGTGGCGTTTCAAAAACTTACACGAGCTTACTCGATGACGTCAGAACTCGCGCTCTAGAAGCAGGTTGTTTACTCAGGAGTAATTACTCAGATTGCCCTCCTTGATCGGAAGGTTACGTCGGATCAAATGGAGTAAATACTTCCCGTGATCTGTTCGACGTCTGCTCGTCGTCTGCTTTCTGTGCCCACAGCAGTCGAAGCTCCTCTGTTCTGTTGACTTTCATGGCAGACGTTCGAAATGACAGATGCAATGACAGGTGCAGCCATTTATGTGCGGTTATTGCGATTTCCTGTTTTCAACGCACGAATTGACTGTTCGTCACATCCAGACCTTGCACGTTCCCCAGGAAGGTATACCTGTTGTTATTATCAGAGTGCGAGCATAAACAGGAGCTTCTCCGACCTCGTTCCCGGCGTTGGAGTCAAGTCCTTATACTTACGTTCAAGGCTGAAAATGTTCGAACGCGGGACGTGATGTGGGAGTACTTTTCCCCCCAGAGAGTGTGTAATGAGATGCTATCGTTTTTCATGTAGTGAAGGCTTCGAAGATTTGATGTATTTGATCAGTCGACAGTCCCACCCCTTCTACCTCTCCAAGAAATATAACGGTTTGGATATTATCTACGTGATTTTGTAATCATATTCGCGTCAAAGCGAACATAAGTTACACATCACTGTTGAGAAGGCCCCCTACGCTGTACCGCTACACCCTGTGGGGGTGATTTCCTCATAACGTAATCGGTGCAAATCACGATGCGTGGAACGTATGCGTTCAGGGCACCTGGACTTTACTTGCAGCGATCGTGCTGAATAATAATAAAAAAAAATAATGTCTAACTGAAAAGGTGTCGGTATTTTTGATATTGATATACAGCACAAAAGGAAGGTGAGCAAAAGGAGGTGGTGGAGCCACCTCTGGAAACACCGCGTCCTCACCGTCAAGGAAAAGCTTCGCATCCGTTACTCTTAAGGCCTGTTCACACATGCAGCGGAGCGCTACAAGCGTAGCTCTGACCTCGCGCTGGGCGCGTGCTGACGGGAGCGTTCACCAGCTTTGTATCGCACCGTCAAAACTGTTGCTCATGGCCGGCGATAAGCAGTTGACGGCACGTGAGCAGCGCTACATAAGCGCTTCGCTGCATGTGAGAACCGGCCTTTATCGTCTCTTCGAGTGCCTTCTCCATGATAAAAAGAGATCGACTTCTACTTTCCGCCATCGCTGCCACGTTTTTTTTTTTTTTTTTTTTTTTTTTTAGTTTAGTACGAAGCCAATCCGCGTAGAATCCAGGTGATAATCCCGGCCGTTCCAAACGCGAGTCGCGGTCGAATCATTTACTCGCGATGTCACGTGGTATTACCCGCTGACGTAAGAGAGAGCTTACTTGCGTAAGATTTGTAACACATCCTTTGAGACGCTGCGACGCGCGCTGGCGGCAACGCTGCCACGAGCCAGCAGTGATGACGTTGGGGGAAAGGGGGGGGGGGGGGGGGGAGGCGCGGAAGGCGCCGGCGTTGACTTTGAGGTATTAATGCGCAAACACACTCAGCCACCGATACGTTCTCTTTTTTTTTATTATTATTGTTAGCAACCGGGCCCCCCACCCAAGCCTATGTTGAACGCTGGTGTTACGTCAATGTTTGGCTTGGATCGTGTTGCAATCATTACCTCGGAGTGTGCCTGGCTCTAGCTCGCGGTCAATAACCCACTACGCGGTGGAAGCAATTACAAAAGCGTCAGACAACCCGTGTCACTCGATACGATACTGGAATAGTCCATATCGCAATATTTATATCTTCCATACGAAGCCGCTGTTTGTAAAACTACATAAACGTTACGCTTTAAGTGCGAGCGAAGTCGAAGCCGCAAGCGCGAGCACGCTCCCCTGAACCATAGCGTTGAAGGGAAACTGAAGCGGTTCTGTATCTGAAAAAAAAAAAAAAAAAAAAACACTTAGATCGTCTTTATTTTCCTCGAGGATCACGGATATCGAGAATATATTTCAAATTTTTAGCACAGAGTCTGCAGAAAAGTATTTTCAAAGTACCGCTGAAGTCGCTCCCCCATCCCCGGAGCGTAACGTCATATCCAGAGTTTTTTTAATCTCCGTTCTCACGCATCTTTAGCGCCTATCAAAGCTAGGCACGAGCGCTCTCGCTATTTCCGAATAGGTAAAAAAAGGGGCGTCACGACTGATGTCAGTGCGGGGGAATATAGCTGGCGAGCTTGCAATTGCACGCGCTGCCCACCACACGAGCAACACGAGCTTGACGGCCGAAAAATCCTAGTATGACGTAACGACCGGTCAGAGATTTTTCTTGTTTTCTCGCGTTTAGTTACATCTTCAGCGAAAACAAACCTAATCTTCAGATTCACGGAATAAAACTACTCCAGAACTCCCCCTAACTATTTTTTTAAGAATCTCTGTAGCTTTTCTTTAACGATACTTGTTTTGCACAAACGCGCGTGCTTGACAGTGCTTCTAAATCCCAGAGTACCCTCTACCCAGAGGTCGCTGTCGTACTGAACCTGAGTATAAAAATTGCAACCATGATGCCCCGACTGGTACCCATGCGTGCGAGCAGGTGAAACGTGCGCGTGAACGTAGCCTTGGAAAGCTTGCAATGTCTCTACCCGTGCGCGCGCGCCCTCACAACACAGACATGGGGGCGGTCAGTCGCCCAGCTAGAGTGAACTACAAGAGCGGTAGTGAGATCAGGCACCGACGCACACCATGCACTGCTGCGAGCCGGCGAGCGTGGAAAGGTTCCGGGTGTACGCAGTGCCTCTATGGTAGTATGTGCTGGCGGATCCAAGAGTTCGAGGTCTTTCGGTGAGAAAGTTTGGCTTGGCGATTTGCAGCGCGAAATGGCTCGCGTTCACATCAGAACTTTATTTTTTCAGTTTTGTTTCTACTCTCCACTTAGAATTCTGTGTTTTCTATCGCTTATGTCGATTGAAGTGCACTGCGGAATCGACTACGACGACCACGACAACGCCAGTAGTGCAGCAAATGCTATGCCATGCATGCGGTACTATACTCCCTTCACCGTTATACCGAGACTAGAAGCTCTGCCTTCAGCTCGAGCTTTCTGCCCTTGCTGACACTATGAACGCGCAGGCACGCGCAAACAAAGCACTGCAGAAGCCTGCGAGCTCGCGCTGAAGGAGGAGGTTCTAGTTACTGGTTAAGGCACATTCACACGGGGGAGAAATTCCGGGAATTTCTCCACGGCCCACGCATCCCGCGACGAAAACGTCAGGCTTCGCGATGTGCAATCGCGTTTTCGTCTCGTGATGCGCGCGCGATTTCTCCCTCGTGCGAATGGTGAACGTAGAACAGCAGATGCACGCAGCGTCACTTATGCGAAGCGCAAGTTTGTCTGCTTCTTACTTAGGGGTTGCGAGGACATCAGAACGCGGAGCTGTAATTGGCCGATTGAAAACATAGTGGTAGGTAGACATCAGTCTATTCAACCATTGAGGTCTACCCACTATCCTTTTAATCAAAAGCCAATCGGAGCTCGGTGTCGCTCTGACGTCAGCGCAACTCCTACGCAAGAGGCAGACGAACTTGCTCTCCGGACCGGGCGACTAAGTCGTCTGCTTTTTGCGAGGAAGTTGCGGTGACGTAAAAACGACGCCGACCTCTGATTGGCTTTGTTTGAAAGGATAGTGGGTAAACCTCAATGCTGAATGTCTTCAGCTCTACCCACTATTTTTTTTTTTTTTTTAGTCAGCGAGTAAGAGCTCGGCGTTCTGAATTCATCTTAGCCCCTGTGCAAGAAGCAGACGAACTTGCACTCCGCATTGGTTGGTCGCCTTTTCCCTCATCAGATGTATTGACGAGGAGAGAGGTTGACGTTGATGAAGTTCGTCAGAACCTTCCCTTACAATGACGCAACGTCTTCTCCGCTAGTGTTTACAGTGCACTGGCGAGGATTAACTTCTAGCCGTGCGAAAATCAATGCAGTCTCGTTTTGGACCGCGATGAACCAGCACCTTTGCGATAGAAAGATCTGGGAGGTGTTGTATGAATGTTTTCCAGCGTTAGCGGTATGTAGCAAGCCGCGAACAAATGCGGCCGCCACTGACTGCTAGCAAACGGCGACACCCAAACAACACTTCTCCCGCAGTTCCCGCGGCTATGTAGAGCGCAACGCCACTAAAGATAACCACGTTTAATACCGTATATATTCTGATTACCGCGGAGCTGATAAGGGCTAGTTTCCCCAGGATCGCGTCCCCCGCAAAGAAATGAAGACACGGAACTCTGGAAACCTACCGCCATCTATGAGCGACGGCGGCAAGCCACGGACATGGTTGCCGCTGTCGCTTATAGATGGCGGCAGCCTTTCCACTCTGGCTTGCCGACTCGCGGTCGGCCATTACTTTTCATTGTACAACCCCGCTGGTCTTCCTTCTTCACCAGAGTGGAAAGGATGAAGGTTTTCTTTTGTCTTTGTGACAGGGTTTTTGGGTAAGAGCGTCTCATGTTCCAACCGCGCTTTGGGATCATAGCGCACTTGTCATAGGAGCCAGACTGGAAAGACTGAAGGTTTTTTGTTTTCTTTTTCTGACAGGGTTTTTGGGTAAGAGCGTCTCGTGTTCCAACCGCGCTTTGGGATCTTAGCGCACTTGTCATAGGAGCCAGACTGGAAAGACTGACGGTTTTTTGTTTTGTTTTTCTGACAGGGTTTTTGGGTAAGAGCGTCTCGTGTTCCAATCGCGCTTTGGGATCTTAGCGCACTTGTCATAGAAGCCCGGTTATATATAGGTCCAAAATTGATGTTCGGCTGCGTGCTTTTGTGAGGGTGCGTGCAACAAAACAAACTGAATACGGAAAGCAGGTTCAAAGTAACTCGATTTCGACTTCAGCAAAGCATCGATAGGGTATCACGTGATTAAAGCTCCCAGCGCTTGTCACTACACGGTGACTGTAAGTCGCGCTCGGATTACTAATAGAGTATACAAAAGACAGTCTGCAAGCACTGTCTGAGCCGTGTCTCTTCCTCGTAGGACGGTCCTCTCGCGTGAGTCTTAACCAAAAACTGTCTGCAGAGATATTTGAAGCATATGCGTGTATCAAGCAAGCACGCCTGCAACAGACTCGAGTCGTGTCCGCGGATGATTCGGTCTTCGTGTCCGCGGAGAAACTCCGCAGACACGAAAAGAGAAACCCCGCCTCTTTTCTGTGATGTAAGCACGAACGGTGTGAGTGCGGCTCCAGAGGCGTAACATTGGATGCTCAGGCTGCCTTGATTTACGTGATCACTGTGGCGCTATCCGTCCACCATTTTGTGGCACACATTTCTTTTTTTTTACTTCGCAATTATTTTTTTTTGAGTTCGTTCAGAGTGAAACGCGTAACTTGAATTAAGTTTTTTTTGTTTTTATTTTTGTTTTTTTTTAACGGAAGGTAGCATTTAGTTTAAACATAAAAGAGGCAGCGCAGCCCCGGTTTAAAACGTGGGAAATATACTGCCTATTTCAAACTAACCTTTAAAAATAATTGACATGTAATAAATGTTTAAAAAAAAATCGTGTTTTATGAATGGCTACTTTATGGCCCTTTATGGCAAGTAATCTTTATTGGCTCTTATAGAGGTATGAGGCTTAGACATTCTTTGAGGTACCACGAAACAATATTGTATTAATCGATTCGCTGAGCGCAAACGTAAGGACACCAGAAAAGCTATTTAACAGAGTTCTATTACGAAAAATGTGCCATGTAAGCGAGATTTGTCTTGCACGTCAAAAACCCCCGAGGGTCAAAGTGAATCCTTATTAGTTTTTCGCTGGTGTGTGCCAAATGCCCGATGCCGTTCGCTGGTTTGGCACGTAAGCCCCACAGTTTACATTCCTAAGAGTTCGCGAAAACCATTTGGCGGTATAAGTTCGACTGGGTGAGTGACTACAGCTGAACCATTAAAATCGAGCGTCGGTTTTGCGCCACCTATCCAAAATGATCCTCAACTTCAAGACACCCTCTGGCGGATCTTGGTCGAGGCTCCCAAGTGAGGAAGCTTTGTGCATCGGAGGTAGCGAGCGACTTGTTCCGTCAATGGAGACCCACGCATCTAGTGGCTTCCCTCCATCACCCCCGGAATACGCGCACATGAACAATGCGCCAAACTTACCTTTTTCCTGACTTGACAACAATTAAGCGTAACCGATTATCGAAGAGTCATCTGGCGGCGTCGCTTGCAACCAAGGCGAGGAGATGACTTTACCTAGCAGCTGCGACGCACACGGTTTCCAAACCTATATTAATCTTACCGCGCGATCCAAATGCTGCCGGTTATTAAAACCTACCACGGTCGCGCACCCCTCCTCCCACCTCCTCCCCTTCACTACCGCAGTACGGAACCCGCCATATCACACGGGTTACGTAAACAGACGGGTTACACCTATGGAATGTCATTGGAACACGCACCGAACGCCCCAACACGCAGAATGTAACGGGATAGAAGCTTTCATTACTATATTATTATCAAAAAGAAAACGGCGAATACGGTGGAACATGGTCAGGATATTTAATTACCCACATCGCGTCCCGCCAGAATGCAAATAACGCAGCTTGCGTAAAGCGCGGTATTGTGGTCAGTGCACCGTTCAATCGATCGCTCAAATTTTTGTACTCAAAAGGTTTCGCAACGGAAACAGAAGAGGGGGAAATTTGTAAAATAATAAAAGTCGCGTTTCTTTCGCCAGACGGCTCGCTATCAACGAATAACAAAACGAAATAACCCACCCTAAAAGGACATTGAACCTTTCGTACGTGCCGCTCGCGTGTACAACCAGAGTGTCGAACCGGAACCGAAGCGAACCGGAGACCGCAACCGAACCGTTATTTTTAGCCGACCTCAAATGGAAACGAACCAAAATCTTCGCCGCCAACTTGGGGCTGAACCAAAACTGAACCGGGAGAAAAAAAAAATATATATATACATGTATATATATAACGGTAACTGGTTCAAAACGGGTGCATAGTATTTTTTTTTCGTGAATATCACAAGATTATTGTTTGAGAATAGAAGATTGGCAGCCGTACTGCTATGCAGGGATGGGCAAAATACTTGCAAATATGTATCGAAATACAAATACAAAATACTTCGCCAAAAATGTATTTAATTACAAATTTAATTACATTTCCAAAAAAGCATTTAAATACAAGATACAAATACAACCAAATGTATTTGGTCTCCTCCAAATACTTTTCCAAATACATTCCTCAAAATTTGCGTCAGCGACTTCAGAGCACCAGCAACAAGTTTCTGGGTATCTCATTTTAATTTCGCATCGCACACACGGGAGTTAGTGTGCGAGGCTCTAGTAACGTAATAGAAATATAATCACACACAAAAAAATATTAATCAGCTTGGACGTAATAGGTGAAAAAAGTACAAAGCTTCAAGCAGCTTTTTTGTCGATTACGTTTTGGTATAGACCAACAAAGAACCGAGACGACCAAGAGGCGCAGAACTAGCTAGAGAATTTTTTATTGTTGCAACTCGCACCAGTTACGAAAATGTGGACGACCCGAGCATTTAGAATGTTCCAGGCAAAAATATGGATGGAAATCAGGCTGGAAAGCATCACAAGTTGTCACAGGCACTTATTTAGCCAGTCTGCCTGTGAACGTCGATTTCGTCACTAAACGCTCGTGCTTGATTGAGAGACACTGCATTCGGTGCAGAACTTAGTTTTCTTCCTGCTCTGGACACGTCTCAGGATGAGCAAATTGAGTCATGACAATAAATTTAAGAGATGTATTTTCGCCCACAAAATTGTATTTAATTACAATTGTATTTGAAATACCCACGTTTTAGTATTTAAATACACACGTCAAATACATTACCCAATTTGTAATTAAATACAAATGCAAAATACACAAAGTATTTCAAATACGTATTTCAAATACTTGTATTTGAAATACTGCCCATCCCTGCTGCTATGTATAGATCAAATCATCGAACACAGATTTGCAATGTTTGAGAAACCGTACTGGTTTCGTGGCGCTTTTGTATTGGCGCTATGAATAATCTTTTGTCACGTGGTCACGTGACATCATAATGTGCGGACACGCTGTTAATTAATGCCACGTCACGTGACCTCGTGATTTCACGTGACAAAGTCACGTGACTCACTGGTCGAGTCGATATAAATTGAGAACATCACTAGATTTATTAGCGTTGTTGACACCGTGACCTCACATAACTTTGTCACTGGGCTTCGCATCGCAAAATACGTGACACTCGACGTACACGATTGTCATGACCGCGAGTCGAGCGCTCGGGTTCGTAATAAGTAATAATCAGCATCGACAATCAGCCTCGTCAAACATTCAGATGTTTGACGAGGCTTGCGGACTGACTTTAATATGCTGTATGGGGTGTATTCACTGGCGGCCATATCTGTGAGCGCTAATGCTGAGCACGTGCTGATGGCGAGCTTCCACAGTTATTTTGCGATGTGCACCCCGCACCATCAAGATTGCCGGTCTTGGCAGCCTATTACTGCGAGCTCGTTCTGAGCATGTGCTCTAAGCAGTGACCTCAAATATGGCGGTCAGTGAATACTCCCTATAGGAGCAGCGTGACCCCAGCTTAACAACGTCTGAAGCTCAGCCCATATGCTCTATGCTTTGCCAACCCCAGCGCATGATGAACACTGACAGTATATAATTAACGTCAGAATACATGGCCACTCGTTCTAATTGCGAGTTGGGAAAAAGAAAGCTGTTTCTTTCCTTTTCTTTTTTTTTTCTGTGTCTGAGATTGCGCGGAAAGGAATCGGTACAAGTTACGCGTTAAGTGTTAACACATTAATTGTATCGTGTTACGCACACGTCTGCCATTGTAGGCATATGCGTTCTACAGCTACGTTTATATAAAAAACAAGGAAAACTTACACTGTATAGGTTTTCCTATTGAAATTGTTTTTTTCCCCCACTTGGCCTTAAACAGGTAAGCTTCTTCTTAAAAAAGAAAAAAAAAAACAAGTACTTCTTTATCTTTTAGATTTTTCTGAGGAGAAACAACACGAAACACAAAAAAGCTCCACCACATAAGATGTCTTCAAACAAACACAACCATTTCATTTGCGGCAGTCCCGCCTGAAGAAATCGACATGGGATCAAACGGAATTTGAAACGACAAAAAGAAAAACAAAAACAAATAAAAATGAGTTCGGACAAAAGAGGATTTAAAAAAAAAAAAAAAGAAGAAGCAGCTATGCGCGGTTTGCGAAATACTTTAAATTAAATATAGTGCCTTTGGTAATTTACCTAAAAAGCTTGACCACGGCAACGGAATCTTTCTGGTGCCGTACAGCGGCGGTGACGCAGCTAATACAGCATACAAAAGACAGACCGCAGATGTCTTCGAAGCCTACGTATCTATAGAGCAAACGTCCTTGGACAAGCTCGAGACCTATCCGCGGATAAATCCGCCATCTTATCTGTGGAGAAACTCCGCGTCTTTTGTGCGATGAACGGACAGAGTGACTCTGTTTTTTTTTAAGTTTCTACATTGTTCCGTGTCTACGCGTGTGTTTCCGTTAGCGCGTCTCGAAAATATTATCGGCACAGGAAGGAACGTGGGTAAAAATGGACATTACATTTAATATATTGTCACGAAGAAAATTAGATCGTACCTCGCACCTCCACCACTTTTGTAACGAAGAAAATTAGGTCGTACCCCGCACCTCCACCACTTTCGTAACGAAGAAAATTAGGTGTCTTCTTCTTCGTTGATGAAACGATTACTCTGTTTATTTAAGAAATCTAGACAAAGACTGTTTTACATCACTTTGAACATTATATAACTTGAGATTAAACTTTTGAGGGGGAAATAATTCTAACCGAAGGAAACTTTCCCTGCCGTCCTCCCTGACCACACACACCCTCAGCGGGGGCCCCGACCACAGCCAAACTCGACAAACACAGTTCCACACAAAGGCGGGCGAGCCGAACTCCTCCACAGCCGTAAGGGGGACCAAGTTTGCGAGCTAGCGGGCGGACGGCTCCACAGCCGAAGGGGGGTCGGACGTGCAGGTTGGTTTTCCAGAGGCAGGGAGATGTCCAAGGCTTGGTATCCAGGAGCCAAGTGCCTTACGGCCCTTCGGTGGCCGCTTATATTCAGTTCAGCAGCATTCTGGGGTCCTTCAGTTCACCAATCAGAGAAGTTTGGAAGGACCAATCAAGAGGGGTTTTCTTAGCACCAATCAAAAGGCTCGGAGCTCAAAGCAAATACGAACATTCCAAAAAACATGCGCATACACGAGACAGAACACATTCCAAACGAAGCTGACAAGAGCAGCCATAAACAACAGAAAGCACTTCCGTACGCGGACAGAGAAGTTACACATACACAGCGCAAAACCACCTCCGAAGTAAAGATCCCAAATGCAAACATACACAAGACAAAAAGTTTCCAACGCGGGGTTCTGTAAACCAAGTATAGTGTTACAGCGCTCACGTTCTCCCCCATTTGGGGTCCCCCGACCCCGGCGGAATCCAACAGCCGTCCCGTGTAGACGGAAAGAACTCTCGAAAAAGGCAAAAACATAAAGTGAAGCTAGACGAAATACTCGCGCGAGCAAAACTTCGCGACAATATATATATATTTCCATTTTGCCATTAAGATTAATTGGCGGGAAAAGCCTACTGTCACGTTACTCTAGGGCGGAGAAAATGAAGACGACTCGATATACCCGAAAAACAAATTGTAGTATCTTGATACGTGCTGGGAACGGCGTTTCATATATACCTCGCTAATGAGGTCATCTTCCAAAGTTTGGTAATTAAATAAAAGCAAATATAGCTAGCTGATTTTCCTTTTTTTTATGAATGGCTGAACTTAGCGATTTGATCATTACCTCGAGAAAAAGAGGCTCCGTAGCCGTCTTGAAAGAAAAATTTATGCGAGGATGATAATGCAGATATATACAAGGGAGCACCAAACACTCTATTTTTTTTTCATCTTTCTAGATTTTTACATTTTTTGTGTTTTCTTTATTTTTATATATCACTTCAACGTCGTGTAACACTAAACTATAAAGCTCGTTCAAAAAGCTCGTTCATGATGACTTTCTCATAGAAAGCGACCCATGTTATTAAATAAAAAAAAAAATCTTGATTTAAAAGGATCGGTGATTGAGTGCATTGGGGAACGGTCAGTTGATCAATGATGCTCAGACATGTACGTAACACGTTGCTAGTAACGAGTGACTTTTAACCAGTTTCTTTTTCGGTAACGAGTAACGTACTTAGTGACTTTTTAGAAATGGAACGAGTAAGCGATTTAGTTCCTTTCAAGGTCAAGTAACGACTAACGGTATTTCGTTACTTTTGATGAGTAACGTATACAATACCGTTTAAAGAGACTCGTTTTAATACCAACATAAATATGCGTCTATTGCGACAAAGGCAGATGGGCAACTAAAAAAATAACTGAACGGTACGACAGTATAACAAGGTTCATCGCTGAGCACGTCAGGCGAACTCTACAGCTGGGATTGTCCTTCATCCAGCGAATACAACAGGGTTCGCTGGCTGAACATTCAAAAATCGTGCGCCGACCGAATGTAAACCCGGAGGTTGCCAACACGTGAAGGCGCACAAACCGTTGTCGACTTCAAAAATTTGGATCGAGAGAGAACAAAAAAAGAGAAGGGTATTCACCAGTTCTTCCCGAAGCACAACACTGCCGTTCCTTCGAGGGCGTCGGTAGAACAACTCATCAGCGTCGCCGCATATGAATTCTCAAGAAAGAGTGGGGACACGACCGATGAAAACTTCGAGAGGCAGCTACTGCTTAATTTCAGTGACTACTGACAAGAAAACGATAATCAATAAAACAAAAGCAGTTGCGTATATGGTCGACAAAGTAACGAGGAAGAGCATCTCGTTACTTTTGAGGTAAAGCAACGCGTACCTTTTGAGAATCGTTAGCGAGTAACGTATTCAGTTACTATTTTTTGGGGTAACGTGGGTATGCCTTCTGCGACTTCACTATACTGCCTCCCAATTTACCCTATGGCGCATATGCTTTGTTTCACTAGCTCGTTAGCCATCCCCAACCAGTTTGCTATCACGACTAAACCGAACACGCGCCTTAAAGACGCTGCAATCCTTTTTTTTTTTTGCGTGATTCTTTTAGCTGGTAATTGCAAACCCACAAAGACAAAGCGCGCAGTGACGAGGAAATATATTGACTCATGCTGCATTCGTTCCATCGGACCGTACAGTGAAACGGAGTAGATAATAGAGAGTTTTAGCAGGTTGTTTTTTTGCCCCGATAACGATACCTCCTCTCCCCTCCGGCGGCCGTGGGCATGCGCCTTAGCGTTATCGGGTATCGTTATCGGGGCGAAAAAGCGATCTACTAAAACTCTAGTAACAGCGACGCAGCCGAGTTCCCTGAATTCGTCGCATGGGGGCGCGGTATACTTTAAGAGGAAGAGTGGATTTCAAGACTGTAGAGATTACCAAGCAAAGATTAAGTGAATGGTGGCTGAAATCGAGAGAAAACTAGGTATTTTCTTATTTACTGATGGCAAGGGGGTTTCATAGCCTCATTTTCTTCGCACTGCAGAGTGAATATAGGTTTCACATTTAAATATTCTAAGCTTAAATGTAAAACAAAATGGATAGGTGGCGTAAGCTACCGCCCGATCCAAAGGGCTCAGCCGTATTCATCCATCCATCCATCGGTTGTGGCGTCTCCCGGATTGCGGTGGTGGCGGCGATATCTTGCGTCTCCGGTGAAACGTACATTTCGAGTATAAGAATGTAGCTAACTTTAGGATGGAGCGGCTTAAGGGTAGAAATAAATAACGCATTAAAAGCGTCCTGTCGCCTCCTCGCTCTTGTGCCGTGCAACGCTCGATGATAAGGCGAAAAGTTGAACGCAAAACGCCTGCTGCAGCGTTGGGCAACTTTGCGAGTTCTCAACTCTCAGTTAGGTTGATGTGGCGTCGGTATACACGTAGAAAGATGTGTTCACGAGATTTAGCGCTCCTACATTCCATAAGAAAGCACTCGGTGAAGCAATATCGCTGTAATCTGTGGAGAAGGCTCGGTCAACAAAGAGGCTCAAATTACGGCGCGTTAGCCAGGAAGGCTGACCGCGTTTTTCGACCTAAATAAACTATCGCCGAAAGTTCGAACCGCTTGAGGATGTGACTCTGGCGATTAACATTGAACGCAAAATTTGCTAACATCACGTTACCTACACCAAAAAGATTAAAAAAAATAATTGAGAAAAAACATGATTTCTTCATGAGCCAACGAACATCTAAGCCTCGTGTCGTCAAAACATGACATTGCAAACGCTTGAAGCAACTCTCAAAATACACAAAACAAGAAGGGGCTAGCAAGAAATAAAATATTATGCCGTTTCTTGTTGTCGAGTGTTTTCTTTTTACCTATATAAATTTCACATCCGTCCTCAATGTCAGCTAGTTTTTATTTAGACGATATCACGCTTAGTTGGGCATCCCCTTATAGAGAACCTTCGTCTCTCAAGTATCATTTGATCCAGGTAATGTCATGTTCAAACCTTCGCGTCATATATCCCAAGCGCAAGGGTCACATCATCACGGAGTCAACATCAACAACGCCCCAAAATATGCATACAAAACAACCTACGGCCTAAAGTTTACCCAATCCTTATGCACTTTGATTACGAACACTCATATGGCACATAACAATAACAGCAACCCTTGAAGAGATCCGGACCAAACCATTTAGAGATAACAAATATATTATCTGTAAACTTAAAGCCAGACTACCTTCCTGTGTCTAAAAAAGCGATCAAATACTTACAGCGTTCGAAGATTGTGTTAAAAAAAAAAAAGTATCTCAAAGTTTTCTTTCGAGTTCATTATAAGAAAAGACATTCAAATATCCTCGCCAGTTCCTCGAACAAACTTGGCGGCAGTTTGTCCCGCTCCCCTAACTAACGCGGTCGGGGTTGACGGTCGCTGCCAATTCCGTAAAGTCAAAGTGCGAACAGCGCGAACTGCTTAATTATTCTCCAAGTTGGGGGATCCCGTTGATCCTCCTTTCTGTAATGATAGTGACCCTGAGGACTATTCTCCGTTTGATTGAAATTCGCGAAGCCGGCAAGCAGCGTTTTAACGCATTCCGGGAAATACAACACACACACACACACACACACAAACCAAGTTTTAATGCTCCGCCGTAGTTTGCGCGCACTATTAGCCGATGGCTCGAAGGTGCCGCTGATAGAAAACTGAATGCACGGATTTTAAATAAAACTTAAAATTGTGCTCGGGATCTGACCAACCCTACAGGACCTTAAAGTTTTGTTTTAAAGGGTGATTTATCCAGTTCTATTTGATAAACGCCAGCTGACTTATAATAGCGTTCATAGTTTAGCATTACTAAATCCAAAACCAATTAAAAATAGTTTTAGTTATTCCGAATGCAATGTATCACCTTCTACAAGATCCTATTGCACTGAAAAGCATGCCATCAAACCTTTTTTCTACTCCTGATGTGTGTAGCTTTTACAGAAGACTACAACCGTTCATAGGACATCAACTGTGTCAAGTGTGCTATTATGACACCAAACACTGTGCTCCTTCGAAAACGGAACCAACCAGATCCATACCTGTTCACATGCGCGAAGGATGGACGTGCCCCGTGCGAAATATTAATAATTTCTAATCTGATTGGTTTAACAGGTCAAGGGGAGACCAAATAACTCCAAATGTATTACGGCGCTATACGAGTTAAGGAACGTCTCTGAATGTGAGCGACTCAAAAGCTTAAAACACTTCGCTAAAAATGTCCAGACGCGCTGCAACACAAATAAAAACACATGACTGTGAAATACGTTCATAAAAAATTCAAATTTCCAAGTTTTGTTTTGTTTGCATGTTTATGTCTATTTTATGTATACAACACACGTTTGCAATGTTGTTTTTGTTGTAATATTACAAACAAATGCGAAGTTCTATTTTTTTTTTTTTTTGTTATGCACCTAACCTTTCGGGGCATCATTACCGAGTTCTAAGCTTTCCAAACGCATAAACATACACCAATAAAATTCAACTGAAAATTATCTTCTTTTTTTTTAAGACCTCCAAATTTTTCGAATACGACTTACCATTGGGTGCGTTGGAATTTTTACAAATGTAAAAGTTGGAACGCATAAGCGATAAACACGCGTAAACGAAACCGTTTCGGATATCCTTTTCATACCAAAGTCGGATAGTCCAAATTGAGGGCCAGTGCGTAATCCCAACTTCATATAGGGGATTAATCCGACGTGAAATCCGATCTATAACATTCAGTTTTGAAACAGCTGCATGAATCACGCCTTTCGGGTTCGTAATTGTTATCACCCCTTCCCCCTCTTTTTCCCGAAAAGAAAAGAAAAATAGGAAACACAAAAACACGAATACAGAATATAAAATACGGTCAGCTAACTGCAGCTCAAAAGACCAAGGAGTCAGAAAGTGGTTCCTTTTTCGAGGGCGCACGGACGGCGTAATATTTTGGAACACAGTCTAAAGTGATTTTTTTTCTTGTTATTTATTTTCACCGGACCAAGTTCAGCGCGATTTCAAATACACGCTTGATCGGCTTCCTGAGATCCCTGCTTTCACCGGAGTTATAGGATTTCTCTTATACTGCCGCAGCGAAGCTACTCGCGAATAAAATAAAAAGAAACAAAATAAAACGAAAGAAAGGAAAGAAATACTTTGAATACCTGGCACTGGTCGTACGACATTTCGTATGAAGGGTAGGTTTGAGTGTCCGCATTCTTCAAAGCTGGGGAGATCTTCTCGATCGGCTCAAAAGGGCGTTCGACATTTCAAGAAGGAATTTGAAGACAAAGAAAAAAAGAATAGAACGCCAAACAACTGTTTGTTTTGAAAACTTGATTTGATGCTTCAGACTTTCGCACGCGGATGCACTTTGATAGGATTCCAGTCGTCCCCACACTCTCATTTTATGATGAGAGTGTGGGGACAATCAAGAGCGGAGAGTTCGAACTTTTCCTTTGTCTGACTGATCGAGTTAAGGATGCACGTTCGAGAGCCCGGCAGTGAGCAAATATTTTATTGAATTAAGGTAGAAAATAAAATAAACCAAAGTTTATTTCTACATTGCGTTCGATAACAACTTTTCAAAAAGCAGCCGAGTGTTTCATTTTCCAGATTTAAATAACGTGACCAAAGTATATAGTACTTGTTGCGCTTCTCAACTAGAGGCTTTCGATTTTTTCGGTGACAAAAAAGAAAATCAATCATTTCAGAGTTATCTCTTAACTGCAGAAGCCTTCTGCTAATAACATAATGTCATTATTTCCATTTGCTGTAAACTGTAAATACGGTGACATTATTTACAGGGGATTCCTCTAAAGATTGATCTCATGCCCACCAATACTGCTCTCGTAATCTTTGATCAAGGGATTACGGGCTTGGGAACATCCGGGCGCCTCCTAGCCTCTCCTTCGTACTTTCGATTAATTTGTCTTATTTCTTCCTCCGCAAGCCTTTTCTGGAGAACATATTTTCTTCTTTTTTTCTTTTTTGTCGCAGTGACGCGACCTGGAGTGACTCTTAAGAACGACTTTTTCCGAAAACCCTCTTTGCAGGTATTGGGTAGCCCCCAATACCCAGAATTGACCTTCTTGTTGTAAGACTCGGCGTAGCCATTTTTTTTTTTAAAGTTATATATTAGAACTGAATGCAAGAGACCCATAAAAGTTACTGCTCTTCCGTCCTGGGTACGTATGAATTGGGAGTTTTAGGGAACCGTTTTTGCTCATCCAAGACTGTACGATGGGCCCTCCGGTACGAACCGCGCATGTGCGAGATTTCTGCGGTAGCGCATGCGCAGTGCTTACCATATGACCCATCGTATCGTATCGGACGTGCAAAAACGGTTTCCCAAAACTCTCTGGTGTCTTAGTGGAGCTAGTGTTCGTAACGCACACGATCCTATCTTGTTGTCTAGATCCTGAATGAACCGTTTCTAATGAATATTCTGCGCATGGCGCGCGCTCTTATTTAGGGGTGGCGGAAGCTAAACTTTCAATCGCTGGACGGAAGCGGAAGTGGCGGAAAGCTCCTTGGGGGAGATGAGCCGCTTCTCCTGCTTCCTGCGCGTCTAATGTGTCGCCATTTTTTTCCATCTCGGCGTATATTGGTTCTGTGCAAAAATTTCTGCCAGCTATCATCATCATCAGGCCATTCGGAGCCGCCATATTAGAAGGCTTTTTTTTTTTAATCTTTCGTTTGTGCACGAGGTGAATCTGCATTAAACAAGGATTTCATGACATTACGAGAAAGTATTTATACATTCAATTGCCTATTTAGTTTCGATGACTTGAAAAAAAAGACGGCCGCGAGGTTGTGTGAAATGTATTGTGAGTGACGAGGCCTTAAGACTCGATACTGAAGCAATGAAGTGCAAGGACCATTTAGGTAAGGAAATTGTGTTTATCGGAGACGCTGCGCAAAGGGTTCTTACACAACTGGCATCACGTGATCATCTTTTAGATGTACGACTACCACTTTTCCAGGACCTTTGTCTCTAGGTTGAAACTTTCATATCAATTATCAAGTTCCCTTCAATAAGGAGGGAACTTGACAATTGATAACAAATGCGCTAGAAGGCGCTTCTTTTTGCATATGGTCATTAGTTTTGCTATATCCGCGGAAATCCGGCCATGGCATTTGAGAATGAAGCGCAGTTAGTCGTCACAAGTCGCCTTTTGCCCCGTCCTCCAGACCGTTTCTTTGAAGAAAAAAGTACTATTTGTGATTCTGATTTCCTTTATACCACTAGGGCTACTTTCGGTCGGAAGCTGAGCGTTGGGCAGTCTGTAGAGTAGTTTGGTTATGACTTAAAAAAAAAAAAAAGGTTTTCCCTCTTTTTTTTTTACAAACATTAGATATATTCTTCACGGGGAAGAGACGCCTCATACACCCATCCAAGTATGGCCCTGATGTGTCGACAATTATTGATCTCGGAATATTAGGCCGTCAGTCTGCCGCCTCGAACACCCCGAATGTACTATTCGCGGAAGTCAGTGTTTGCGTTCGTCTGCCGGTGGTTCACACATGCAAACAATTTTAAGGGATACGCCGGAAAACCAAAGATTCGTCCAAAGTGTATTGCGAGAGCCGACCACTCGATGGGGCTATCGCCGACTCTGTTTAAATAATGGAAGTTGGAGTTGATATTATATGCCAATAGGATCGACTCTATTGGATACATAATACAGGGAGGCGTGCGCACAGGTCTTTGTTCGTAAATTGTTTTAAGCCTCCCTAGAGGCTATGCGAGTTTGGGAGAGTGGTAAGGTTTATAATATTATATACCAGTACGACTACCTTCATTGGATACATATTTAGGGAGAGAAGGGTACGCACATGTCCTTGCTTTCTACTTCTTTGAGCTTTCTCTGTAGAAGTTATATGAGCTTGAGAGAGAGGGGAGACATGGGTTCAGTGACGTTACCTGGAACACAATATGCGAAAGAGAAACGTAAAATCTCTGTGTGGGGGGGGGGGGCCGACGTCTACCTGAGCCTAATAATTGTCAAACCTAAATTTAAAATTGCAAGATGGCCGTGGCATTTATTGTAAGATTGTAAGATTGTAGGATTGTAAGATTAAGATGCCCGTAGCATTTATTTCAATGAAAAAACAAACAAAAAACATGTCAGTTACAAAAGACAATATTCCTTTCTTTCTTGCTGAATATTTTTTTACCGACATAATTGCTGCAGGTACCCAGAATCTCAAATTGTATTTGATAAAGAGTAAGCTTAGATAAACGTCATTTCATTGAGAGATGTTTGATTTTGTTTGTATCTTTTATTTCAGGCGACATCAAGTGCTCAAACGTTCGTATTTTATTACCACCGAGAGCGTCGCATTCTGACGGAGGTTCGGCTTCATACGATGGGTAGTTTATTTATCTGAGTCCAAAAACCTAGTTTAATGCTCTTGATCTAACCCTGAAAATGCATTCAATGATACGCAAGTTTATGTCAGGCAGACTTTCCCTCTTTGTTAACGGCTACAATGTCGCCCTTTCGAAGCTATATGTTTTTGCGTGATTGCGATAACGTAGTACCAATTTACCCCTAAAAATTAAGTCATGATATATTTTTTGTTTCCTTTTTATACTCTGCGTCATTTTTTACTTACACATAGTCGTCTACAATTCGGTAATCTTTACGTTTTTGGAAAACACATAACTCGATAGCATAAGAAAATATAAATAAGATAAATTCAATTGCGTGCGCCTAAATACGTATATTAGACTTCTGAGGTTTTTTCGATCATGTTTAAACATCGTCTGCCGTTTTGTGTTACAATGCATTTTAGAGGAGCCTTAGCATGCCAGCACTTTTGAAGCATTGAAGATGCCTAAGTTTTAGAACGAATGAAACAAAAATAATCTTAGCGCCCTCTTAATTTCTATTTTTATTTGTTTTTCTAATCCCACTAGAGGTCAATTGGCCCAAGAAGAGAGGTCATACAGATTTGAAAATACAGTCTGTTTAATAGAAAACAAATTATAAACTGACACATTAAATAGTTCTCAACGCCAACGCGCTGGAAGTTAGTCAAATTATTACTAAATGTACCATACGCACCACCCTTTTAAAGTCAGCCCACAAAGTCCTGTTATTGAATAGACAAACCACTGCAACACATGAAATAGTAGACGAAACAACCAGAGTCACAGTTTTAAGTGCTTTTATACTTACAACACCGAAAAGTCCCCCAAAAATGACGCTGTAAAATAATAGCAATCCGAGCCAGTCCCTCGTATTTATTTTACATAAAAAAACTATTTAAAAAAAAAAAAAAAATTTAAGAAGTAACTTTTAAAGCCCAAGCCTTTCTTGAAATATATTTTGCGGTTTCCCAAGGTATATACACTTACCTTACGAGAGTATGGAAGAACACAGTGTATTGTATACATAAAATAAAAGCGGTCCGCGCTTTGCATTTAGAATATATTTCCCCCCTTTCCAGTATGGAAATCACTCTGAGAATTGGGAAACAACCCATCCAACTTGGACCACGCGGCAGTGTGCTTAAGCGAACTTGCGCAAAAAAAGAAAACACAAGGAGAAACATGAAATATCAGCTGGATACTTATTTGAAGTGTCTCCAGCCCGGGGTCTGGAAATGTCTTCAGATACCTCGGGGAAAATGTTTCGGATGACTTCCCCGAGTTCTTAGCGAGATTGAGCAGTGTTTCTCTCGTTGTGTAAAAAGTTCTACTAACCGCTCGTGGTTACAAGAATATCCGGGAAAAAAAATTCAACGACTACGCTGAAAAAAGAAAAAAAAAAAAAAAAAAGAGGACAAGTTGATAATAGTTGGAGTTGCCGAAATATTAAGGCAGAGCGATAATGAGGTGTTCCACTTTTCATTTTTAGGGCAGACCCTTTGATGCAGGATGACTGTATACCACTTTTATATTCTTAACTTTTATAGCTCCTTAATCCTATCTTAATAGAATTTTTTTTTTGCGGCGACAGTTTTTATTAGTGAGGTTTTGCATTTCAGTGTCACATGACTGTGACGTCACTGACTCCGTGACGTCACATGACGTCACGACGCCCCGTTTCACCTTCACGTCAAATAAAATGTAGCGTAACGTCATGACGTCCCTAGAGACTCTGTGCAGTGGGATAGCAGAGTCTTTCGTGACAGCGTGCACAGTCACAGTCAACCTAAGAGACAAGGGGCCGGGCTTATAATGCTCAAGCCTTGCTGCTTCCTTCCTTTTATTTCCTTTTTCGGAGTTTTTAGGGGATAATGTTGTAATTTCGTTTATTGAAGAAGTGATAATAAGATGTTCCAAACTCGCCTCACCTTACGATTCTTGTGTTGTCAGTGAAATACATTTGACCGTAAGAACCGGAGATCCCATCACTCCGATACTGGAGGCAGCCCAGCAAATGACCAGGCGTAAAAAAAAAAAAATAAATAAACTTAAATAGTTGGAATTTTAATCTCAAGATGTCAAATGCTATGTTATAAATTACACACCGGAAATTCGAATTTTTGTTTTTCGTGGAAACATTTTTTTTTTTTGTTGGTTTTGGCTACGTCTTTGCCCATATTTATCTACAGATTGCTGCAATCGGCGCTCCATACTCTCGCTAAACATAGACAGGGAGACTTTTTTTTTTTTTTACAGTTTACAATTTTGCATGAAATCTAGGTATCTTAAAAAAAAAAACTCCTATCCATTTGTAAATGTAAAATGGTTGTAACAAAATCTCGGTCTTCTCAGTCATAAAAATTTATCAAATAAATTATTTAGTATAGTGCACGCTTACTTAACTGTTTTTTTTTTTCTTCGAGAATTCGTGGACGATAGTATTAATTTTGTTCCTTGAAAGTCCTATTTTTTTGCGCATTAACAAATGTTAACTTCAGAATAAGCTCATTTGCCCGCTAGTGCGTGGCAAATGAGCTTATTCTGTGAGTGGGGTGTTGTAATGAGCTGGTACAAGGAAAACTTGTAACCTTATAACCTTTCGTGGAAACCCCACATTCAGCAAATCGCTTACCGCGCTAACTGCATATTTGGACACCTAAAACGTAACTTCTCATTGAACTTCGTTTCACCTAAATGGGTTTTATATGAAACATTATACAGACCAAAGCTACCGTATGCTGCCTCTAACAGGCAGCATACGATGACGTCCCTAGAATCCATTCAAACTTGCTTAGCTCGTTTTATTCCCTTTCACTATCATCGCACTGCCGGTGTCACATCGATGAAATTTAGTTTAGTTTTACCATGTCTCTCTCTCTCTCTCTTTCTCTCTCTGCGGCGGCAAACTTCAAGCTTACGGTTATTCCACAAAATTTAGTTTCATATTACCAACTTACGCGATAAAAAAAAAATTACTCCCTCCTTTTACGTTTCGTCCCGTGTTGATCATCAGTACAAAGTTGAAATCCCAATCTCACTGAAAACCGACATATCGTTTATGATTTCTTCCTCGCACAGCCCAAGAGTGAAGTCGCCTCCCCCGACTGATCGCAACTATGAGTGACCCTAGTTTATTCTTAAATGCTATCACTAATCATTTTCCTTTTTCTATAATTCGTGACCAGGTTAATTCTTTGCTTTTTATACTATTACAATTGTTAATTTGTTACAACTCTACCTCTCAATTTTTTGCACCTGCTCTCCCCTTTCATAATGCCTTCGCGCCCTTTGAGAATGTTTAAAACTAAAAATATATAAAAAAATAATAAATAAAAAATAAATACGAGTAAATTTATAAATAAATCCAGACCGCCGGGGAACGGCGGCGAGTCATTGGCATTGTGAGTTCATTAAAAAAAAATGCATATGTACAAATTGGTTCGTTGGGATGTCCCGTTAACATTGAATGTCAAAATATGGCCTTCATCATGGGGAGACCTTACAAGGTTAAATGACCCAGTAAAGAACTCTGACGTAACTACGTTACGTCACACACCAGCTGGTTGTGTCGGCCCGTAAGTGATATGAGTGTTCCTATATGAGAAATTGCGAGCACTTTGACGGCGCCTACTCTTTCCATCAAGTGGCCATACCAATGGCGTATCCAGGGAGAAGGAGGGAAGGGGAGAACTGGAGCGGATAAGCACCCCCCCGCCCTTGAAATAATAATAATAAGACCCTATTGAAAATTCCATCAAGGTACGTAATTTGGGACACTGACTGCCAGTCAGCAGCCTTGGTGGAACGTGATGGACCATCAGACGTCATCTGATGGTCCATCAGATGACGTCTGACTGCCACTGCCAAGGGAATTTCATCAACAAGGGCAGCATTTATATAAGAGTAAAGCTATACGCACTCATAAATATCGCCAAATGCCTCGATAAAACAAAATGTTCGAGAAAAAAAAAAGCAGTACAACCGCGGATTCGAACCCGCGACCACTTGCGTACAATTCGTACACCTTAACCACTAAGGTATGGAACCGTTTTTGAAACTCGATTTCACTAATCGTTTTATATGAGATGCTTCGGCTGCAAATGCAGTTAAGCCGTCAGCATGTTATGCAAAGCACCCGTACATCACTCGCCGTACTTCAGTTCTACTCACCTGCCATGTAGAGTACTTTCGCGTCGTAGAACGATCCTTTTGTTCGCGCGTCACCGGTTCAGTAGACCTGGTACACCTTGTCGTCTTCACCTACACCGCTAAAGTCCCTTACATCGTCGGAACTCACAACAGGCTGGGTCTTGTCGGGTAGAAATTCTACTAAAACATAAGTCATTGTAGAACCCTGGCAGGATCGACAGGTTGGAGCAGGCGGGCAAACAAAACGAGTCGAGAGCGATCGTTCATGAAAGCTCGGCGAAGCGGCGAAGCCTCTATGGGCGAAGCGAAGTGTCGTTTTCGGCGCTTCGGCGGGCTTCTGATCAAGGTTGTCGGTCGGTTGCGTGTCAAATATCTAACGTCAGCGGTTTTATGGGCTCACGTCCCAAAATCGTTTTCTCGTGCATAGATTACTTTTCGTATTCATAGATTTGACGAAATAGTGGTGTCTGAACGAACTTTACGTCCTTTGACCGCACGTCTGTCTGCACGTCAAAGCTTTTTGACGTACAGTCAGAGACAATCGATGTACAGTCAGAATCGCCACCAAGACATCCTGATGGAATTTCGCGGCAGCCGACTGCCACCAGGAAACCATCAGAAAGCCGACAAGCACAGTCTGACTGGAGTTTGACTGTCGGTCAGAGTAACTTGTTGGCCAATCAGACATGCTTGACGTACAGTCAGGCACAGTCAGCGGTCCACTAGAAAACATTGACTGCCAAACAGGGTTACATTGATGGATTTTTCCTTCGGGGAAGAATAATAATAAGAAGAAATTTTATTCATATCATAAACATATTATATATGCAGGCCCGCAAAAGCACTGGTGTGCTTGTATGCGGGACCTGGCGTCCAGCGGTCCCGCATACAAGCACAGCAGGGTCGGTATGAAAACGACCCTAAAAGTTATCTAAAAGTATGGAGACCTTTTCCGTTTAATCTTGTCTCCAGCCACGTAGTTTACACATATGACATGGGCGACGAAAGAAATTCAAGACATTACAGCCTGAAACAAGTAAAAAAAAAATACAGAAAAGGAAGAGCAAGGAGGATTAACAACTCTGATAAAAACGCGAACTCCTCCCATTTGCGTGACAAAAACTAAACGATGTTTTCCCCCATACCGAAAGTTCTGCGATTCAAGATGGCGACGACTACACAAAAAAGCTATATAGAATGCTCGCGCATGTGCATTACGCCCCCTCCCCCCTCTCCTCTCCTTGCAATGTCATACAGTTTCCGGACGTTCAACCCCCCCCCCCCCCCGCACGCACACACACACACAAAGAAAAAATAACATTTCTGGCTACGCCAGTGGGCCTTAGTTACATCCTAAAGCCCCGTGGTAATTGCCTCGATCTCAGGACAGTATCATCGTTAGTAAAAAGCCTTGACGTCTGAGCCAGCCTGCGCTGCGTACCAAACGCTAGGGATAAGCTCGTAGGCTTCTTTGGACAGCACGACTCTTCGTGTCGTTAGGACACAAAGTGATGGCTTGCGCAACGACCACTTTCGGAGTTGTGAATAGCGTTGCTCCGCTGGACGAGGGGGGAGACGTACGGAGAGTGCGACGTCGTCGGACGTTCGACTCGATTTTTCCATTTGCCAAACGACGCCCAGAGCACTTTCAAACAATGGTCGGACACAGCGGCTGCTAATGGGGCAGAAATGGGCCATAGCGGACAGACATCGACACCTGGAGTACGCCCGTAGCTCTCGAATGTCTTCTTTCAGGTGTGGTTTGCCGCCGGAACGCCGAGCTTTGACTGGAAGTTTGGTGTTCAAGTGACTTCGAAGAGCGAAGAGAAAGGAAGGCTGCGTTCCAAATCTTACTCGCATTGATCCGAGTTACACCCGCGGATCATGTCGTGTGACAAGACAGACAGAGCGTTGCTAGACGGGGATAAGTTTTCGAACCCCAAGGTAAAGAACCTTTACCTTAGAGGGAGTTCGAGTAAATTCTGGAACACGACCAAAGCCTCTGAGTCTATCCACTAAATAATTCCAGTGAGAGCCCAAAGTTCTGGTCTTCCCGCACGCTCTCGTCTCTTATACTCTACTTCAGGTTCATTCCGTATAAAATCACGTGCAGATTCATTCCAGACGTTTTGCTACCTCATTTGGACAATGATGGACAGTCACTAAGAATGCAAGTTGGAACCTACGGTATCCGCGAGAAAAACAAACAGCAAGAAATTTTTCGAACCGCGTAAAGCCACGACTCTGGTAATACATCATTCAAGAGACAGTGAAGATGATGCAGCAGCCATCTTTAAAGCGTACATACGTATGAATGCAAAATTGCTTGTGAGCCGACGTTCAGTCAAGCATTCGTCAAATCAAGAAATGCAATTGTGGTTTTTCTTTCAGTGAAAAAAACTTGTCTGCAAGAAGGAGTGCGATATTGTTTATCTTGCGAATCTTTTTTCTTTTCTTTTTGCCCGCGGAAAAGTTGTTACAGGCACCCGCATAGTTATTTCTTGGTTTAACCAATATCAGGATTTTTGCTCTGTTTTTTGATCCAGGGCCGGCTTGCTAGAAACAGAGTCTCAGTTGAGACTATAGTCTGTTGCAACTCAACAAGGTAGGGTGACGGAAAGGCAGGCCGGGGAGGAGGAAGCAGACGGAACGCTAAAAAGAGGAGGTTTCTCCTTCTCTTTTTCAGCGTTCCGTCGGCTTCCTCCTCCCCCGTCTGTCTTTCCCTCGCCCTACCTCCTTGAGTTGCAACGGACTATAAGGAAAAGAAATCCCTGCCAAAGACAGGGTACGAGCTGAGCGGGACTCAAACGGCGTCTCAAGGCGCTCGCGGGCCCCAGCCTTAGCAGTGCTTTTTTTAACCCAGTCTCAGCCGAGACGCTGTTCTAGCAAGCTGCCCAGGTAACGCCTTTATATGAAACTTTCACGTTCTATTATCGTCGCCAGCGTCACATTTTTTGTGAGTGTCTGCGATGCGTATAGTCACAGCCTCCTTTAGACTGACAAAGCCTGGCAGATCACCACGAGACACGGCCGCCGAAAATGAAGAGGTGGAGCGGCAGACAACGGATGAGAGGAGAACCACGTGACGGGCGCCCCGCTGCGGCGAGACGCCGAGACACACTTCTCCTGAGCGATGGAATGTCCGCTCGTGCTCCTCGCGTTCCTCACGCGTCCTCGCCGCTGCAAGAGCTGTGCGCTCACTACCAGCTTCCCCGAGAAATGCTCCGTGCTACCAGATGCTCGCGCTACAAATCTGCTACCGGGCGCTCTATAGCTCCGTCGTCGAAGTGTCGGGCTTTGTGAGTATAAAGCAGGCTATGGTCTAGTTTATTTACGCGGGTCGAATAACCGGATTTAATTTTCACTCGCGGACCCGGTACACTTGATGACAATAAAGCAGGTTTTTTTAATACAGTGAGATTGACTCCGCCCAAAAAATGACGGCACTCTGCTGACTGCCCGACGTGCCGTGGCACTATGGAGACTGGGCGGAGCTTAGCTTTGTTTTCGTGGGCGCTATTCTTAGAAAAAGAGCGCTGACGGAGGCTCGTAAGATCGCCAGCCACAGCATTTAGTATGTGTGCACTCACGCAACTTGAGCGCGGCTCATATCTGTACACGTGGACTCTTCACTTCTTTGAAATGGCATAGAAAGCAAGCTGGATTGGAGCCCTGGCCCGGCTTGCAAGAAAAGCATCTCAGCTGAGATTGGGGGAAAGAAAGCAGTGCAAAGGTTGGGGCGCGTGAGCATCTTGAGTCGCGAATTGAGTCCCGCTCAGCTCGTGCGCTGGCTTTGGCGGTGCTTTCTTTCACCTAGTCTCGGCTGAGACGCTGTTTCTAGCAAGCCGTCCTGGATGTCAAAGTTTCAGAACTCGCTGTTATATCATTCGAAAACTCAGTAATTTTTAGTGGAAAAATGGTGTAAACTAAAAGGAACGGGCCCCTTTTTCTCAGTGAAGGCACGGTAAATTTCGAAATTTTGGCATCTGGTCCGGATCGCTAGCGGTACGTTTGAACGAAGATTCAGCATTCGGCGATGAGCCGTTATCGTTTTTTTTCTTTGCGATAGAAAAGGCATTGTAATACTGTTTTCGGATAACCGGCGTATTCGACTTCATTTTTACCTAACGGCGAATTGGTTTACGGTGTTTAATATTCATTTGATATAATGGCACATGTCTGGTGCACGTGTCATTCACATATTTAAATTAACATGGAAGTTTGCGTTTCAGCAGCGTAAGGTTGGTCTGCGTTTCAGGCACGCCGACACCGGTTTACCGTGTAGATGAGATATGTATATCCAACGCAGTGCTAGTGGAAGCCTCGAGTCGTCAACGCGCATCACGCAACAGTGATACACGGCAGCACGCCAGTTGCATGCTGGTCCAGATTGAGAAGGGCTATCGCGGGAATAAACCGATCACACAGCCAGTTTCCTTACGCAATCGCTTCCACCGTGCATCGTGGGAACTGCAGGCTTTCTGCACGCGCGACAGCCCCACTTGGTGTTTGCGCGAGGAAAGCGCGAGGCGGCACGAGTTGTCTCGTGAACTGGCGCCTGCCTCCTATGAACTACAGTTCTGGTGGCGTCACGCATGCGTAGAGCACTTAGTGAGACCGGGCTGTTGACCTCAGAATCCCTGGATACAGTAAACTAGAATAGAAGTAGTGAAAAATTAGCCGGCCTCCAGGAGAGGCGCTTCGTGTAGAACCTACCAGGTAGCGCCGGTGTTCGATTCCTGACACGGATTCCGGAGCACTCCTGCCATCGAAGTTCACGCCAAGCGCAGCTGTTTTTGATCTTAGCGATTCTTTAGTGTGACCTATGTATGCTTTATATGTGTTTCAACGTCTATAAATTAATGTTTAAAGGGATACTGAACCGAAATTTGGATTTCGCAAAGTAAGGCTGCAGAAGTGTTGAAAGAGACGTTATAAACTCCAAAACATCACTCGTACATCGATATCTCAAACGGAAGGCCGTCCTTTTTGGAAAAGAAGGGCGCGATCAAGCGAGTTCTTTGACGTAACTGTCCTCCGGGAGAATTTGAGAATGGGGAGAAGCTGCCTCGCTTCTTTCCTCCTCGCTTCAGTTCACCAGCTTGACGGGACGTAGCGAGGAGGAGAGAGAATGGGAATCGTGACGTGTCTTGTCGCGTCGGCCTCGTCGGCCGGGTTCAATCGCGCACTTCTTTTCCAAAAAATACGGCGATCCGTTAGATATATCGCCGTATGAATGATATTTCTTGGTTTTGCAGCTTCCCGCCTATCCGCCCGGCCTTGTTTTCTGAACTCGAAATTTCGGTTCAGTATCCCTTTAAAGCTTGCTTGGGCAATGCAGTGAAAACCGGGGTAACCAGTCTTGCATGCAGGGGCGGATTTAGAGAGCGGGTCCGGATGTCATGACTCCACTCTTGATTTCTGTAAGTATAAAATTTAGGGCTTGAAACGGGAGAGAGGGGGAGAGGGTGCGCTGGGACAAACAGCTGACCCCCCCTCAGGAAAATCCTGCATCTGCCCCTGATGCTAACGCGTAGCGGTGCGCATCCGTCTTTTTTCTCTTCGTTTTTACCGCTTGGCGAATATACTCGAACCTATGTAACCACAGTGCCAAGCACTTTACATTCACACACACAAAAAAAGAAATGCAAAAATGACCATAGACACCACAGTAACCACCTGAGAAGGTACGCGACGCCACATGTCATGTTACAGTAGCCATATCCTCCGGATTTCGACAACAGCGCCACTCGCGGCAGTCTACACGTCTGGCTTCACATGGCCGATGGGGCGCCGCCGACGCTTTTTCCACTGCCCCCATGTTCTAGTTCACTGTACCCTGGGTTCTGCAGTGCAAGCTTTCGCTTCACGGGACAAACTCGACCGCCGATACCCCAGGTCATTTATATTGTAATCGACTTAGTTTATCTTGGGTATAGTAATAGACTGCTCCTGTTTAAGGGCACCAAAAAAGCGCCCTGTTTTTATTTTTTTTTATTTTATCTAGACAATTTATATCCAATGCCTTGGAACGGTTAAGGTTTTCCAATTTCTCCGTTGCGTCTCCAAAATCGCCAAGTTATTTGTGGTATCTCGCGCGCTCGTTAAAACTTTTTAATTAAACTTTATACGACTCGTGCTCACAACTTAAACAAAGTTATCTCTTAAGATAAAAAAATAAATGCTGGACTCAGATCTGAAGTCAAGCAGACTTCTCCAAACCCTACTTTTTCTTTTCTCTCAAAATCCAGCGCAGTTTGGCGCTTATCTGCAGCTTTGAAGAACATCGGCTCGTTAAACTTTCTCCCTATTTCGAACTAGTTAACCGAACAGCAAGCGCGTCTGGGTTAATTAAAATCGTCGTATAAACTAGTTTTGATTAAGCAGCAAGATAACAAGACATCCATAAACATTCCAGAGCTGTTAGTGCAGGAAAGTCTGAACTTTGAAAGGACAGCCACGCTAGACGAAGGTACACAAAATAAACAATCGGATGTACGCTCATTCTAAGAGCTCCACCATTTTTCAATATATCTTTTTTTCTAACTAAGAATATTGAATATTATACAGGACAGAATCCGGATATTTTTTAACACGCCCGATCAGATTGAATAAAAAAAAAAAAAACACTCTGACTTACACTCGGGTGACTCTAAGGAACTCACTCATGTAATGTTCTTCTTTAAGATACCTTTAAGATAATTGAATAAGTAAATATCTTTCTGTACAAGTAAACAAAGCCCTTCAGACTAAAGTACCATTACAGTTCTTATTCGCGTGTCCAGCTCGTTGCTTGCCCTCTCGCGGTGGAAACGGGAAGCGCTCTAGTGGGGGTGCCCGGTTCTCCTGCTGAACGGGCGTGGCGGAACTGCTCGCGATCGTGGATCGCGAAATGTCATTTCCGAGTGAAAACCACTCTTCACTGTCCTAATGTAGTGCTCCAGCCGGTATGAAATTGTACCTTATTAGAGTTTTGGCTTTGCGTTTGCATTAGAGTTGCGCACTCCACGCTGCGCACGCGCGTCGTCGCCATTCTCTAATCTAAAACCGCAAAAGTGGTCTCCGCGCACGCACAGTATGCAATAGTCAACGCACACGCAAACACACGGCGCGTGGTTCGCTCATATATTCTGTATTTACGCTAAGCAAAAGACGATTGCGTTTTATTCTCTGATGTAAACACACTGTCAAATCAGTAAGAGCTGAATCAGTGTCTTGCTTCAATTTATTCATGGCGATTAAAATGAAATATGGTATTGAATTGCAAGATGTGTGTGTTCAAATGTCTTTAACGCCAAGATCTTCAGCATTGTATTTCACATACTCCATCAATGCCGAGCCACCTGTGTCATTTAATCAATTTCGATATCTTGATATTTTAATTACTTCTGACTTAGCCTAGAACGTTCATGTACATTTCATAACCCAGAAAACTTTGCAGAAACTGTGGTTTTTAAAGTGTAACCTTTGTCACTGTGCGACAGAGTCAAAGTTGTTGGCTTGAATATTTATATTTAGACAAATGCTCGAATATGCTGATTTTAGAAGGAGTCCCCACACCAAGGTGCCTTCGGATATGACCGAGGCTGTGTGAAAAAAGGCATTACGGTTTTCGCACAATCGCTCCAATCTTATGCCTTAAATATCCGAATTATATGCGCTGTTAGGAGTGCGTGACTTTGCTAAAGGACAAAAAATATATCGTCTCAAGTTCTCTTCATAATATATTTATGGTAATTTGCAACTGTGCCTGAAAGATTAAGCGATAAATAACGCAGTTTCTCGTAGACCACAAGAAATAAACACGAAATAACAATCATCAAACCATTGCGTAGAACCGCATTGTTTAAATCGTTCTTCTCTAACACAATAAGCGAATGAAATAATCTCCCTAAAACTGTTCTCAGTTCCGAATCTCTGAGAACGTTGAACGACGCGCTACTCAAAGATTTATTTGTCTATTAATTTGCCTGCATTGCATTAGTATGTTCTGTTTCTGTCATTTTTGATGTACGCATTTCCTACCTTGGCGTCTATATAAAACTGCTGGCAGTATAGGCAAATAAAATTTAAACAAAATACTAAATGCACTACTCTTTAACTGCGGTTTCCAACTCCAAAGAAACATGACGAACTGAGTAGAGGTGCAAGCGGGTAGGCGTTCCTCCAAACTGGAAGGTCTAAAATTGGCCAAACGACGGCATGTTAAAATTAAAGAAACTAAATGCTCTGAAAAGATTGGTAATAAAAAAAAAAATATTTTTTTTGTTGCTGTACAAGTACTCGTACTTCCGCTTTAGACACACGCCGAGAAACAGTATATGAGAGGAAGAAGAAAACTGTTGTTTAAATGTCTATTTTATTGATGGTATTGTACTGCACTGTATTGCGGTTCCCTGTTTGCTTCCAAGGCGTTGTGAAGACGGCGATGCGTTTTTGTGTTTTTTTGACTTTGTCTTTTTTTGCTTTATATTTGCTATAGTGTGAAATACTGCCGCCTTACTGCAAAAATATTTTCTTAAATTAACTTTATTGTGTTTTTGTTTGAGAGTCAACAATAAAGTAGGTAAATTATTTTGGCCTTTCAAAATAGGTCTGATAAATTCATTACACTACGAAACCTCTAGCATGTTGCGGAAAGAATTACTGATGTAGTGAACGAGAAGTGCGAGTGTGCGATGCAAAGACGCCATGACAGGTTCGTGCACTATATCGCAGCCAGATTCTGCTAGCGTGAACGCGGCGCAGGCATTCCCTAGCAGTTCATTTATATTGTACATTGAAGCACTGGGCTTTACTGCCTTTGCGTATGACCCATATTAGCCGTTTTTACCAAACAAGGCACTTAATTGTGGTGTTTTTTTTTTTCGAATTTTGTAATTCGCGTTTAGAAATGCTGCAGCTTTTACCTCGACTCCTACTTATATGCTTGTGGACACCGTACCAGAGCGACACGATCATTTCGTATTCCCCGCTTATCGCAGCGCACGGGCGCTGCATTAAAATCAGTTTAACCTGCAAGGCATGGTTCTATACTCAGTCGCCATCAGGTAGGGTTAGCGCCCTTTCCCGTCTCCCTCGTTTTTCCTTCCTCGTCGTTTAGCGCTTTAAAATATTAATATTCCTTTCAGGTTCAGTCGCCAGTGACGCGATCTGCAAAGATCGATTCGATGTGCCTCACGAGAGTAGCCCTGGTCCCAACACTAACCCCTTTTCCTCGTACAAGTGCAGCTCCAAATGTTTCCAGAGGTATAACGAGACAAGAAGGTCCCTTCCTTCGATTTCTGTGCCCGCATTACTGTGCTGCCCTCTCCTTTTAGATACGAAATCAGTCCCGGAACATTTTGATCACACCTCGTATTTGCGACGTGAACTTCCGGTCCTCGAGACGTCTCGAGATGTCTGCAGCAGACGACGCCGCTCCTGGAATGACTGAAGTATGTCGTCTTCAACAGTTCAAATCGTTTGCATAATGATACGATTTTGGTAATGTATTTATTGGGAACATTGCACGTCTCAGAACACTCATCATGTTTATGAAGACAGATTGTATTTGTGTGCGATCCGGGCACTGTCTGGCGAAAATCATCGTACGTATGGTGATCTCTTAAAAATACAGCGAGAGAAGCATCGGTTTAGAACATGATGTCAAAGCAGCCTCAGGCCATTTTTTTTTTTCAATTTGCAGTTCACGTGCGTTGTAATGAAGGAGCGTTTATTTGGCTCTAACGTGATCGGTTCCAGACCCCAAATTTCGACTGCAGGCTCGCAATATGGCTGTGTTTCGTACCCGCTTCTAACCCTATCACAGTGAGAAAAACTACCGCTGATACTTCCGTGTTCAGTGAGACCCCAATTAGCTAAAGAACTACATAAACACAAAAAATAAATAAAAAAAAACAATTGCTGTGTTTCTGTTTATAGACACTGAACTTAGCCTGCATCAACGAGCGACTTGTCTCTCAGTTGTAGATGATCAATTTAACCAGTGCGGTACAACCGCTAACCTGGGCTCTTTAACGGACACCACGCAGCAGTGACCGCACGCCGGTACGATGCTCATCTATTCGAAACGGGCAGGGGGGCGGAGGGGAGGGGGGGGGGGGGGCTGAACTCAGTTCAGTTTATATCTCTTACGGACAGTTCATTTAACCGCACAAATGAGCACTGAAGTAACTTCTGGGCCGTCAGAACTCCTTGAAACGTTGGCTGGCCTCGACGTTACCAGAATAGCTCAGTTAATGAACTCCCCATCGACGCTGCATGCACGAGCAGTACGCCTCCCCCCTCTCCCCCCCCCCCCCCCCCCCGGCTCTCCTCCCGTCGTTCCTCGCGCCACCGGTATGAGGACGGCCGCCCTATGTATGTTAACTGCAGTGTATTTGAAACGCATATAATTTGATGCAGAGTGTCTAGATGGCGTTCCACTGTACTCTATGGAATGCACAGATTTCCAATGACAATCTAGAAAGTGTTTCAAACAACGGGAGGCGGACTCAAGTGAGTGGGGGGCCTCACTCCCCTACCCTCCTTTCTTCTGTCCTCCCCTCCCCTACCCTCCTACACCCCCCCCCCCCCCCCCTTTCCCGGGCGGTGGGAGTTCCACAACTGGCCTCATCTAGTAACGTTGGCTGGCCTGAAATTTGTCGTTGGCACACTTCACGTCGTCGTCGTACGTGATTCGGCTTCACAGAGTTTCCACCTCCTCAAATATTACGGAAACCCCCACAGGCTGTTGCTCGCGCTCCTCGAGCGCCAATCAAAGCTTTGCACGGGCATTCTTCGTTTCTAAAATACCACGGCAAGTTTACCCCGAGAATAGGGGTTGCGTCGCTCGTCACCAACTTAATTTAACGCAGTCGCGTATTCCCTCGAGAAGAACCCTGAGCCCGCGAAGCAGTCGTGTCGTCAGCTAGCAATGCAAAACTGGTTGTGGACCTTTATTAATGGCGCTTATCGTCGTTTTATGACCACTGACACAATAAAAAAAAGTCTTCATGACTAGATATTTAAAAGACGCCATGGTAACAAAAAACGATTATTCACTTTCAATCAGGCAAATTGCAACCTCTCGTCGATCCCCCATGCATTTGTCCATAACAACGGCCCTAGCAACGGTTTGTTTGGAGCCTAGCGCCATGTTGTGACTTCATCACTTTCGGGGTCAATTGGCAGTCAAGCTTCGTCAAGATTCAGCTTGTTTTCCGCTTAAGGGCAGGCCTTATCTTCTAGGTGGTATGCGAAGCGCTAGTTCGTCTGCTTCGTTTGCAGGGGTTGTGGTGACGTCAGAGCGCCGAATTCTGATTGGCTCTGACTGAAGGATAGTGGGTAGACCTGAAGGGATGCACCTTGCTTTGAGGCCTATCTGTTCGTTCGCTGATGACTGTTATTTAGAGTGAAATTCTAGACCATGTTGACACTTCTAAACTCCAATCAGATGTCAACGCTGTCTACCAATGGTGCAATGCGTGGTCTATGAGTCTTAACGCTTACAATTGCAAGGCCATGCGGGTGTCTGGCCAATAGCATGACCATCCTAACTAGTTCCTAAGTAATGCCCAATGAGAGCCAGTATCGTGATATGCATTTTTAAGCGTACGTATAATTTCTAACCTGTCATGAACAGCTGATATTCAGCATATTTCAGCTAATGCTAACAGCATGTTAGGCTATATCAAACGCAATTTTTCATTAACTCCTGTTTTACTTAAGATAATTCTTTTCAAAGCTTAAATTCCCCTGAGTTAGAATGCGCAGCTTCTGTCTGGGATCCCGGACAAGCAGCTCTGACATCTACATTAGAAGCAGTTGAGAACCTCTATGAGAAAAAAAAATAACAACAACAAAAAACCTCTTTCATTGCCGCCGTCATCCCTACGTAGAAAAGTTTCCCTCCTCTTTTTGTTTCATAGGATTTGGTACCAGAATTCTTTACTACGCGACATACTAATCCCTCATCCATTTTATGTCTGCTCTCGTCTTGATCATCAGCATAAAGTGGGCATCCCAAGCTCTATCACGTTAATGTTTGATTCATCTTTCGTCCCTCGTACATCCCAGGAGCGGAACCACCTTTCCGGGTCAGTAGCTGCCTTCACGGACACTGGGCTTTTCAAATGTGCCATCACCAATCTTTCTGTGGAGGAGACTGCCTAATATGTTTCTATTAATATAACCTTCTTTTTTTTTTTTTTGTTGGTTTCACCTTTTATTGTTGCTCTCCTCCTCTGTAATGCCTTGGGACCTTGAGGGTACGATAAATGAAAAATTAAATGACTGAAATCAATTTGCGCTACGCATAAAGATGTTATGAAATTTCAACCTTTGACGAGACCCCCGTACAAGCGGAATTCCCGACAGAGGAGCATAATATTCCAATCGCAAAACTTTTCGATGTAGCCTATTAATCTTTTCATATTTGCTTATTGCCCTGCACAAGTTTGAGCCCTCGTGTGATTGAAAAAACTAAGGACTTGGTGATCATATAACTAAAGCAAGAGTGCAGGCGAGCTGTTTCGGCATTGACATGGTAACGCGGGTGCGAGCGAAAAATCCGGACGGACAATAACACAACTGCTTCTGGGTCACCATGCCTGATAAAACACATTCAACTCTGCTGGTTGTGTAAGTTCACAGAACAAACTTATGCTGAAATGGAAAATTGAGTTTACAGAGGACTGGTATGCAAGGTCGGCGTTTCTTTTTAATACAATATGTATATAAAATTGCGCCAAAAACCAAAGCGGGCGAATATAACGAGCGTTTGGGTTTATAAACTCAATTTTTGGCCCTCGTAGGGGGCCCGGAAATTGAGTTGGGTGAGTACAAGATATAGGATTATAGCAGTAATCCCTTATCTTGTTAACGCCGGTAAGACCTCGGAACCCACGGGCGGTGTAGATCAATGATTTCTGCAAATGAAACGGGTACCGAGATCAACTCTGAAACCTATCCTGGAAACATACCCCAAACGATTTCGAGGATTTGTTTCCATTTACTAACATTCCAATATAAAATTCCCCATGCGGCATTAAAAAACAAAACAAAGAAAACTAATAATTAAAGGTGGGCTTGTAAGCCGCCCAAAACTTTCCCACATCGTGTGTGTTTTCTTTTTTCAGAATTTGAAATATAACAGATTTATAGAGAAGCAATGCCAAATAAAGAAAAAAGAATAGAGGACTTAATATAATATTAAAAATACTAGCCTTCTCAAGTTTTTCACTTTAACTAGCGCCAGCATTGAGGGAACACTATAAACGGACTCAATGGGGAACTAGTGAGAAGCCCTAATCAAAATCTTAGAATAATCAAATGGCATAGAAAAACAGTGTTTGATAATAATAAAGAGCGCGTTCAAAGACACAAACGGACAATTTAAATAGCTGATGTGAAGGGAAATTTCTAGCTTATGCGTTTATATGTGCGAAGTTATGAGAAACAAAGAAAAAAAAAAACACAAACACGGAAACCTTAGAATTGTTCGTTGGGTGAATAAAACGAGGGAGTTAAGGGTCCAAAAAACTGTCGCTAAATTTCTGGGCTTTCTTGAGTTCACGAACGTAATCTAATTGTCCGATACTGCGAAAATAAAAAAAAAATCAGTAGACTTACTTAAGAACAAACAGATACTACAAAATAGAACGGCAGGTGAAAAACATAAATGAACTCAATATAGTCCAAGAAAAAAGTAAACAAAAGAGTCATATAAAAAAAAAAATCTTTTTGCGCAGCTCTTGAGAGGACTGACTTGAACGAGTCGTTTTAATTCTATTTCTACAAGAACATCTAGTGAAAAATTTATGCGCGACAGCTCTTGGTACTTGTAACCTTCGTTAAGCATGCAAGGCCTAGTTCCTTTGAGAAAGAAAAATCCTGTTAAGCAGAAGCGTATCTGTCATGTTTATTTTTAAATATCGTAAATGTTTGGAATAGGGGGGGGGGGAGGCTTAGCAAAATTTGTTTTTTGTGCGTTATTTTTTTTGGAAGACGCTCTAAAACTTCAAGCAAGAAAGAATCGCGAAAGAGAAACATGGAACGAGAGCTCTGCTGATATAAATTAAGCGCGTGTTACGTAGAGACTGTTGTTCACATCTTGTCACGTTTGCCATCATTTAACTTGCCTGTCGAGTTTCGGGCTCTTTTATTATATACAACGAATCACCAACTATCCAGTGTATATACCCTTTAGTATCACCTTCTCGTGATCCTCGCCGAATGGGTATGTGAGACAAAATCTATATTACCCGAAACGATTTACCCACTGTATTTGACAAACTTTCTATGTGAGAGCAACCGAATGAAATAAACAAACTTGTGTCTGTCAACAGGCACCAGAAATCGGTATAATATATTGAAATCAATTGAAGATAAGTAAATTGGATTTAATTCGCCTAAAATAACATTCCGTAAAAAGCCGATTGTGAAGAATAACAAGGAGCCAGCGAAGGGCACAAAATCAGTAAGGAACTTGGAATCGTCAACGGGCTTTTATTTAAATAAAATAAAAATAAATTCAGTCTTCTTTTAATTATCTGGAATATAAGTCTTTCTACCTTGGGTCCGTGTCTCAGCTCCTTTTGGACAATGACGTTAATTCCAGACTTCTCTGTGGGTTCTGTTACATAAAATATAAAGGAAAAGGTGAGTATAATATGATTGATGTAGTACAACTTCTCCTTTTTCTTTGTTCTTTGCTTATCTTCCAGTATTTTTATAACAAGCTTATTATCGAAAGAAAGAAGGTAAGAAAAGCAAAAAGAGAGAATATAAGAATGCGTATACACATATGTACTCATATATTCAAAACTGTATCGACCGAATAAGATCTTGTGTGGTGATCGTATGAAAAACCTGAAACATTTCCGGAACTGGCCAGGTCGTTCTTCAATCCGTTCAAAAACCTAAATGAAGTTCCTTTTCTTTTATAAGCATAAATGCATCACGGGAAAACAAAACAAGTTACAAAAAAAAAAAAACTTACGACGTCAAATATATATATAAATAAATATATAGCTTAATGCTTTCATACAATATATCTAAAAAGGCAATACACCTCATTATAAATTAATAATAAAAAGTATATATTTTAGGCAAAACCAGTTTTGGGCATGTAGTTGACGTAAGGACAATATCTGGTGTCATATTATGCTCATAATTTGTTAGCTTATTCGCTCGTGTCGTATTAAACAAGCAAACGAGAGAAAAAAGAAATGCACCTAAAAGATCTACAATATTAAATATCAAGGAAGAAATTACGGAAATGTTCACACTTAATGTGGATATATAACAATTTTTATATATTTATATATACAGTGCCAAAAATAATGTGCATCGTTTTCTTAGCACAAGAGCTTGTGTGTATTGTAATAAAGTGATAAAAAAACAACGTCAGTAGGTGAGGGTGTGAAATATACAAACTAGGCTTTTGTTAAGTTTTCTTCTTCCCCATTCTTTCTCTCTCTGCCATTTTTTATGTGTCGGAATCAGTATGATAAAAATCAAAGCAGGGAGTTTAAAAAGTATCCCGGAACACAAATACTGAAATACATGTATTCCAAGTAAAAAATACAAATACCTAGCTCTAGTAGCAGATGATAGGATAAAACTATGAACCCGAGGTGTGCATCCCTTTAAAAGTCACGAACGTGAGTTTAGGGAGCTAAAATAAATTCACAGTCGGTGTAGAAGCCCTATTGCTTTGAGGAAATAAAAAACACAAGAGTGCGGAATAAGAGGTTCGTCGCCAATATACATTCATGAGATGTAGAGAGGTATGCTCCTTGTATTACTGCGAAAAGTTGTTACGACGTACTGGGCCAGACGCATTGCATTCAAGTAAAATGTGATGTATGGTTTCATGGCTATGGCAGTGCTCACACTCCGGGGCAGCTTCGCCACGCAAAAGATGCCCGTTTGCTATTCGCGTACGGCCAATCTTTAGAATGCAGAGAACCAGCTCGTAGAAACGTTCGCGATGACGGGTACTCTTTCATTTCTTCATTAAACTTGTTGTTTACTTGGCGGTTCAACTCCGTGTTGCCATTTCTGCAATATAGAACGTTTAACCGTCTTTTAATATTATGTTTGAGGAATTTCTTTCGGGTCCACAAAGTGAGTTACGGCAGAGAAAGCCGTCTGATCTGGCTCCTGGTTACATGGGGTGCCAACGTGACTTGGCACCCAGTTGAAAATAGTTTCATCTCCATTCTTGATGGCAAAGATTATCTCATCTTGCACCTGAGCAACCAAACGGTTTGCGACTGCATTCAGTGCAGCGAGGGCTTTTAGTGCGCTTGAAAAGTCCGTATACTACGAAGCAACGAAGCTTCTTCTTAACTGTATATTGCACAGCAAGTAATAAATCATGCTACACTGCTGTTAAAGGAATACTTCAACGAAGTTTGAAATACACCCGTCGTGTTCAAAAATAGGTTGAATATGATCCACAATATTCGTAAATGAAAATCGCACGTTTTTATTTTGAGCCTGGTGGCTGGTGGCTGTACTTTTCGTTATAAACGGCCCACTCTGGCAAGCGCTCGGAGAAGGCCCAGCGGAGAGCACGTGACGTCCAACGCAATCGTGACGCAGTTCGTCTCGGGGAGAGAAAAGCTACGGCGAGGCTGACGTCGAGAGGATGGCCTAGTTCTTCTAACCACCGAGGCGGCTGCTTTAATTTTGCACGAATTTCGAGTGACGGGTTAATCTTCTGTAATCTTGTAGGGGGACAATAGCGACTTCTGCGACACACAAAAGGCATTCTCGGGAAGTGGGAAGTTCCTCCTGCCCCTCTTATCTCGTCGTGGCCGGAGACGAGACAACCTCCGTCACTAGCTGTCAAGGTTCCTAGACGTGCATTACAAACGAGGCGTTAGCGACATCCACCAAATACTCCTTGCTAATTGTTTAATTGCTTTTAAAATTTATTTTCGTGTTTTTTTTCAAGAAGAGATTGGTGTGCATGATATGATAATGGCTCCTTTGAACACATATAGACCAAAGCTCCTCATTTCCCTCTACTCTCGTCGCGCATAGCCACTGAGCCGCGTAGCACAGGTCTTCTGCAAAACGTGCCGGCGAGAGCAGGACGTTTTCAATGAAAATAAGAAAATAAAGTAACGGAGGAAATAAACAAATCAAATTATAAAAAATACAGTAAAGAATAAGAATAGATCAATAAGTATAAAATAATCCGGTAAAGTGATCGAATAGAAAAATATATAATAAAACTAAGGAATAAAAAAAATTATGCTCGTATTCTCAAGAAAAAAAGAACGTTCAGCTGAATCTTCATGCGCCGCGCGAACTAGTTCTTGCAAGATTTGTTTGTCGGAGGAAGAAGCGATGCTCTTGGCGTTTGAAAGATGTACGCCTTGATAAGATAACACGTATTCAATCTAGAATGCAACTAGATATGTCTTAATTATCTCTATTAAGGGGAAAATTACTAGGACTCCACAAGCAGCCGAACTTGTTTCTTTTTTTTTTTGTTGCTTTTTTTACTACGCTTTTTGAGGTGAAATTGAGTGCAGCACAAACCATACATGGAGTGCGGTTTCTGCGGAACACATTCTGGCGCTACGTGGTTTTTGTAAGCATGACCGAGCCTGTATATTTTTTTTATATGTATTACGGAGAAAAGAGTGTCTCGCTCACGGGTACGATGAAATCCGAGCTCCATCTGCGCTGTCCTCAGCCGAGGACGGATCCCAAAACCTCGCTAATGAACGGATCGCGACACTTTCGTTGACCGTTCGTGCAGCAGCGATCAATGTCTTCTCTCTTTCTTGCGCAATTAGTGCTGTCGAGATGTCGCGTCGTCCGCTGCCCACGTTCGGGGGGGGGGGGGGGGGGGGGGGGAGGGTGTTCGAGCGCTATACGCAGAACTCCTGACAGATCCGTTGCCTGGATGTACCTTAGAAGCTCCCCATCAGGAAGACAAACAAAAACTTCGGTGTGTCTACCCTCCACAGCCTTGCACACGAATTTTAATGGAAGTAATCGATTACATGTAGAATTACTCTTGGTAAAAAATATCCAATTAGATTACTCGATTACTCGAGAAGAAAACGTAGCTAACCGTTACTTGAAAATGTAACCGGCACTTTTCCAATTCGTTCAGGTTTTTGAAACGACAGATTTGTTTATGCCTGTTTAAAATTTTTTTTTCTTTTTGCCGCCCGTTATTTAATTATAATCAGTGAGTAACAATCTACTTATCGTCTTAATCCATCACAATATATGTACCGTCCTTCTGTCGGAACGTGATCACAATATATGTACCATCCTTCTGTCGGAGACTTGATTCAAGAAGGAAACTTGTACAAAGTGTACCATTAGAAAGGGGAGCGAAATTACTAACGGTTACAAGTACTTTTGGTACTTCCAACAGTAATCTGATTAATTTTTTTTATTACTTCCTAATGAACGTAGTTGCACTATTACAAAAATGCAGAAATAAAGTATTCGACGACAAGTGATTTATTGAAGCATTTCAAATTTCAAGTGGCACACTAAATGAGCGCAGCTCATTTGGTGGCTCTAGGCGCACCCATCAATGACCAACACCTTCGATAGACCTTTTTCGCGTACTCTCGTTCCCAGCCACCTGATTGGCCTATCCGGTGTGGGCGATAAAAAGTAATGAAGCATTTCAACCCGCGAATAGTAAAAAAATATTAAAAAAAATGAAGGGGAGGCAAAATGAGATTTTGTTGACGGTTTCGCGGCTATCCTAAATGGCGTGGCGATGACAAAACAATGATTTTCGTCCATACTCGAAGTGACGATAGCATCGATGGCGGCGTCCTTGTGAAATATATTTATAGCCTGTGGCAGGCTAAGAGTTCAGGAGAAGCCTCTCTCACCCCTCTCCATTTTATCAGCGCGAACGCTGGAGAGGAGGTCGCCTCCTTTCCAGTGTTCGCTCTGCTAAAGTGGAGAAGGGTGGGAGAAGGTTCTCCTTAAGTCTTAACCTGTCACCGACTGTAAGCCGTTTTCGTGTGACGGTTGCCATGTTAGGCGACACAAACTAAGAACCAAGAAAAATTTAGAATTGTTGTTGTTGTTGTTGTTGTTGTTGTTAATACCTTTATTTAAGACATAACGGTACAGAGATGTATCAGGGGACATGGAAAAAAGGCCTAAATGCCTGACGGGGCCATGCCACCCTTTTGGCAGCAACGGTAGCAAAAACAAACAAATGAGAAATGATACAATTTCACTCCAAACTAAAAATCTATACAAAACAAAACAAATACATTACAAAACATGACGTGAAAGGACAATGGCTAGTTATCATCCTAAGCATTTTGCTTAAAACACATCCGGTTTTATTCCCCTGTGAGTAAATGTTCTTTTACAATATTTTTATATTGATAGAGTGATCCTACGCACTCCAATGAAGCTAAAATATACGGGTACTGGTTTAAATGGGCTTGTATAAAAAAACTCAACGAACGGAACGAGGCCCCCTAATTAACAGAACAGTTCAGAAGATAAAAATATATTTGGATGTTCGTGACTGTCCTGTTTCTTTCTCTGCTGATTTTGCACGCTTTAAGCGCCGGCTGTGAGCCTGAGAGTTTTGCTTTCGACCCCCAAGCATGGAAGCTGCAGCTCTACTAATTAGGTACGCGTCATGCAAGCGTAAATAAGCAGTTTATAGTCGCAAAAGAGCTGAGAAAACAAGGCTCTACACTGATAATTAAATGGCTACCAGGGCACACTGGCATCTCGGGCAACGAGAGGGCACACCAGGTAGCCGCGGAGGCATCTAACAGCAGCAGCTCTGGAACCGGCCTAACCTCTCGGAAAGAAGCAACCGAAGAAATTCTCATTGAACCGGAAGAAAGAGCTGAATCGGCACAAGAAGAGCAAAAACTCTACCTGAAAGGCCTTCTACTGACACTAGCAGACGCAATCCCGCAAGGGTACATGCACGAGGTGGGAGAACGTACGATTGCGAAGAATCAGGACCGGTACAGCCTTTACACCGGCAAGGAGAGCAACATTTACAAAGAAGGGAAAAGGGAAATGAAGACATTGACCCTGTGTGTAAGAAATGCATCGCAGGAGAGTTGCCGACAACAACACACATGCTATGGGTCTGCGAGAGTCTGGAGAAATTCAGACAAGACGCGTGGGCCTCGCTGACGAGCGAGCCGAAACTAAGGAATTTAGAAGCCTGGACCCACCCGAATGGACAGGCACAATACAGAAAACCAATCCTGGGTTCACTGGTATGTTTTATCAGGACATCCGAGGTACATCAATTCATCTAACATAGTCATCATCATAATTCCCACTACTTACAACCCTCACAACCCTCTCTCTCCTGTCTCAGGTTCACCAGACCATAGGCAGGCGAACCTTTTCGGTCAATAAATAAACGATTTAAATCAATCAATGCCCTCAAGGCTTGTTTTTTAATAACAACGAGTTAAACCAATCATGATAATAAACGCTGTTGAGAATTCCCTTGGCGCAAATGTTTAATTCACCTCCAAAAAACCAAAAAAAGTGCTGGTCTGCGATCGCAAATATCAAAATTTACAGCACATTCAATGTTCTCTCTGGTGTTCTCATATCAATATTGTGTTGTCTTGATGGTGAGAGAGTGTTGTGCACATCCCTAGAAATTATAACTTAGTATCAGCTCTTTTGTGCCAATGTTTTCAACAGATTGAGTAAAATATATAACGGGAAAATTAATTAAAATTGACCTCTTCATAAAAATTAATTCTATTTAAAAACAAAAAACGTTTACCGAAGAGTTTTTCTTCAGCAGGTATCGAACCGGCTTGATTCCTTCGCAATTAAACGAAGAGCAAAACTTAATAACAGGAAAACGCCAATAACGTTTTGTTTTACAATTTTGATTGGAATAAGCGATATGAATGCGCAAATAAGATTCCAACCAATGTTGCGTGCAGATGACCACGGATGATCGTATTATTCAGGGCATGCACATTTGCATGATATATGGTTTTTGGCGAGGGGAACACTGAAAATATTCGGAAGAGATAGCTCACATGCGAAAACCAACAAAATGCTTCAAAACCCTTTGAAATCTGCAGCTCGTCCTACAAATATACGTACTATGCCTCTTTGCAGATACAGGGAAGAGCGGTGGGGTTTAGCGTTCCCACATAAGGGGCTAAGGCACTATATTATCTTGCGCGACAGACCATCAACATGAATGTTCAGCGATAAAAGAAAGCTGAGAAACCTCTCGACGTACCTTCAAACAGCGCGTAACTTGAAAGTCTCTCTGGAGCTTGGTCTCACTTTTGCTCGTCCGTTGGGAAGAGAATGGGAATCTTCGGTTTCCCGGCACAATTTCCTTAACACCCTGATCACAATGATCCCGACCGATACGCAGCACTTAAAAGGTGTTGAGCCTCACATTTGCTGTAAACACCGTTATCGACGAGAGACAATGTGAAAATTAGCGCTCGTGTCTTGTCTGCCCGTGTCCAGCGACCTTCTACGTCGTCGCACGTCCAAGGTCTCGCTTTTATTTGCCCACGAGCCATCTGGCGTATGATAAAGTTGCCTCGTCACGTCGCGGAATCTCTTTTTAATCTTTGATTAAATTTACCCGCACCAGCATATAGACCTTCGCATCGCGTATCACCCGGGCGAAAAATGCTGAGTCACTCTACTGTGGACGCATGCGCAGCGTCTGGTCTACGACACAGCAGAGCAACAGCGCATGCTCAGAAGGCGTCCCAGAGCCCAGCAGACGAAGATGGCAACGCGCAGAAGGCGATTTTTGCACACTTTCAGATTTGCTCCTAAGAATAAAAACAACAAAAATGTAGAAAAAACAACGACAAATATTAAGGTGCGAATTTGTTTTTTTTTTTTTCAAAGTCCAATAAGTTACATTTTATGTTTTCGGAGTTCCTTTTTCGTAAAATTCGGAGGGTGTTTCTAGTGTTAGTCGGAGTTTGCTTTTCGTTGATACCCGATTCTCTAAAATCCGAAGTTTAATTTCACAATGTTCTTTATTAACAATAAATAAATAAATAAATACATGCATAATATTCATATGCAAACGTATACTAGGAAAAATATTTAAACGCGCTTGTATCAATTCATATTTTTTCAGCCTAATTTGGCGTTGGTGCCATTGTCATTGGCGATACCAATTTGTTTCACAACAAAAGTGGCGTACAAGTATGGCTTCGATAAGCGTCGATACCTTATAATTGATAAACGCCTGGAGGTGCTCGCTGGGAAGCTCACATTCATGCAATACTATTTCATCAACCTATCTCGTGGCCGCGCGAGGTGGAGTGGTAAAGGATGTAATAGAAAAGTTTCAACTGCCCCTGTTCCCCATTTTATGCAATTTCTATGATTTTTCGCCTCCACTCTTATACAAACATAACCTCTCCTTGCTCTAAAGCAGTGGTTGTCAATCATCGATGTTTCGCGGACCCCTTGTGGATCGGCGGAGATGATGAAGGACTCGGTTCGTGGTGAAGGGAGAGAAAATGTATAGGTTAAATATAATATTGATATAACAAATTGAATATAACTAAAGGCTAATAATGTGAACTGTGAAGTAGACTTCTCTTATTGACATACATACAAAAAGCTCACCCTGAAACTGAAAGAAATTCTTCCCGATTTGAAAAAAGACGACATTTATTGAAGGGCTTGACTGATGAGGCAGGGCTTCGCGGACCCCTGGGTCCGTGGACCCCCGTTTGAGAACCACTGTTCTAAAGCATAAATAGAATAGCCCAAAGTTGGAAACCAAGAAAGTTGTTTTGTCGTGACCCGAAGGTACGATGACCTGTTGCATAGCATCCTATATACTGACAAAGCCTGGCAGATGGCCACGTGAAGCGGTTGCTGAACTGGAAAAGGTGGAGCAGCAGACAACGGATGACAGGAGAGCCACGTGACTCGCGCCCCGCTGCGGCGAGACGCAGAAACACACTTCTGCCGAGCTTACAAGTGTGTTTCGGGTCCTCGCCGCTGTAAAAGCTGTGCGCTGACGTCAAGGTGCCCCGAGAAATGGCTCTTTGATGCTCTGTGCTACCAGATCCTCGCACTCTAAATCTGCGACCGTGCACTCTATAGCTCGGTCGTCGAACTGCAAGGTTTTGTGAGTATAGAGGAGGCTGTGCCTGTTGTCATGAATGAACCCTGACGAAGTAAGCGGTAAGATACCTTTGGAAAATGGTCCGAGACTTGAAAGATAACTGTGATGGCGATCTCCCAGGATTATTGTGCCTGTTCGCTCATCAAAATAAATGGTAAAATACCATCTTTTTTTTTTTTTTGCGTGTATCTATGTGCGTGTATCTGAGGAAGGGGGGGGGGGGGGCATTTGCACATCGAAATTTTGAGTTTATTGAATTAATTAGATTTGATCAAAATTTTACCGGCGGGCGTTTGTCGCAGTTTTTCGGATTTATTCTAAACACGGAACTTTTCCTATAATGCATGAAACGGAGTTCTTATAAAGTGGTGATTTTAATTTGTTTCAAAGACTATATGGAGCAGTGTCAAAAATCCCAGCCCCCAGCAATAAATGTGGGAAATAATAAGCTCAAACGCAGGTTCTTGTTAATTGAGGGACTGCGCATAAAACAAGTGTTTTGCTTTTTACAGCACTCTTGGAATCGGTGTTTTCATTCGAGCCTCGTTACCATGCATTTCTGACGTTCTTGCACTACGATATGTGCAAAGGTTTCTAAAAAAATGGAGTCTTGCAAAAAGCGCAGCCCCCCGACTGTGTCATGGCGTCTGCATAAACAAACATGGCGGCGCCCATGGAACAGAACAGCCACTTGTCTCTAGAGTCTTGTATTCTTGTATAATATAAATAACGTGGTATCAATTTATCTTCATACACATATCATTTGGTTTAGCGAAAGCTGACAAAAGTTCCTAAAATTGGTGTATTTGAGGTAAAAATATAATTTTCTCGAGACCGCAATGCTTATGGTGGCGGACGTCAGGAAATACGCGATTCTCGCTAATTACACGCTAATGAATAAAAAATGACTAATTTACTTTTTATCAGTGAATGTAGACGTATGCTTCCAATTAGGAACTTGCTGTGCGTCATCGGAAACCACTAAATTAATTTCAGAAAGGCCTTGATCGCGTGAGAGGCGTAGTAGTGCCCTGAAATTACCATTATCTCGTCATTTAATGTCCACCCAGCCTGACAAATAAACAGCGAAACCAGAACTCGTCCTACTCTCAAGCCCATTAAAAAAAAAAAAAAAAGAAATCATTTGAATTAAAATCCACCGCTCCGTAAAGTACAAAAAATGCGTACATAACGATATTTCGAATATAGCGAAGCAAAGTTCAGGGGAATTTTCACTAATTAGGAACCGCATGTGAAATTCGTGAGATAAAAAAAAAAGTTATAGGTGAAGTTGTTAAAAAAAATGTTTTATTCCAGTGGGATTCTACTGAATCTCTGGTTGTTTTACACTCGCGTTTACCTTCTATCACCTTATTCTTTCTATAGTAAGGTGCGTCAGTCTTACTGAAATTTAATCTCAGTACAGCGCCCTGTGGGGTGTTTTCTTTGCATTGCACACTGGTGCGAATGGTTTGTTTACATTGGAACGTCTCTTGAATACATTATATTTTGATGGTATTTGTTTCAAGGGCCGTACACACGCAATATAAGTGGTTTTCTTTAGGGAAGGCGTTATCAACCGGGCAGCTATTTCTTGTACACGAACCAATTATTTTTTGTTTTAGGTTGTTTAAGCCATCTGAACCCTGATAATCTTTCTACGGTTATTGTGGCTCAGTGCTCGCGAGTTATACGACGATATGCACTACCTTTTCACAATACTCGAGGCCCAACACTTCTAGAGTTACTGTGCGGAACTTTAGCGAGCGTAAAACACGTAGAGCTTTACACTCAATCAGTATATAGAAGATATTATATAAGTATGTGTATAAAAGATAATGAGTAAATAGAAGATAAGAGTTTGGACACTCATTAGGCCGCATCAACTTCAACAATTATTTAAAAAATCATGAAGGAAAGCTTTTATCTATGAATATCGCCTCATCAGGTTTAAGTACCTCACCATGAGCAAGCGATACTTTGTTCCGTAATGCTAACAAATGTATAATTTTTTTTTCGAGTGCCTAATTTTCACGCAAATTGAAGAAATAAAAAAAAAATAGAAATAACAACGATCAATTGATTTGAGGAGTACCACGGTAGGGCATCAGCAATAATAGGGCGTTTTCGTAGGCCGTTTTCCCACTTCCGCTTTGCTCTCCTGAACGAAGACTTCCACAACTGCGCATGCGCGGCGCCAGCCTTGCCTGCAGAGTCCCGGATTTCGTAGTGGGTTGCGGAGAACGTGGCGGGGCAGCAGAAACCATATACGAACACTGCCTATTTTTGGAGCTCATGAAAACATAACGCATTTTCTTCCCGTGTGACTTGTATACTCTCCACATATACGGGGAACGCACTGCCTAGTTTTATAAATGCTGTATTAAATAAAATAAAATTTTGATTCCAATCATTTGACTGCCAAGTTCCTCAACAATGCGTTGTCGATACGAATTGAAAGGCATTTTTTTTTTAAGTTCTATAATGCACCGTAAGCGCGTTACTTAAAAATTGTTCGTTCAAATTTGCTTAGAAGGTATTATAGAGCAGGTTCTCTATGCGAGGGAAAAAGGACATATTTTTATAAATTTCTCCGCAACTTATAGCGGCGAAATGCAGCTCACGTAACCTGATGACGTACGACATTTGATTCCGTCACGTCGATTTCCCTTCTAAATTTAGGGAAAAAATTGACGTCACGGGACGTCAATTTTAACGTTCAAATATTACGTGGCGTCAATTTACCTCACGAGTATGTGATGACAACGACACCGCAAAGTTTAGCGGGGCAAATGCACGAAACAACGGACAAATTGCTGAGATAGGGCATTCCGCTGGAAAGCATTTCACGCTTAGACCAACGGGTCACCAAAGGCATCCGCAAGACTGGAGTTTATGCTATACGTCCTCCAACATTGCCGATTTTAATCCCGTGTATTCGACCGTACTTTCACGGGTTTGTCTTTAGACAGCCAAGTGCTGTGAATATCTGATTCGCTCGAGAAGGCTGGCGAGCGAACTTGCCTTCGCAGCATTGTTTTCTGATAACTGGACGCCATATTTGAGTGCGCGGTTCAGAGCGCATGCTCAGAACTAGCTCATGTTAATAGGCTGCTAAGACTGGCGGTCTTGATGGAGCGGAATGCACGCTGGAAAAGAACTGTAGAAGGTCACCGTCAGCACGCGCTCAGCAATCGCGAACACAGATATGGCCGCCAGTGAATGCTCCCTACACTTCCTTCACCCACAAACGGTTTTATTTTCCGCTATACTGCAATCACACAAGCCCAACTATTGGCAAGCTAATTTTGGTGCGCTCCCAAGACCCGAATTCTTCACCTCTCCATATCTCTCTTTCTCTCTCGCTCTTTCTAGCTCCCATTATTTTTTTTTTTTTGTTTTCTTTTCTCTAAGCTTTCCTCTCTTTCTGAACGCGGGCGCACAGCTGGCAAAAACCGCCATTAATTAGAAACGTGCATCTCTCGAGGCGCATCAAGTGGCTGCACGGTTGCCGACTTTGAATTAGTCGCCGTCACGCAACGAGAAGCGGCAGTCTGGACAATGGCGCGGAAGAAAGCACGACCCGTTGAATAAAATGCGCACAAAACAAGAAAAAAAATATCGAGAACAGGCGCATGCATTAGAACATATCCAAAGTAGAGATACCCCAGGGAGTTTGTGTAGGCTTAACTCAATATCCCACGTCTTAGGATCAAGTGATCTTTTAACACGTTGTCACACTCTTTACACATCATACAAATGACAGTCTGCATACAGATTCGAACGCGAGTAACTCCGAGATCCGTGCTTGGAATGCCGCATAGCTATGAGTTCAAGGAGTAACTTGGCACGCGGCATTCAAACCACGGATATTTCGGTGACTTGCGTTCTCAGACAGTCTTTGTATGATGTATAGGCAGTGTGACCCCGACTTTACGATGACGAGCATTTGGCATCAAATGGATCCCTTTAAAGAAGAGTTCCTGAAAGAGCCTGGACCTAAGAAAGCGAACGATTCAAACCATGGAAAGCGCATTTGGCAACTGAATGGCAGAAACATCCTGCGCAGATTGGTTGTGATCTTGCGCACGCGTGAGCTGGCCGGTGGCGAGGAGGATAACGGGGTGGAGAGACTGAGCCAAGCTTTTCGCGACTCCAACTGTCTATGGGTGTCGCCACTCGTTTTCTACCATGGCGGCTAAAGTGAGGGTCGGAGATGGTTGCTGGCGTTTCATTTGCTGAGCCTGTCTGGTGTGCAGGCTTGACTAAGGGACAGAAATCTTTCCCGCTTGTACAAGGAAGTTAGGGCGTTATGCACGCAGGTCACCTCTCTATCCTGAAAACAGAAGCTTCGTTTAGCGTAATAGTTACGCCAGGAGATGCGTTTTAAATAAGGAACGAAACCAACACTAACATATCATTTGGAATTAGTTTTTTGATATAAGTGTTAATATCGGTTTCTCTCCTAACTGCAACATGCATCTCACAGCGTAATTATTTGAGCTGAAGAACTTGTTCGCGGAAACTGTATTTTGTGACGTACGTGTCTGATCCAGGCACTTGAAAAGATTTGGAGGAGTTCAGTGTCCCTTTAATGAGAGGGTCTTTCATACACCTTTGATGTAACATACAATATTGCATTTGTTGAAAAAATGAGCGTTGACATTTATTCGTGTGTTCTTGCTGCTCTTAATTACTCACTCATATATGATAACCGCTGGCGCTTCAATGGGTTTTGGGGGCTTTAGCATTATTCCCAGCAGACGAATAACAAAATTAATATAAATTTTACAAATTATCGCTACGGCTGATGGTCCACAAAACGAATAAATAAAAAAAAACACGCTATTCTCACTACAAAAACTCAAAGATGAAACCCGAGTCAGACAACGTAAGTGTGTGTGTCTGTGTGTGTTTTGAAGGCAACGCGTGACACATATGACTTTATGTTACATTTAATGTTTATGCCTATCTTGATAACGATGTAAGAGGCTCTTATATTCTAAAAAGAAAACAAAATGAAACACTTGTGTAAAGACCTTTATGTTTAAATGGCGTATTTTTGTGATTGTGGCCTCATTGAAAGCCTATATTACCTTAATTTGTTTTAATAATTATGCAATTAACGAATTTTAGTACGTTCTTCAAGCTCGAAAATTATTTGTTGCTTACGATTTAATTTCAAAACAAGCGAACAACTATGGCTATCTAAAGTTGGCTGATTATCATCACTGGTGCCAATAGCATAATTTTTAAGTGCCAAGTCATAAAATAAAAATAGTCTAAAGTCTTTGAAAACATTCTTGCCAGTCTGAGAAATTCATGAGTAATGAAATTAATTGTGGGTAAAGCATGATGCTAAAGGTTTCGCGACTGTTTACAATCGACAAAACTTCTGAATTCGTCGCCAATCCTTCCGAACCAGATGCCCCAAAATGCACAATTTTTTTTTTTATCAAACATTTTTTCGGAACATTTACTTTCTCTAATTTTTACGCGCCGTCGTTTTGCTAATCTCAGCCTTTCCAGTTGGATGGAGCACCTACCCGCTTGAACGTCTGCTCACTGCAGAACGTTTCGTTGGCGTTAGACAAACGGTGAAGCTGTAGTGAGTTTTAGTATTGCGTATCAAGCGAACGCAAGCACAGTGTGCTTGCTTTAGTGTTGCGTGTTCCGCACTGCGTGTGCGTGGAGCACAAAATGTCGGTCTTGAATTGGCGCACGGCGACGACGCGCAAGAGCAACGATAACGCAGAGCGCTTGCATGCGCTGGCTCCTATACGCAATACAAAACTCTCTACTAAGGTACAATCCCATATAGGCAGCATCAATATATTGGGACACTGAAGAGTGTTGTTTCCAAGCAGAAACGACTGTTCGTAAGCCATGTTCGCGAACGGTTTGCCATGCCCGCTGAGCAGGAAAATCGGGGGACTCTCACTAGAGCGCTTCCCGTTTCCGCCGCGAGGGGGCGAGCCACGAGCTGGAGACGCGAATAGGAGACGTTGGAGACGAACGACGTTTCCGCCCACGCAGTTCATAAACAACTTGACCCCAATCGAGAAGTTTGAAACGCATTCAAATCTAGGCACGGTAGAGTTGCGCGAGAGCCGAGGCCCTTCTCATGCAGCTGCGGAAGCTGGAGCTAAGTTTGGCGTCGGGAGAGGGAAGTTGCGCTGCCTTTTCTGCCTCCGCCGAGACTCATTTAAGTAGCGGAGGGAGGAGACATGAGAGGTAGATCAACATACTCTTCCGGACTCCAATCGCGCTTCGAGCTTCCGCCGCGTAGTGCTGTATTTATGTGGAAAAGGTCCATTGTTTTCCTCGTGGTGAACGTTATCGAATTAGCATCCACGTCACTTTCTTCTACTTACTCTGTACTCCACCATGACTCGAAACCAACTTCGGGAGTGGTAGTTTCGGTAAAAAATTAAGTGTTTTTTTTTTTCTTACGTGAAACGTTTTTAGGGTAGATTTTCAGACTGAGTAAAGCCAGAAAATGGTCACCGTGAGCTAGTGGAGTTAGCACCATTAACTCCACTGACACTAACTCTAACTCTAGTTCTAACAAACTCTGAAGGCCCGTTCACACTCTTGCAACCGAGTACGACCGAGAGAGACGAGATCTGTTAAAACTTCTTAAAATTTCTTAGGACGAGGGAACACACTGGCATTGTGGCGCCGTCTACGCGGTGACCCTGGAACTGCATTTCACACGAGCGAAGGTTTTGCGGGATTTCCGGGGTCAAATGTGCGTAATACCTATAAGAAAGGCTCGTTTATAACGTTTAAAAAAAGTCTTTCGAGCCAAGGAAGAAAGAATAATGCGCGAGAAAAATAGAAAATATGCCGGACCGCCAAATTTACGCTGCTACCCAATAGATGGCGCCAATGTGCCCTCTGGTTGTAAGAGGTTTTAAGGAACCCAGTTTTAAGAGGTCGCAAGAGTGTGAACGGGCCTTAACCCTAATTAACTCTAAATCTAATTAAGTCTAGCTCTAACGAACTCAAACACAAACTAGCTCTACCTCTGATTGAATCTAAATAACTCTAGCTTTAACTCTCCACTAGCTCCACTAACACTACTAAACACTTCCTTTAGCTCTAGTGGCCTAGCACCACTAACGCTAAACAAACATCGTGTCACGTAGCAACACAATTGCGGGACGATTCGTGATATCCGTGTCACTGTTGTCTTACGACCAAACAGAAGAGCGCGAAGGGCTCTCGCTCTTTTGGTCGTTAAATAAAAGAAGACCGCAAGCGAAAGCAAATCTGCTGTTCATAGTCGCCGTTGACGCTGTCTGGTTGGTACTGCGTCCTTTGGAAGCCCGTCAGCTGCCAAACTTGGAAAACCAGGTCTAAGCGGATTGGGCGTTCCCGGTTCCGTTTGAACTTTTTTTTTCTATCTTAAATTTTGTCTTAATAGTGTAAATTCTTGCAAAACCCCATCAAGCAACATTGTCTGCCGCCATTTCATGAGCACGAAGCGTTTGATTGGATCCAATACCTCTCCAAACGCTGACGCGACCCTCGCGCCCCATTATTCTCAGCACGTGACTAAACCATGGCGGAGTGGAATAAAGAACGCAGCAGTTACTAGATAGTGCGCTCTTTTGAGAATGGTCTATCAGATGACGCTATTTACAAACCCAACCAGTATGGTGATCCCCAGACAAAAAATTGCACAAAAAAAAGCAGATCATGGACCAGCTCCTTGAGTGCGTCAAATCAGCAAACTTCACACTATACACACGCAATCCCCCCCTCCACTACCCCCCCCCCCTTTCCCAATCCAACCTCGCAGCTGCCATTACCACCAGATAAGATGACTTTAGTCAAGATATCTTAAAGTTGTACTTGATTGAATTCTTCATGCTCCCTGATTTGCCTGAAAATTTGCTATACTCATTAATGAACATGACCGAAGTAGTATCCAAAATATTAGGTCAAAATGTTTCTTTTTTGCGAAGTTATTAAACTTACAATTTCAGTCCTCACCGTGTTTTTCAAACTGAAATTTTCTACTGGCCACAACGAAAAAGCGAAGCCAGTGGAAAGCATGGGTTGTCTCTTAGGGCCGGTTGCACCAACGCCGCTTACCTTAACCCAAAGCGGCACTTTCCTAAGCCGGCTTAGCGCCCTAAACCGAGCTTAGGTAAGCACGGGTTTAAATTCCGGTTGCACCAAGGTTAAGCCGGCTTTACAGACGCGCCCCTAGCTAAACGCTGGATTTGCGTAGGGAATCTAGGGACAAACAGAGCAAACTAGGGAACGCTCAGAGCGACGAATACGATTGGCGGAGAGCAATCACGTGATGTAAAAAAAAAACAGCCGTAGTAGTTGTCGTCGGCGTCTGCTTTTCGCTGTATTTCTTCGGTGAGTAAAAAATTAAAGGTCTCCAAATTCAATCATTTTTTCGTCTAACTTTCAATAACAGAAGTCAAAGCTTCAAATAAACACGAATGCTCTTTACATCTGTGATTGTGTGTTTAATATCGGTTGATAACAGGATATTTTGAGAGTGGTAGTAGTTTTCGTGCTCACATTTTGAGGCGAAGGAGCCATCGGGGGCCCCAAATCTCACCGAAAGCGAGAAGGACACTCTACTCGCTACATCGCTGAAGTCAAAACATCATGGATATAAGTAGGCAGGTAAGATGACTACTAAAACCAAGTCAAGCCCGAGACCGATGAAGTTCAAAACAGTGACGAACTCGCCACGGCAGCTGCGAAAATGCCCGGAAATCGTCGAATAGAAGTCGTCGAGAGGTCAGGTCACGAGACCTTGCATCGACGGTACTCGTTGCTATCAGCAAGGTGACAGAACTGCACTGTACCGTCGTTGAACATCCGCTGCAGCCTCAAACGGACTTCAGTTTCACACTGTCGAATTCCGAAAAAAAAAAAAAAAAACTCCCATTAGTACATCACATCGTGCCGATAAGAACGGTCGTCTCTTTGCATCACCTGCCCCAGCCTGCCCCGAAACAGCAATGCACGAATCTAACATAGTAGTCGTTACGATTTGTCGTCTCCACGAATGAAAGATATAAAGCAAAATATTCCTAAAAAATCGCGATCACCAAAAAAGTTACGGAGGACACAACAAGGCGCAACTTTCAACTGAATTTTATTGAAAACGTGTTCCGGTATATAGTCTCAACCATCGTTACATGACAACAAACGACAAAAGTGAAGGGAAAACACCATCACAGAGCACAACTCGGAAACAACAGTATCTCGTTCTCGGGAAACGAATGAAAGATATAAAGCAAAGTATATAAAAAAAATGCGATCACCAAAAAAGTTACAGTTATGGAACGATACAGCTTTCTGAAGCCAAGATTCTACTCGCGAGATAAGGAAAATTCACTGAAGATTGTTTCAAAACTCAGAAAACGAAAGAAATTGAATTTTCGCTGTTTTATTACTTAAAAGCGCCGCAATCTAATGCAAACGGCAGAGGTGTCGATAATCAGCTGATCGCCGAGATCATGTACTGCCACTATTCAACGCGCTGATCAGATTGAAGGATACGCGCTGCAAGTGTAGATAAACAAGGTGTTAAATAACAATACGTTACAGCTATGCGAAAATTAGTAAGTACATACGAATAAGCTCGTTGACAGAAGAACCAACGGGAATACAGACGTGAGCCCCACAGCTCCGTAGGTTTCTCGGTTAGGGCTAACACGCCCTGAAAGTGGAGAGCCAACTTGAAAACAGGGGTCGATCAACACTTCACGCGACAATATTTTGCATCCTTGTCACAATCGAAAGTCATTTTGTCGAGACTTTCACGCTGATGTAGCCTAAAACACTTTGCACAACCAATTTCGTCCACCGCGTCGACCGTGACAAACCAGCCGCCATGTTTTTAATCCAGGATTAAGAAACAACCAGAAGCAAAGCGCCCAATGTTGGGCGCTTAAGTTAAGCGTAGTTTAGTGCTAGGTTTAGCGATAAGCGAGTTTGGTGCAACCGAACGAAACCGAAACTAAGCTTAAGTTCCCGGCTAAGCTCCGCTTTGCGCTAAGCGACGTTGGTGCAACCGGCCCTTAGGACTGCAGATTTTCTTTACAAAGGACGAGAAGCAGATTCATGGTGTCAAATGAATGCTGTGGAAGCTCGCTTGAGTACCCGCGGGTACCCGCGGGTACCAGCGCTGAACCAATGCTTTGCATAGTCTATTTCTAAGACTGCTTGCTCGACTGGCAAGCCTGTCTCTCACTGATGTCGCAGCACTGAAACGTGCGGGTGTATTTGAATGTTGTTTTTTCCATTATTTGTATTTACCCATTTTACAATAACCATTAAGAATTTCACGATACTATATAGCATACCTGAAAGCGTAAACGCAGGGGGATTCAGAAGACATAGTTAGTTGGGGTAGCTAAAACAATCGCCGGAGTCCCCCGATAATAACTGTATTCTGCTGCTAATTAGATGGCTTAGTTTAGATGAGTGAGGAAATGTCTGTAGCTTTAAAGAGCACGGGCCAGTTGAGCGTTTGCCCTTCGACCAATCAATTTGTGTTTCAAACGTATCAAGAGCGCCTAAACAACGTAAAGTCCGTAGTATAAAAAAGAAACAGCTTCAAAATTAAAAGGAGACGCGCTCGTGGAGTTTTGAGTTTCATAATTACCATAAATATGAGGCGATACAGTCGGGAATGAACAGATAAGCATCCAACTTTAGGGGAACGAAACTTGTTTTCTAATTGGACCTTTAATGATGTCAGAGTGCCATCAGACTTCAGAGCCAGGTGTTTTTGTTTTGTTAAAATATTTTTGCGACACGTACGATCCAGTCTTTCCTAACTTTCACAACCACTTTAGCGTAATTGTATTTGCGTTGTACCGGGTGAAATGAGCATGCAAAAGTTTCGTCAACTGTTCACGTTTCATAAGCTTGAAAAAAAAAGTGTTCAAGCATGGCCAGGCTAAATGCACGGGCTGTTAGCTTTTGAAATTTTGAAAATAGATGCGGGTCGTGCTGGAAGTTTCATTGTGCCGCTACAACAGCATTACGTATTCACTAAAAGTTACACCACAACACAATATTCGTCTTTTGGGCGTATGTTTAAAGTATAAATACGGAATTTTCTAATTTATTGGCAAAGCTATATCTAGCTTAAAATAGGTTTAATATATTAGCTATTTAATATTCGGTGTAAATTCAATTTAAGTTCGGGACCACTCAAGAACGTTCAGAAGAATCATTACCCGTCTATTGGGCAGGAGATTGAACAATAGGGGCCGCTTTACCGACTCCCCGCAGCCCGGTCGGTGTTTACTAACACAACATAGCAAATAAATTGAACCGCGTTTAGCACGGTCTGGGCACGAGCGCTTGGCTCTGAACAGTGCTTTGGTCGCACGAGGAGCGGCCTTCGAATCGTCATCTTCGATTTTTCTGATAAAAAAAAAAATGAAAGCCGTTTACAACTCCCTGTAACGCCGAATTAGAGCGCAGCTCTTGAGGAGGAGGAAGCAAGGGTACTGGGGGGTGGGTCAAGTGACCTCAGGGGGCGGGGTGTCACGTGACCTTGGGGGTCACGTGACCTTGTGGGTCACGTGACCTTGTGGGAGTCACGTGACCTTGGGGCGTCACGTGACGTCGGGGGGTCACGTGACCTGGGGCCACGTGACGATACCGATGACGTCATCAGTAGCGTCACTGATGACGCCATCGGTGATGATGATGACGATGCGGATGCCGGTGACGTCATCAGTGACGTCACTAATGACGTCATCAGTGATGATGACGATGACGATGCGGATGCCGGTGACGTCATCAGTGACGTCACTGACGACGTCATCAGTGCCTATGACGTCAACGGGGGGTCACGTGACCTCGGGGGGTATCCCCAGGTCACGTGACCCCAGGGGGGGTCACGACCTGGGTAACCATCGTGACCCTCGTGAGGGTAACCCTAGTAACCCTTGTGAGGGCAACTCTCGTGACCCTCGTGAGGGTAACTCTCGTGACCCTCGTAAGGGTAACTCTCATAACCCTCGTGACCCTCGTGAGGGTAACTAACCCTCGTAACCCTCGTGAGGGTTACGAGGGTGAGTAACCCTCGTGAGGGTAACTCTCATAACCCTCGTGACCCTCGTGAGGGTAACCCTCGTGAAGGTTACCCTCACGAGGGTTACTAACCCTCGTAACCCTCAAAAGGGTTACCTTCACGAGGGTTACCCTCACGAGGGTTACTAACCCTCGTAACCCTCGTGAGGGTTACAAGGGTAAGTAACCCTCGTGAGGGTAACCCTCGTGAAGGTAACCCTTTTGAGGGTAACTAACCCTCGTAACCCTCGTGAGGGTTACGAGGGTAAGTAACCCTCGTGGCCCTCGTGATCCTCGTGAGGGTAACCCTCATGAGATTAACCCTCGTAACCCTCGTAACCCTCACGAGGGTTACGAGGGTTGCGGTTACGCCGACGGCGACGGCGACGCCGACGGCGACGCCGACGCCGACGGCGACGCCGCTCAAGCCGGGAACGGGCCCCTAAGAGCTGCGCTCTAAAAAAGAAAATACGCCTCACCGCTAGAGGCGTGACTCTACGATCTCCTCTCCCACTGAAATAATGCAGTGTTAATTCATTCAGACGACACTATCGATTACGAAAACCATAGAGGAAGAAATCCACAAACCAAAGTTTTACAAAGTAAATGTCTTAACGTACCAAACTACAATAGAAATAACTGATTATCCCAACATGGTGAGTGCGTGTCTTAGATAAATATTTTCATAAACCCACACGCGACAGGATCTTTCCTACATATTAAAATATATATTTTACTGTCGGCCAGCGCCTGTCAGAACAAAAAATATACGGCGTGCAAGTTTGTCTGCTCCTGGCGCACCTTGTTCGTCTGTTTACCTTCCTTTAACGTGCTTTTGTTTCCCTCCGACCTCCACCGACGACGGCGCATGCTTGCCTGCCTCTTTATCGCGGTTTCCCTGCACGTTCTCTATGCTTACCTTTGATTGCCGCGTTCTATCTCGCGTTCCGATGCGCCAAATACGCACTTTGAAACACTTGCTCACCGTAAAGCTATCGCTGAAATGCAAAATAGCACTCAAAATACTAGTAATTATAATAAAAATATGTCTTGCAGTGCGTTTCGGTTGGTTCTGACAAACGCCTTGTGCGTGTAATGCGTTATACCATAGCCTCTTATATACTGATAAAGCCAGGCAGATCGCCACGAAAAGCGGTCGCCGAGATGGAAAAGGTGGACCGGCTGACAACGGACGAGAGGAGAGCCACGTGACTGCGCCCCGCTGCGGCGAGACGCCGAAGCACATGTCTCCCGAGCAAACAGTTGTGTGTCAGGTCCTCGCCGCTGCAAAAGCTGTGCGCTGACGTCCAGGTTCCCGAGAAATGGCTCTTTGATGGTTTGTGCTGCCAGATCCTCGCGCTCCAGATCTGCGACCGGGCACTCTATAGGGTGCCTGTTTCCGCCGCTCCGCTGTTTAGGGTGGCGACAACGATGGTGATACTTGTTGCCGACAAACCAGTGTTGCTTACCTCGTTACCATGACAGCCTCCGCTGTTTTCGTCGACCATTTTGTCACACTCGCCGGTCGTGTGCTCGGACTACGCCGCTAATCCTCGTTAGGGCTAGGGAGCGCTCACCACTCTCGTTTCGACGGCGAGGTTCCGGCGTTCAATGCCGGTCTGTTGCGTTCCATTTTGTCGCGGGAACTCGCGTTTCGATAAAGGCAACGCACACTTCCTGCTCGCAACTTCAAAATGTGAAACACCCGAATAAAGAGAGCGACAGCCACGACGACCGCCATCCCGCTGAGCCTCCGACTCCTTTTATGAACGGAAACGGAAGTGGCCTCACAGTGTTGCCGGTGTGTCGAGACTACAGGAACTCAACGTTGTTTACGTTTAGCGAAATAGGAAGTGGGAAAAATGGCGGTGGGAGAGGATCTGGGAAGGGACGTAACAAGAAGTTGGTGCCACCCTAAAGCGGAGCGGAAACATGTAGGCACCCTAGGGCACTCTATGGCCCCGCCGTCGAACTGCCAGGCTTTGTGAGTACAGAGGAGGCTAGGTTTCAGTTATAAAGTCGTCATAACTCACGTGACAACATTGGTCACTTCATGTGGAAACCACGAGCTAAGTTAAGAGGCATGCTAACCCGCTAGATTTACCTGATAGCGTCAATTTCGCGCAAGGCCGCTGAATGTAGCGGGTGACGGCACTTTTATCCAAGCCCCCTAAGTTTAGCGGATCATGTCACTTTCACGTAAGCCCGCAATATTTATCCGATGACGTCACTACGCCAGCCAGATTCAGCACAAGATGTCACGTTCGCGGAATACTACTACATTAAGCAGACGATGTCAGTTTTAGGTTTATGCCACATTTCCTAGTAACTTTTTTATAACCCTTAAATCTATGCTATTTTTTTCCCTCTAGTGCAAGAGCAATAACGCAGCGAACAGTGCGCGACGCTGTTAGCGCGAATACGACATAGCCGCTTTTCCGCATTTTTACTCCGCGGAAGTAGTGATAAGCAAGAAACTTTACGGGTTAAATTTACCACCCTAAACAAGGGCTTTCCGATAGACTAGTAAATATTATGGTAGTCGTTCAGTTTTAAGGTGAAAATACCGAGTACTGGCGAACGGTTTTTTTCTCGCTAACGGTGTCGAATTGTGTGCAATAATACTACCACTACTTTCACAACTTATCATCAAAAGAAGTTAAAAGTTTTGATCATCGTCGGGGAGATATTTTCTAGAGCTCCGCCAAGAAAGAAACAGCCGACTTTGTGCCGTGTGCGAGGAATACCAACAGCGACCCGCTAATGAAAACGCAGAAACGTAATTTTCTTTTCGACGTTTGCCTCCTCCTAGCAACGCGGCTTGCAGGGGATCAAACAGAACACTGTTTGAATTAAACTCGATACGCCCGAACAAACAGCGCACAAAACAAACACACACACAAAAAAAGAAAACACTCTTTCAGGAGTGGCTTCGGAAAGGCAGGCAAAGTTGACTTTACTAATAGGGTGCGGTGAAGCATGCTGTTCCCATCTGGGTTCGTTAATTGGCCTCCGAAACCTCCGAGGCGATCAACAGGATGGCTAACCTGTTATGCGCAGAAGTTTTAATTGCAAACACACCTCCCCCCCCCCCCTTCCACCCCCCCCCCCCCCCCCAAACCTTGCTCGAAAAATATAAATAAAAATTATACAAACTCGATCACGCCGATATATAGACCATATTGCACAGAATGCGTTTCGCACAAAACACACGTGTTCGTTTTAAGCTTTATATATAATTTTAACGTCGCGTAACAATCCCAGCGTGACGCTCGTTCATGACGTCCGTTCATGACGCTAGTTCGTGACGTTCGTTCCCGACGCTCGTTTATGACAATTTTCTCATAGGAAACGACCATAAAATATATTCTGCTCTACGCCTTCTTTCCGGCATTCAAAAATGGCATATGATTTTTCGTTCTTGGGTTTTCGATTTTTCAGAAATCGTTGGTAAAAAGTGGCCGCTTTGTTCCAAGCTGGCAATGGGGGAGAAATCGGGTTTTCCAAGCGCTTATTTCGTAATTCGGGTTGTCTTAGGTTATACTTCTAAATATATAAGTATAAATAGCAGTAAAGATCATTGATCAGTTTTTATATTTGGATTTTTTAATCGAGTCATTATATTATGCAAGATAGCATTGACACCTGATATAAAAACTCACTCGATCTTTTTCAGTTCTCATAAGACTCGTTTCTTACATAATGCTTGTCGTTGTGTCGTTACATAAAGGAAGCACGTGCATCATCGTTGTCCTTACCACCATGACCACCACAGTCCTGTCCGGTCTTTGAACATATCTGAATTGAGAGCTGATACGTACATTTGCATTGCGCAACAATATTACGTACGTTCTGTAAAAACAAAATAACTACTGTTTTTTTTTTTTTTAACTAGGTTTCGAGATTAGTTCTTCATCATTTTCTTTCTTTTCCTCGTTTTTGTGTGTGTGTGTGTGTGTGTTTGTGTGTGTGTGTGTGTGTGTGTATGTGTGTGTGTGCTGGTTGAAACAGAAAGAAAAGGGCCTAGGATATACTTTCGAATAGACATACAAGCGACATTTTTGGGGCTCGATCTATGTGACTGCTGTTCACTGAAGCCAAGCAGAATCTAGAGGTTTGCTTCCGAGATCTGGAGCTAGCGGACACGCTCCCACCAATTTTTCCTTTCTAAGAAAAAAAAAAATTTCTGAGCAGAGTAATATGGGAAGTCGTAACACCCAAAACTTTAAATTTGGGGAAAAAAAGTACGAGTTGATCCCCATTCCAAAGAAACGTGTTCGGGTGTAAATATCGGGAAATATCAGATTTCGCCCCCCCCCCCCCCCCCCCACACACACACACATTCACACACGCATTAAAAAAAAAAAACGAAGGATCTTTGGCTTAGCGAATGGGAGATCCTTTACCTTTTCATTTATTTATTCCTTCGCACGTTGTACAAAATCAGATGTTGGCAACCATGTAGCGTCGGAAGTGGATCGTCATGGCGCCCGTCGTCCTTCAGCGTTTGCTATCAGGGGCTGAACAAATCAAACACAAAAAATTGATCGGGAATTTTTTTTTTCTGCGCGTGATTGTTTTAGCCGGTAGCAGAGGCACGCAACAACCATGGACACCGGGACGCTGTACTTTCGTCGCTGATTGATTGGCGTCTATTGGCCCTTTTATATAACCATTGGCCCTTTTTTTTCTCTCTATTTTTATAGGAAGTCCTCTTTCTTCATCTGAATCCTCATCCTCCGCTGCTACCAGTCACACCTTCATGTCTATTTCTTTTTTTTTCCTCTTTTCTTAACGCGAAGCGTTCTTTGGCTAGTTGCTCCGAACTTTGTAAAGCCAGATTAAGTGAAGCCGGATTCCGTGAACCCGTGGTCTGTGACGTAACGTGACTTCAGGTTCTACCCCTGGACTTAGCGGGAAAGTTGACGTCACGCGACCTCAACGCCAATTCAGTTTTCCCGCTAAATTTAGCGGGAAAACTGACATCGCGTAACCAGAACGCCAATTCAGTTTTCCCGCTAAATGCAGAGTGGAAAATGATGTGTCACGTGACTCCACAGGACGTGACCTATAGACAAAATCAGTTTCCCCTCTAAATTTATTGGTCTAATTGACGTCACGTGACCTGATGTCACGTGACCTATACAACAATTTATCTTCCCCGCCGAATTTAGCAGGAAATTTACATCGCGCGACACTGATTGCGCATCGGCACAGCCTGCTATGTTTCTACCCCGACGAGGCCGTACTCGAATCACGGTGCATTTCCAGGCTACTGGAAGCAACGGCACGGGGTTGAGCTGAGCCCTAACGACTAATTCGGACTGCGAATTTTGCCCCCACGCATACGCGAAACTCGCATACCTATGAAGTGTACGTACACGGAGTGCGCGTTAAACTATCGGACGGTGAGCGCCGTTAGAGCATCGCTAAACGTCTCCTGCGTTAGAAGGTTTCACTTATGCAACACGATTGCCTTACAATTTTCGTTCATTCACACTTTCCCGCCCTTATGATGTCCCAATATCGCGAGTGGCGCTCCCTAAAGGATGTCGTTACTATTCCCTGTAGAAGAAGAAGGGTAAAGGGGGGGGGGGGGGGGTTAGTCTCGCAGTTTTTCATCATGCTTTGACTTAAAGGGAATCTGAAACTGCTTTTTTTTTGAATAAAAGCGCTTAAATCATCTTCATTTTGCCTCCAGAATCATGATATCGAGATTTCTTTTTTTTTTCTTTTTTTTTCTTTTTGTGCAGGGAGGTTGCAGAAAATCATTGGCGAAGTACCGCTGAAGCCCCTCCTTCCCGGAGCTTTACGTCATAAAAGGAGTTTTCGGAATCTCCACAGTCGCGCATCTTCAGCGCGGATCAAATCTATGCACGCACAATCTTAATATTTTCCAAGAGGTCTGAAAACGACGTCGTGACTGGATTTAGTGCGGGGGAATATACCTGGCATGCTTGCAATTGCACGTGCTGCCCACACGAGCGACAGGCGCTTGGCGGCCGAAAGATCCTTTTATGAGGTAACGACCGGTCGGAGGTTTTTCGTGTTCTCTCGGGTTTAGTTAGATCTTCGGGGAAAACAAACGTGATGTTCAGATTCACGGGACAAAAATACTCTAAAATTCACTTCTAACTTGTATTTTTCCAGAACCTCTCCACCTTCCCTTTAAATAAAAGTCAGGTATGGCTTCAATCAAAGTCATATCTTACTTAAATTGAATCTGAAAGAATGCAGGGGACGCGAGTGTGATAAAAAAAGTATGAAGACAAAAGTGGATCCCAACGTTACTAAAACACTCTGTCGGGAAACTCAGCCTTCAAACACGGACCGCTGGCGTCCACCGAGACCGAGCTAGATAGAACCTGCACCGCCCTATAACTGCTGGTCAGAGCATGAAAGTTGCTTTGTATAGAACTGTTAGATGGCACTGCGAGATGGCGCCTCCGGCGCCCTCGCGCGACTCGACTGAACCCGTAGATGCAGCCGTGTAGTTCCCGGAGTGGCCGCTGCGGGAGAATGGCGGCGTTGCGATCGCGTCTAGGTCGGTTCTCGAGTTCAGACGGAAGCCACTTTTTCAAAGCAAGCTTCTGTGGCGGTTTCCTCAGCTGAGTTGTTGCAGTTACTGCAACAACTCAGCTGGTGGGGGTTCTTTGGGGAAAAGTAAAGAGGTCGCTGTCTTCTCTTTCAAGAACAGAGGCACCAACCGGAACCGAAGCCTGACGCTAAGTCGTCAAAGACTGAAAACTTTCTGAAACCATAACCAAAATGAAAGCTTTATTTTCATTTGAGGATTATTGTAACCGGAACCGAAACCGGAAGCAATTAACCGGCTACCGATGTTTTACGATGGTATGGGCACAAACAAGAAATTGAGAAGTAGTATACCAAGAAGGAATCCCATCACACTGCCTTGAGTCGCGCATTTCTTTTTCAGTGTATGTGTTACGAGTTCTGATTAAGCAACATAATATAAAACGCCAGGAAAAATTCTATTACATGTGGAAGCCTAGAAACTATATTTTTTATTTTTTTATGTTAGGTTACCCAAAGGACAAAGACGTATGGGACTAATATAATTTTAATATAATTGGGATAATAAAAACAAAGCGTACACTGAACATGTTCTTCTTTTATATCTTTTTCTTTAGAAACACGTTTTCGGCCCCTAGGTTTAATTTACATTTGAAGATTCATAAAATGATTTATGCGGATGTGCGCAAGATATGGGGCCATTCCATAAGCAGCAGACTGTTCTTGTTCGAATCGGAGTGAAACAGCTCGCGCTGCAGAACCCAAGCGTCCTGTGTTCAATCACCACCACCGCCCGTTTCGATCTGTACGAGCATCGTACCGCCATGTGTGTTTGTGCAACCACTATTGCGTGTTGCGCATGTTAAAGACCCCAGGCTAGGGGCTCGCACAGCACGGGCTAAATATTTGATCCACGCAAAAAGCCGATTGGGGCCAACTATTATACCACTGTCACACGGGAAAGTTAATGTCAGTTTCATCGAACGACATCTGCGTGATGGACGAATCGGCTCGCGCTTTGTCCCGCGTGGAATCGATCGGAATGCGCAGCACCCGGAGTACCGCGCGCTGATTGGCCGATGGCCCAAACGTCATTCGACGGAAGTGACATCAAATCGCCAGTCTGACAGGAGCATAACCAAATATTGTACCAGGGGAATACAGGAAACTCTCCCCATTTGCATAAGACAGAACGACGGCCGCGCCATAAGCAACCCCTGGTGGAGCTGTTTATTTGGCGACGCCTTTCTCTTTACCCTGCTCCTCTCGCCGACAGGGTGCGGTGCGGTTGACGGGGTCGAGGACGCGAAGACGGTACCACTGCCGCCGTCACGCGTGTTTCCGCGCATCTTCGTTGTTAACCTTTCCTTCTTTTTTTTTTTTTGTATTCTGGGAGGAGGGTCCCGTAGGCACCTAAAAAAGTGTTTGGTATAACTTTCTGCTGTTTAAATATAGTGAATACGACGTAATTCCTTTACTGTCATTAAACTAGAGGGTTCATTAAAATAACCGAGCCGGTTTTACTCTTCGAGTAGCTAACGAGGCAATAAGTCATGCATGTCATGGCCTGCCGGTGGTCGCATTTCTGATTCGTGGTCAGATCTGGTCAGTCCGCCTTTGTTTTGGGCCCAGCAGCTGCGGGACTTAGGGCTGAGCGGGTGCAATCGGCGATAGTTACGATTCAAACAATGCGACTTCCCGAGTTTTAGTTACTGTAACGGAAAGCTCGATCGCGTGACACCCTTTGCTTTGTTTCCAACTGTTTTAACATTTCCGGAGGACGGAAAAACGTTTCATGCGATTTTAGATTAAGCTGCACATAACTGGAAAAGGTTATTTTAAGCACCAACAATGACTGAAATGTGTGAGCAGTAGCTTACTTGGAGACTTCCGCTCTGGCCAGAATAAGATATCAAGTGAGGTTTCATTGACGGAAATAACCCCTGGAGAAGGGAAACAAGAGGTACGAAAGACAAACCCAAATCTCCAAACACAGCTAGGTGACTGGTGCGCGACCCTTCTCCAGGGATTATTTCCGTCATTCTTGCCCAGCTCGCTTGCACCTTTGCATTTAATTGCATAATCATAACCTTAATATGCAAGCCTGTCATCCTTGTTGGTGTTAGACTGATGACAGCTGTTAAAACCTGTTTGCTCTACTGACGTCTAATCCCTGGTTAGCTCAGTTGGGAGAGCGCTTCACTGGAAATGGAGAGGTCCCGGGTTCGATACCCGGACCAGGCGGATTTTTTCGGTCGCGCACCAGTCACCTAGTGGTATTTGGAGATTTCTGTTTGTCCTTTGTCCCTCTCGTTCCCCTTCTCCAGGGATTATTTTCGTCATCCATGTCCAGCTCGCTTGCACCGTTGCATTTAATTGCATTATAACCATAACCTTAAATTGCGAGCTTCACCCTTGTTGGTGTTAGACTGGTGGCAGCTGATAAAACCCTTTGCTCTACTGACGTCTAACCCCTGGTTAGCTCAGTTGGTAAAACGCTCCACTGGAAATGGAGAGGTCCCGGGTTCGATACCCGGACCAGGCGGATTTTTTCGGTCGCGCACCAGTCACCTAGCTGTGTTTGGAGATTTCTGTTTGTCCTTTGTCCCTCTCGTTCCCCTTCTCCAGGGATTATTTTCGTCATCCATGTCCAGCTCGCTTGCACCGTTGCATTTGATTGCATTATAACCATAACCTTAAATTGCGAGCTTCACCCTTGTTGGTGTTAGACTGGTGGCAGCTGATAAAACCCGTTTGCTCTACTGACGTCTAACCCCTGGTTAGCTCAGTTGGTAAAACGCTCCACTGGAAATGGAGAGGTCCCGGGTTCGATACCCGGACCAGGCGGATTTTTTCGGTCGCGCACCAGTCACCTAGCTGTATTTGGAGATTTCTGTTTGTCCTTTGTCCCTCTCGTTCCCCTTCTCCAGGGATTATTTTCGTCATCCATGTCCAGCTCGCTTGCACCGTTGCATTTAATTGCATTATAACCATAACCTTAAATTGCGAGCTTCACCCTTGTTGGTGTTAGACTGGTGGCAGCTGATAAAACCCGTTTGCTCTACTGACGTCTAACCCCTGGTTAGCTCAGTTGGTAAAACGCTCCACTGGAAATGGAGAGGTCCCGGGTTCGATACCCGGACCAGGCGGATTTTTTCGGTCGCGCACCAGTCACCTAGCTGTATTTGGAGATTTCTGTTTGTCCTTTGTCCCTCTCGTTCCCCTTCTCCAGGGATTATTTTCGTCATCCATGTCCAGCTCGCTTGCACCTTTGCATTTAATTGCATTATAACCATAACCTTAAATTGCGAGCTTCACCCTTGTTGGTGTTAGACTGGTGGCAGCTGATAAAACCCGTTTGCTCTACTGACGTCTAACCCCTGGTTAGCTCAGTTGGTAAAACGCTCCACCGGAAATGGAGAGGTCCCGGGTTCGATACCCGGACCAGGCGGATTTTTTCGGTCGCGCACCAGTCACCTAGCTGTATTTGGAGATTTCTGTTTGTCCTTTGTCCCTCTCGTTCCCCTTCTCCAGGGATTATTTTCGTCATCCATGTCCAGCTCGCTTGCACCGTTGCATTTAATTGCATTATAACCATAACCTTAAATTGCGAGCTTCACCCTTGTTGGTGTTAGACTGGTGGCAGCTGATAAAACCCGTTTGCTCTACTGACGTCTGACCCCTGGTTAGCTCAGTTGGTAAAACGCTCCACTGGAAATGGAGAGGTCCCGGGTTCGATACCCGGACCAGGCGGATTTTTTCGGTCGCGCACCAGTCACCTAGCTGTATTTGGAGATTTCTGTTTGTCCTTTGTCCCTCTCGTTCCCCTTCTCCAGGGATTATGTTCGCCAGTCTTGTCGAGCTCGCTTGCACCTTTGCGTTTAATTGAATTATAATCAAAAGGTTACATTGACTCGTTTGGTCAATGGCAATCACAGTCACGCACCCGGTGCTCTGAGTTGGACAAGAAAGAAAGTCGGCGATATCGCCAATCGCCGCGAGTGGCTGCGATTGACTTTGGCACCGTCCAATCACACCGCGACGTTGGCCAATCGCGGCGATTGGCGATCTCGCCGACTCGTACGCCAAGAGTCAAACTGCTGGAGTGGCACTGCTCATTGCACGTGCTGTGCACCAGACAACTGGGTGAACGTCGACGTTACTGTAGTCGGTGACAGGCCAAGAACGAAGTGGAAGCTACTCCCACCTCTTTCCACTTCAGCGGAGCGAACGGTGTAGAGGAGGTCGCCTCCTCTCCAGCGTTCGCCCTACTAACGTGGAAGGGGGAGTGGGAGGAGCTTCCACTTCGTTCTTGGCCTGTCACCGACTGACTATAGGTTATATCAGTTATGGAACTTCCGGGGAGGAGCGCACCCTCCTCACTCATTTCAGTCCTCCTCCCGTCGTTTGAAGCGCCATTTAGATTTTCGTTTCAAAGCTGCGCGTTGCACGGACTTCAGTGAAACGCCATCTGGATGGCGTGCGTCAAAACATTTGTGTTTTATAGACGCTTTCAGCGCGCGCCAAATTCAGCCGCCATAGCCGACCTTCTCTTGTCTTACCGAAATGTCGAGCGACTGAAGCGGGCGTTGACGAGTCTCCACAAGGGCCTATGCTGGGGAGAAGGACACGGTAGAGTCTGAAATGGCAATTACCTGTCCTGCTGTGGTAATGATGAAGTGGATCGAACGGAATAAGAGGAAACAAAAACTGAAGGTCGGTTATGGCGGCGCCCATGCACAGCTGCCTGAAAGCGTCTATAAAACAAACGGCAGGTACTGATGCAGCTGTCCTCAAAACGGTGGCACTTCGAACGACAGGAGGTGGACCGTGAGGGTAGACGGGGGCTATACTGCTCGTTGAAGCAACGTGTATGGTCAGTTTCGTAACTGAGCTAACCTGCTAACGTTGCTGAACGGAAACCCAAGGATTCGTCAACGAATTGGTGGTTTTAACAAGCTAGCTATAAATTCCCCGACGACTTAAGGAACGTAGACGGTGCGGGACCGAAGCGTCTTACTATGCAGAGAGAAAGTTCGTCTGCTTCTTGCGTAGGAGTTGTGGTGACGTCAGAAGGACGCCGAGCTCCGATTGCCTTTGATTGAAAGGATAGTGGGCAGACCTCAATGCTAGATGCTTCGAGGTCTACCCGCTATTATTATTATTTTTTTTTTTCAATCAGCCAAGGAAAGCTTGGCGTTCTGAGATCCTCGCAACCCCTGTGCAACAAGCAGACGAACTTGCCTCCGCATTGCTTTGCGGACAATGAGCGTGCGGCATTCGCCAATAAGAACTTCGAGGCGAAGGAGGAAACAAAATGCGTAAACATAAGGATCCACGTCCGGCATTTTTCCCCATTATATGCTCACTAAGGCGTGTAAATCCTCGTAACGGTCGTTCCGTTCTCACAGAACAATGGGGTTGACGTTTTACGTCTGTGTCGATTCGCTATGACGCTTTGGATCTGAAAGATCCACTTCAAAAATCCAATCATAATAAATACTTTTGCTCCTTGTTTAGTCCAGCAAGAAAATTTTCTGTTAATCTATATTCGCTCTCACCTCAAGAGCCACACTAAACAAATTTAATTGTTTTTTTTTTCTTTATAAGGTGAATTAAGCTAGTTTTATACACAATTCAGAACAGCTATTTGTTACCTATCAAAACGCACACGTTTCACATCCAGGTCGAATCCCCCCGCCCTTTTTTTCTCTCTCGATCAAATCTTGAAAGAAGAATTTCATGCACCGTCTGAAGTATGTGCCAATCTTGTTTCGTTTTCTTGGGATAATAAGTATACAAAAGCGTAAAAAAAAGTTTGATGTTACAACAGGCGCAGTAAAGAATAGCAACCTTGGAAAATATCACAAAATTCATAGTATATAAAGAAAAATATGCCGTGTCAAAATTTACAGCAAAATCAAATAGTGTCATCAAGTTACAAAGTGAATTTCTCGACTTGTCGTGACCTAGACAGTTGCGGCAAAGCAATTTACCGGAAATAGAAAAAGAAAAGAAAAAAAAAAGGAGACGCCAATGTGGCCAAACTCAATCCCCAGTCTCGGCGATTACTAGAACCGACTGGTACTTACGGGGAGATAGCGGTACACAAAAAACGAATCCCGCAGATAGGCAATTTTCTTGCAGCCTACTCCTGTCCATTAGTCCCGGTCGGGCTCTCGCGAATCTTTGTTTCCGGTCAGTTTGTTTGGCGCATTATGTCGTACGTCTGCCATACAATCTTCCGCGATATAAAAGCGCAATAATAAAAAAAGCGATGCGTTCGATGGGCTTTACGACGAGCCTACGGCGGATCAGGTGGTCTCGGCCATTTCTGAACGACGCGCCGCTTAACTCAACGCCTACAACCGAAATATTATCAGTCTAATGATACCTCCTATGATGGCTAGGTGTTGTATTCGATTCCGCCTTATTCACAAACAAAAAGTTTGTCCGCCAACAAAAGAGGCTGATTATTTTGGCGACACGTGAAACTTTCGACCTCTCTATCTTGTTTACAACGATGCTTTTGTTGTTTTTGATACCACCTAATTTCGCTGAAGCTTTACATATCTCCGCCGATGCAGTTTAAATAAACAAAAACAGTTATAACAATTTGGAGTAAAGGAATGTTTGTTCTGGTTGGAAGGAAGCTCATTTGAATGTATCTCAGTAACATTCTAGATAATGCATGATGTTCTCCTTCCTTTGACCCTTTGATTGTCGGGAGGACGATGCTTCCGTCGAGCCTTGGCGGAAGTGAGCGGGTAAGACGGGACAACTTGTTTTAAAGTTAATATATTAAATACTGTACATCTTCGAATGAAATAAACAAAACATGATGAGACGAACGCACGAAGACTTTAACAACACGAGCCGCGGACTAGGCCGCCGACAGAGAGTGGTTCCTGTATCTCAGGCGGCAGAAAAAGACCCCTCCCTTTGCCTCGCCCGTCCTCTTAGTGACTTCAGCCTGCTGCTCTTTCGGAGTTTTCCGTAAAGGTCAACGTTCTCATCTGGCGGCGAAGCCCAGGGGCGAGACGGCGCAGGTCGCTCAGACGAGTCTGGCCCTCAGACACGACCAATCAGCACTGGCACTCCGAACACCGGTTGGTGCGGACAGACGAAGCACTGTGCTCGAAACGCTTCTAGGGAAGCGTTCGTAAACTTGTCGATGGGGAGCGACAAACGGATTTCGAAACATACACAAAACCAAGTTTCTGGTCGACCACAAAAAAAAAAAAACGAAAAAAAAAACGCTACAGGTGTGATGATAATGTAGTTATTGATAAGGTGCAAGCGGGCTGGACACAGCTATAGGCGACCGGTCGCTCACCGGTCACCTAGCTGTGTTTGGAGATTTGTTTGTCCTTCGTCCCCCTTGCTCCCCCTGTTCCCCCTGTTCCCCCTTGTTCCCGCGACAGCCCTTACCAACCTTCTTCATGACGTCCCTGGTCCTGGCTTGGGTGGCCGTAAACTATAAGGAGGGATAGTAAGCTCAACGAGCACTCACGGCTGCCGCACTCCGTGTCAACGGCTCGAGAGGGCGCACTAAAGCATGTACCGGACAGGCTGGATGAAGCGGGCTGCCAGAGCGGCTCGCATTGCATTTGCTGCGCGATTAAACACTAATTCGGCATGACACTTCATTGGCCACAAACGACAGCATACACTGGGTAAATATTAGTTCAGAACGGGAGCCACTTCCCGCTGCCAAACCGCCAAACGGCCAAACCGCAAGCAAAACCTGCTCGCCGAAGGCCTTTGGAACGCTCGGAACCGGTCCGATCCTCCGGCCCATACGACCGCAGAGCCGCCGCGTACAGCCAGGATATTTCTACGCTCGCCGCTTTACAGCAATGCGTGGCACCCGCGTCGGCGCCTGATCTCAGTACCCTTTTTTAGTATACGCCAGCTTTTCCCACGCTTGGTGGCAGGTATGTAGACGGATCATTTCTTGTTTTCGTACGTTATAAACTGCCTTTGTTTCGTTTCTGATCTAAAATACTAAACAAAAACAACTTCATAAATATATAAAACAGTTCGCGCCACTTACATTCTTTTATTTCGACAAAAAAAATTTTTGGCGGCTCTGACCAGTTGTAAGGCAGGAGCTGGCAAGGACCAACAACGTCACGATGTCGTTACATGCTGCGCGCGTTCGGTACCACGGGGCGCCCCCGTAGGGGGAGGAGGCTTCCGCGTCGTCCGGTTAAATTATGACTCACTGATATTTAGTTACTCTCTCCGTACCCGCTGGCTTGCCCGAATCTCAAGAGATGTGGAAATCGCAAAAAAAGGTAGAGGCTTAAATAGGATTGCAGGCCGCTTTAAGTATGGAGGAACAAGAATATTGCTGTTAGGAAGTCCAGAACAATAAAACGTCGCTGTTCGTGCAAAAAATGTATTCCTGTCACAAGAAACTGTTAAATTTTAATCCTCGCTCTCTACGTCTACATGCTCCGTTTCACCAAATACTTTACCAGAATACATCGAGAAAGACGACAAGCAAGATCCGCGGAAACACGCTCGAGGGCAGCAGTGGTGTCGTCTTCGCCTTCACGTGCTCTGGCGGCGAGAGGACGGGGGAGGGGGAGAGAGGCGTCGCCTAATAAACCACTCCACCAGGGTTGGTTTATGGCGCTGTCGTCGTTTTGTGTCATGCCAATGAACAGAGTGTCCTGTATTCCCCTACTAAAGTATCTGGTTTAACTTCTACTTGGCAGAGTCAGAGCTACGTCTCCCACGAGCCAATCAGAGCTGCGGAGCGAAGTACGTGAGGTAGCTCTCCGAGGAAGAGAGGCCTTTAAACAATATGTTGTGACGTGCCTGGTTCCGACACGCTGAATGGCTCACTGAGGCTGTAGCCTGCCGCGTTTGTCCCCGAGATGTAAAGCATAGTAGTGACATAAATCGTTTTGTACTTTGCGACAGTGCACACCTCAGTGGCTTAAGAGTTGTGCTCTCCACGGCGCGGACAACGAGCAAGGACTTCGTCCATGAACAGAGGAATCAGACTCCCCATGCATAAAATATATCGCGCTTCATGCTTCATCCTCGCTCGAATTGTCTTATTGCGTTCTCTTAAGTTGTATTTAATTTTCTCTAAGGTTAGGAGAACTTGCGGACGTTCGGAGAATAATTTATAGAACGGCGAAGGAACCCGGCCAGACTGTCTCGCTCATAGTGAATGATATGGAATTATTTAACATGAAAATTCAGTATAACCGTGTTTCGATTTCGTTCGTGCGCGTCTGGCATGAATGTTTTAGCTGCGACCACATTATTTTTATTTTGTTTAATCGAATGAAGGACCGTATTACGTTGGTCAGGCGACTTCGTATGATCTGTTTTAAATATATAGAACATATTTCAAATGAATCTCTGAGCGCACAATCTTGTCTTTTGGAAAAAATTTCTTGTGGCCTCATTAGCTAAAAAACAATTTAGAAAATTCGTGCAACTTTCAATTTTGTATTTCGCTTTTCTTTCACGGAGACCTAAGCTTGGTTAGTGGCCACCTTAAACGACGTTTTTTTGGTTTTTGTTTGTTTGTTTGCAGGTTACATAATTCATCCAAAATCGCATGAGCCACAGCTTTAATCGATGTGTCGGCATGCAGCTCTGTCGAATATCAGCGAATTAGGATTTTGCTTTGCGCGGGACGGCGCCAGGGGTACCTCAAAAGCCCTTAGCTATCTCACTCGCAACATCCGTCGCCGTTCGCATACCTAATGCAGCCGAGCCGATGCTGGAAAGCCTCGTGAACATTCTTTGATGGCGTGACGACGAAGTGCGTGTCGCACCTGACGCATTTCCCAGTGTATATCGTAGTACTCCCCTTCCCCTTAAAAGCTAGTGGCCCACCCCCAACCCGCCTTCCTTTTTCGCGTATCTACGACGCTATGCCGAATTACCACAGCTCATTTCGTTGTAACCTGGCGAAGAGAAAACTCCACGGACCTTTCAAGCCATTCAGAGCGACGGAGGCGAACCCCGTGACAGCCCTTACCAAACGTACAGGAGCCCAAGCAGTTGGAGAAGAGGGGAAGGAAGAAATCCTTACTCACCCGGGCTACGTGTATCCCTCCCACACGCTGATTGGCTCGCTGCGACCTGCAGCCTTAGCCGTGTACCAAGTTACGGTGATACGGAATATTCCACCGACGGGGGCGTGCGCGTCCGAAGAGGATTCCGATAAGGGTTCTTTTGTGTCGCACCCTAGCTTCGGCGGTCTTTCCGAGCACGTTCTTTTGTCTTCGGGTCCTTAAAAGCATTCGTTCGACGGGTGGAACTGCTCCGAAGGTGTGTACGGCTTTCCCGCTGGGCTCCGCCGTATCGCGTTGGGGACGGTAGGAAGTGCATGAGAGCGGAAACGCCGTGAGGGAGAGGAGCGGAGAGCGACCGCCCGTCCTCGCGGTACCGCAGCGGAATCTAGCGCGGCCTGGTGGCGGAAATGTAAAACGGAGGAAAAGGGATTAAATACACGAGATGGACTTGCAAATAAACACGTTATGAAAAGGTCACGGGGAAATCTAAAAAGACCACTCTTTTATAAAAGAAGTCACGCAAAAATGAAAAAAAAGCCTATCTCTCTAAAAAAAGAAGAAAAAGCTTCTTGCCAAAAGTGATGGAAATGCATGGCATTTTTAGGTACTCTTTGCGGCGCCGTGCATCTCATTGTGTCGCTGCTTGTCTTGCATGTCAGTTGACATCACAACGTGACATCGTGGCATGATGGTGTCACGTGAGTCATAGTGTCACGTAACACGTCATGTCAATGACATCATGTTGTTACGTTACTTGACGTCGTGACGTGTGTCACTTGCCATCGAGACGTGCGGCGTTACGTCATGGTGCCATGTGACGTTTGACCACGAAACGCAACGTGACGTCATGTGGCGTCTCGGACATCATGACGTCACAGGGTCACATGATGAAGTCACGTGACGCCATGCGTGCTCGAGAATCACGTGACGTGACGTCATGCGATGTGACATCCTGACGTCACGTTCCATAGAGGCTACACGCGAAGACACTGAAACCCTATAAACGCTATGCTTTTAAAATTGTAGTACATTCTCGCCGTATGAAACGTTTTGCTCGAGGAATTTCGGACTGTTGGTTGCCTAGAGTGAAAGCCCATACCATAGACTTGGGTCAGCATGGGTCTAACTCACAACGGGACGCAAAAATAAAACTAAGGTAATATGTATAAAATAGAAGAAGAATAAATCGTGCCAAACAACTCTTACCGGTAGTGTTGGTAGTGGTGGAAATAGCGATGTACTTTACACATATGAAGAGGGAAAGGCCGAGTTGGTTTGAAGTCTCCCAGACGGGCAATGTTTCAGGCTGCCAGGAATATTAGAATACAAAATTTGGGAATAATAAGATCAATAGTTCGTTAGCCTACGGAACTACCGTCTGTTGTCATTTACTTGTTCAATAAAAGAGTTGACAAGAGCCATGAAGTTTGCGAATAAACGAGAATGCCATAGTTAAAGTAGAATATCTTTGTAGGTGTCCATTGAGGGGGGCATAAAATTCCCAACCAAGTTAGAAGTTTTGATGCCGGGATAAAATCCTGGAACGGCTGTAATTACTTGCCGTGTCGGCGTTTTCTTTTTTTAATGCATGTTTTGCACGGATAATGCTCGGATGTTCTACGCGAATAATTAATTGTGTCCGCTTGCTGCCTTTATAATAAATATAAACGGAACCGCTTTATTTCTATTTCATGCCCTCAGTTTCTATACATCTTTGCAAGAGGGATCCCTGCTAAAGCTGGGACCACGCGCCGAGTTGAGGCGGGGCTACTTTTAAGCCAGGACGTTCGCTGCTTCTCCTACAATGGCGCGAAGCGTCTCTTGCTGAAGCGTACACCACTAAAAGGCTCAAAAAGAAATTTAAAAAAAATATTTCTTAAACATACAGGTGTTGTCTCCGACCGGTAAACAGCACAAACACCTAAATATTATGCCTAAACCAGTAACAAATCGGAAAATTTGAAAACAATACCCAAAGTATCTAAGTAGTTATCAGAATGCGGATATACCTGCATGGCCATTTTATCAACGATGGCTGCGCTCACGGCAGCACCGGCTTCCACGACGAGCGGGAACAAAGGCTGCCATCGGTATAAAAGCTCCAACCCCTCAAACATGGTTTCTATTACAATATTTGATGCTACGATTCTGTGTGGATGCCTCCTCCTGCGCTCTGAAACAGAGAGTGCGTCGATAACGCTTGCCGTCGGCGAAGCAGCAGACTCCGGCACCTTGTCCTCGCGCACCCCAATGACGTGCCTCTAGCACACCCCAATATGGCGCACACGCTACGTGGCGCCAGCATCGCTCAAAATGGCAGCGCACAGTAGCCTTCGTTGCAAACGTCGATATAAAAATAAAGGAGCAGCCATTATGCATCAACTCCTATATCTGTTCATCTGTTTTCGTTTATTATTTTTGTTTCTGTCTTGTGCAGAAATAAACGTTCTGCGGCAAAAATGGAGTGCTTACTCTTTGAAGTGCATGTTGCATGGAGTACCATCACTACTGTCGGGACCACTCGCTGCCCTTCGGTTTTCTTTTATTCTGCCGTAACACACAGACACAAAACAAACTGGACGCTTTCATCCGACAACAGAAAAATCGGCTGCTTCCAAGTTTGACACACGCAGCAGTAGACTGGCCCCACTTCTCGCAAGATGTCAGAACCACCCGGACGACACTATACGGCAGAAATAAAAAAGGCAGCAATACAGGAACAGAGTGAGATATCGTAGAAAAGAGAGCTCTCAGCGTTTTTGTCGGAAAACCTAAAAGAGCGAAAGAAAACGAAAATCGAACTCGGACACCAAACTGTCCACTTCGCTATTTTGTGTGTTTAACGCTCACCGTTATCCTCATTGTACCAAGCGGCTTCGACGAGTACACTCCCCACAGAAATCCTCTCGCAGCTAACACGCCCCCCCCCCCCCCCCCCCTCCTACCCCATCTCTCTTTCGACAGATGTATCTTTGACTTGTGTCAGGACGTATGGAAGCAGAACATCCCCATTCCCAGTGCCATGACTTCAGAACGGATGTCCGATATCGGTTAATAGAAACAAATAAATAAGGTGCCGCTATAAAAAAAATGGAGCTATAATAAGGTCCTGCTCGTTTATACACCAGTTAAGAAACCCTCCTCTATTGAAATGTCCTGATGGGCTCCCTGGAAGTTACATAACTCGATCCCGTTCGCTTTGGCCGGTCCGACCTTATATCATTTCTATCAATAGCCCCGAGAGGCGGTCAGCACGTAACAGCACCCCACTCACTTCGACAGAGCAACCTTTTCGTCTCTACCAATATGCATTAGTGCAACCTCCCAAACAAAAGCAAAGAAACACTGCTGGTGAACATCTCGGATACAGAATGATAACAATTTTAGAAGTATGGATGTGCACGAGCGAACCCTTTAAATCGGGCGGCGGTTTGCGTCACCTATACTCGCATTCACCCCAATTAAAGGAGCTATGCAACAATTTTTGTACTGTGCACAGATACCGCTTAAAACGGATCCCTAACGTTAATGACCTATAAAACACGCGTTCGTTTTTCACCCCGCACAATAGAAGTCCCAGAAAAAAATTAAAGAAAAACGAGCAGCGTTCACCCCCTCAACTCGCAGCCAGAACAAGCGGCCATGTGATCTGGAGCCGATTATATGCCGCCAGTGTTGATCATAGCCACGCGCTGGGGTTGGCAAAGCGCAGGACACGCGCTGAGTTCCAGACTTTGTTATGGCTCGGCTGTTGTCGTCGTTCCAGCGATTGGACACGGGTCACTACCCGAATGCTTCTCGAGCTAGCAATTGTCACGAGCCCACGTCGAGTGCCCACACAATGCTCGGGTCCAATCTATGAACCGCATTCAAATATCGTCACTTGGGTGTACTGCGATCCCCGAGTTACGTCATCAAATTTTGCAAAGGAGAGATTGAATGAAAATGATCGCTTTTGTCCTTGAAATTACACCGCAACAAAGAAGTTTCTTGGCCAGTGGCGTTGCGTGTGAGTATCCTTGAGTCCCAGGTGTGCCAGTAAGCTCGTGTAGAGAGAAAAACATTCCAATTGAATATCGTTGCACAGTTCCTTTAACTTCATGAAGGAAGTCTGGCTCATCGCAGAATGATACTAATTTCCCCTGAATGTGATGAGATTAGATTAGATTAGATTAGATAGATAGATAGATAGATAGATAGATAGATAGATAGATAGATAGATAGATAGATAGATAGATAGATAGACTGATTGATTGATTTACTGATTATTTAGTGCCTGCCAACAGCTTTGAGGCCGAATGAGCAGTTCACTTCGTCGTCTACGTGGTGGCTTGAATAGGAAGCCGTGAACAATATAACAGTTACGAGGGGCATAGTAGAGTCAATATAACTAGTAACATATAATAACGATGTCTTTGGCATGGGCACACTAAGATAAAAAAAAATCAATTGAAAATGTCAAGTTGCAAAAACGTAGAACTGCACGTCTATCGTAACCGTGTCGTCGAACTCTTAAAATGAATATCTGCGTAAACCTGTGACGACATTTACAAGTTTTCCCAGACTGAACACGGAAACACAGCGATGACAACAGCTCATCAGAGTCAAGGGTTTTGTTCCCAACTTGGCGTAAGATGTCATATCGCGTGCAAGTATCCTGTCGTTAAAGGACGGAAGGCTTAGGTATGCCAAGATAGAACTGTAGCTATAAAACGGCGGCGACAAATGCGTGTATTATTTTTATAATACGAATAAGCTTCAGCTGTACCCTTTCGATGATGTTGCTATGGTTAGAGAAAAAGGGTTCCATATTACAGATGCAAACTCTAAACGTGGCCGGACAAGATGAATTAAGATATATGTAGGTGCATGCTTTGTGACCGTCATGTCATTTTATCAAGACATATATATTTAAAACGTCAAAAACATCCTTTTTTTTTTTTACAACCAAACCTCGTAAGAACTATTTCGCGCAGTGCACAAATAATGCACAAACCTCTTTTTTTTTTTTGAGGTGACATTTACTGTTGCTTGTGTTTTTCATAACAACATGTAACTTTTACCTAGTCTGTTACTCGTGAGCGTCACCAACCGGTTGCAATATGGAGATGTGTATCGACAAGTAGTGATCCTGGTGACCAATATGCGAACTGAGCCGAAGATGGATGCTTTCCATCAGGATATCAGCGATTTAGAAGAACACATCAAGGTATGATCGTTTAAATTAGCGGGCCATAAAAAAAATATTGTGCAACGTTTACCAATCTTTGTGTGAGATTTAGATCGCTGTGAGAGAAAAAAAATGTATACACGGCACTGCTTTGAATTAAAAAAAAAGAAAAACTCTAGCGGGAAAATAGTAAAGGTTTGTGTAAAAAGACAATTTTGTTTTGTCTGAAGTAAAAAGACCATTTTTTTACCATTTAACAGTATTTAGTTAGAAGGACACGGCTCGCAATAATGAAATCAACTGAAATCATTTTTAATCGACTGATTGAAAACGGTGACTTTATTCCGACAAATAAAATGTACTAGCAAAAAAAAAAAAACGAGTTGTATTGTTATTTGCGGATGTGAGGACTGTGGTTCCAAGTTAGACATTCGGCAAGAAAATCGGCAAGATCGCCGAACGCCACGAATGACCAGCGCCATGTTTGACCTTGCCGATCGCAGGGCGGTGCTTGCCAATCATGGCGGTAGACGATCTGGCAAACTTTCTCGCCGAGCGTCCAACCTAGGGCCCCAGGGCAGAGTGCAGACGCAGCCCCCAGGCGAGGTCACACTTATGAAACAAACAAACGCCACCGGAAAGCATACAAATACCACAGCCAAAATCCAACGCAGGATTCATAGGGTCATTTGAACGCACTCGTCTTCAAACTCACAACAGACTGAAACAGACGCGCGCTTAAGTTTAGTTAATTAACAGGTCCAGTTAACGTTAGGAAACGGAGAGCGTCAAGAAGTTCCAAAATTGCGATGACATGGCGCTAATTTGTTTTCGTGTCTTAGCTATTGCTGGCTAAACCAATCACGCAGAAACAAAAAGCGTAAGATCACGATTGATTCGTGATCGTGGTAGAAAACCCACAATAATAATAATATTGTATAAGAAAAAAGAGAAATAATATAAGAAAACCACGAATCCGTGGTTTTCTACCACGGATTCGTGGTAGAAAACCCACAATAATAATAATAATAATTGGGGTTGTGGGGATATTTATACAGCGTGTAGTTGGTCTGCCATTTAAAGTTGCGACGAGTCACACGCTGTAGATGAGCAATTTAGCCAGTGCAGTACAACTGCTAGCCTGGGGTCTTTAACGTGCACCGCGGAGTAGTGATACACGACCGCACGCCGGTACGATGCTCATCCAGATCGAAACGGGCAGGGGTGGGGCTCGAACCCAGTGTAAACTGTTTTGCGCTGCTTTGATTGGCTCCACCAGATCGCAGCGGCATCTGTGGTCTTCCGACGTAGTGTGAAACAAAGTGTAGAACAATTATTGAAGTCTTTAAAGGAGCGGTGCAACGAAATTCAGTTGGAATGTTTTTCACTTAACACGAGCTTACTGGCACTAGTGGGACTCAAGGATCCTCGCACGCAACGCCACTGGCCAAAAAACTCCTTTGTTGCATATAATTTCAAGGACAAAATCGATCATTTTCATTCAATCTCTCCTTTGCAAAATTTGATGACGTAACGTGGGGATCGCAGTACACCCAAGTGACGATATTTGAATGCGGTTCATAGATTGCACCCGAGCATTGCGTGGGCACTCGATTTGGGCTCGTAATAATTACTAGCTCGAGAAGCATTCGGGTAGTGGCCCGTGTCCAATCGCTGCAACGACGACAATAGCCGAGCCATAACAATGTCGGGAACTCAGCGCGTGTCCTGTGCTTTGCCAACCCCAGCGCGTGGCTATGATCAACATTGGCGGCATATAATCGGCTCCAGATCACGTGGCCGCTAGTTCTGGCTGCGGCTTGAGGGGATGAACGCTGCTCGTTTTTCTTTAATTTTTTTTCTAGGACTTCTATTGCGTGGGGTGAAAAACGTACGCGTGTTTCATAGGTCATTATCGTCAGGGATCCGTTTTAAGGGGCACTTTCGCCAACTACAAAAATTGTTGCATCGCCCCTTTAAAGCTATTTTCTGGTACTCACGGTGTACCATAGTTGGACGGAAGCGCTGAAGGAAGAAGGACGAAATAGTAGACAAAGACGTGGCTTACTCACATCTGAATGTTTATTGAGAGAACATATACTATAGTTACAGCCTATTTGGCTGCTCGTATTCAAAGAAAAAAAATCGTTAAATACACTTAAGACTGCTTACGTGTAAGAATGCGAAAGCATTCCTACACGGAGCACATTCCTACATGCAGCTCGCCACGTATTCCTTCTCCACACGGCGCTTCGGCGGTAACATCACGCTCCCCCATTTGCGCAGGCGCAGCGCCACCTCCGGCTCCACGGCTCCGGCTCCATGGCGCTGCTGTGCTTTTCTTTGTGTTTTATTTCGGAGGCGCGTCCACTTTGACCTTGAGCGGTTCCGCCGGCTTCCATGACAAAGCAACTGATATGACGTATTGCAACCAACGGGTATTTGTTCGATGTTTCGCTGTTACAGACAAGGCCGTCTTCGCTCCATGGGATAGTTGATGCTTGTTCCGGTGCTACAGACGGAATTCAGGTGCCGTTTTTCGCTGTTACAGACAACGCCGGCTTCGCTCCGTGGGACAGGTAATGATAAAAAAAAAACTCTCCATTTGTCAGGTGCAGTGACGGCGCATTGAAACACGTGCTCTCTCCTTCCTGTCTGATGCAAAATGCTTCAAACGTTTCTCGGGCGGTTTTGAGCGCGTGACTACCGAGAATTGTTGTTTTTTCCGATTCCGGGTCACATTTTTGAGGCATTTTGGATCCGAGAGCCAGGAGAAAGCAGGTGCATGTGTCAGTGCTCCGCCCCTAAACTTGACAGATAGAGTTTTTTTTTTCTATTCGAGCAGCCAGATAGACGTTATTAATAGTATGTTTTCTTTCAATAAACCACGAGTTGTGAGTACGCCAGGTCTTTTTCTAGTTCTTCGCCCCTGCTCCTTCGGCGCGTCCGTCCAACGATGTAGCACCTAGACCATCTTTCAATCTTGATGTACCAAAGTGCTCGGGGCCCGTTAAAATATATGTTTGGTTCGCTGTTCAGCTAACGTTTCGATGCATTTATAGTACCTCGATCAAATGCTTTGACAAAATCTTTCACACCCCACTGCTAACGGCACGCGATTGCAATCTCGCCTCACTTATGTTTTAGAGTTACTGACGGCTTAAAAAACATAGCGCAGGGCTTTATCGTTCGCGGTTCTTGGTTCGCGAAGTTATTATTCAGCGCTCCTATTGGCTAATACGGCAATCTTATTGGCTGCAGAACAGTGATGAGATGATCGAGACTCGCAAGGCCTCACTATCCTTAGGTTATGAGTGGCTATACATTCGCACGGGCGACGTTCAGACGTGTGTAGTGCCATGGGCTCTCGAAGTTCTTCTGTAAATAATTTCGCAGACATATTTTTCAATCGATTTCATTGCCAGAAGGGGGATTCGAGTTTACGCCTGACAACATCCAGATTTAAAACAGAAAAAGAGCAACGCGTACCAAGAGACTTGATAAGTGTTCGAACGTTTCGTTATCGTAAAGGCAACAATCCCCGAAAAAGGTTCAATGAGATGAGATTACTTCTAGCAGCAGTATCATGAGCAGCGGGAGTCTCGGCTAGGCGTGCGCGTGATTTTTGCTACTATCCTCGTTGCATTCTTCGCGAAGCCCGGAATGTGTGTTTTTCTTGGAATTCGAGGGGAATTCGGGAGTTGGGTACGTCCGCATTCCTGTCCAATCCCAAACTACGTCCCCGGCCGATTCCAATAAACATAGTTGGGAATCTTCACCATCCGGAAGTAGCGATGTCCTAGAAATCCGAGGCTTTGAAAAATCAAAGGTCATCACAGCCTCCTAAGCAAACACAGCGAGGTGAACACAAGTATTGCTTTCCGGAAACCACCGCCTTTAAGACAGAAATAAAGCGGAGTAACAATTGACAGTTTTCGTTTCCGAGATTGGAATTGCACTTTGCGTAGCTACTTTTATGTACTTTTATTTATTCTAAGGGTCTTTAAAATAACCAATCAAAGAAGTGTAAAAAGCACTACAAGAAACACTTGTAAACATAGAATCCGTTCGCAAGATATTTTTACGTGGTCACGCGGTAACGTACCGTTAGGTCACGTGATGACAGCGTGTCACGTGACATAGTGACGTTACTTGGTCGAAGATCAAGTGTGATGTCACATCTCTTAAAAAATAGCTAAATATTCTGTAAGACACTAAGAAATAGGCGAAAAGCCCACAATGAGATCTAAACAACACGTGAAAAATGCAGCCCGAAAGGTCAGCTCAAATACCAATATGTCATGAGTAATATTTTGGAGGCGCAGTTTCAGAAAACCTGGACAATCGCGGCATGCAAATCGCAGCCGCCATTTTTGTTTATTTAGTCTCAATCTTTACATCAATAAATGAAACATAAACAGCATTGACAATATCTTCAAGAAATACAATGTAAGGGTTATTTTGCTTCATGACTTACGTTAGCTCGGAAATCATACTAAAATATAAAGAACGTTCTACCAAGCTCGAATACCGTTTTTTAACCTCCCTAGCCGTATACTTTGTTTACATAATACGTGATGTTGAACTGTTCGAGCTGTCTCTGCGTTTAGCTTTAGGACGCGACTAGGTTTTGGAGCGCCAAGGTACAAAAAAACCTTTACTCTGGAGTAAGATGGACTAGACTTCGGAACACGGCCTTCCACTCCGCATCGGGAGCGTTCGACACTTATAGGGGGCGCGCCTCTCCGCCTTGGCCGCTGGTTCGCAGTGTCCCCAGTGAGAGCTTCCATGTTACACCGCGTAGTTAAGCGCTGCCTGCTCTCGGTCCTATTCTAATGCGCCGGCAGAGTCTTCGCGGCTTCTACGCTTTCCCGCGGCCCTGTTTCTCGATCTATCTCCAGAGCGAAGGTTTAGCACCTTGACATTCGAATACCTACCTACGTCCAGCCTTGCTCTGTGTGTCTGTGTGCGTGTTTTTCGTCATTTGAAGTTTATATGTCTATTTTGCTTCAAGCGCTTAATTATTCATGCACCCCCACAGTGCGTGAACGCTACTCCGCGGCGCCCAGCGACTTCGCCGTGACGTGTTACAGCTCTCGATGTGTATGTGTACTGTGGTTTAACACAGGAGTGCTTAATTTTTTTATTGGTTTTATTCGCTTACCTGCGCTGTTGCGTGTTCGGCGGTTCTCGAAACCACTATCAGACAGAATTCGACCAGTGACAGCAATTGATAAAATCCGCATGATAAGTACTTACGTTCCGTTCCTATTATTATCGAATTGCTCTTCGCTGGCTGGAGAGGCGAGTAGACGTACTTGCATTGAGAAGACAGCGGCACCTTTTTTGACGGTGCATGGAGAAGATCTGTGTTCTGAAATTCCAGGTCTTGTGGAAAATAATTTAGGGCGTTAATATGCTTCGGAGCGTTTTGTATAGCGCTGTGCTCATGTAAACTGAGATTCTTATAAACTAAGGCAGTGGTTCTGAACCATCGATGTTTCGCGGACCCGGATAGGCGGAAATTATAGAGGACCCCGTTCATGGTGAGGGGAGGGAGAAAAGTTAGATTAAATATATTAATGATATAACAAATGGATTTAACTAAGGACTAGTGTCATGTAGACTTCTCTTATTGACATACACACGAGAAAACTAGCCCGAAAATGGACAAATTCCTTCTCGATCTGAAAAAATACTACTTTTATTGCCGGGCTTGAATGATGAGGCAGGGCTTCGCGGACCCCTAGAATACCTTCGCGGACCCGAAAAGGTCCGCGGACCCCCATTTGAGAACCACTGAACTAAGGAATTGGCTGCTGCACAGTTTGGCCGTGGTCTATACAAAATGCTTTGTCTAGGAGCCGCACCGTGGCACTACTGTGTCGTCGCGCGCTTCTAATTGTACCTTGACCAGCACCTACCTCAATAATCTACAAAGAAAGATAATTTACCATAATTTAATATCGGCGGTAAAACAGAGGTTACCTCACTTACGTTTTTACTTTTGAAACAATAAATTAATAAAGTAACCACAAGGAGTATTCAAAATTAAAAAAAAAGTCTGGTAGCCCGAGATTAAGGTAACTAAAGATTGTTCGACACCTAGCTAGGTCGCCTAGCTCGTCGGGCTTGCGATACACTGTAGACATTTTCGACAGCCCACTTTTTATTACCTAGTCTACCGAACTCGACAGCGAGGTTTTCTAGCAAGCCATACATTGTAGCAAGTTCTGGCGTCCTTCATTTTCACATGGTTTATTCAACTTGTCGAATCGCTGGTGAGATACGAGTAACAAACATCGATACAAAACGATAAATAAAGAAATATGACTCAAACTCACACATAATACACTAATCCTGAGTAACAGATATAGATCAAAGAGACCCGTTTCAGCATTTGTACGAAGCGACAACCAAGTCCTGCCTCAGCGGACCCACACACAGCGTTGGTGATCGCATTGTGTATCGCCTCGATAAAAAAAAAAAAGGACATGGAAAAAGAACGATAAGCTATTACCGTTCCTTTTTTTCCTAACTGTTCCATACAAAGAAAAATAAAAAAAAAAATAAATACAATTTAGGATGTGGGTACGGTTCAGTACCTTCATGACGGCTTTTACGAATGATCACCCATCCTACAGAAACCCCCGGGGCAAGCAGAAAGGTAGCTTCATGATTTGTTTTGTTTTTTTCATTTTATATGGTATTTTTTATTCATCTGCGTTATTCGAGACAGGTAAATATCTACGGGGAATCGAATGGGAATTTTTTTGTTCATTACTTTCAGACTGAGATACGGCTCGAGACGGCCATTCATCTAGCCACAATCGGTTGGCAATCGCTGACTGCGGTTGTCTGCTGTCTTATTTCCTTTTCTGTTCTTTCTTCGCCTGACTTTCTGTTTTTTTTTAATTTATGTGGGCAAAATATCATACCTGCTATTTTGTTTTTATGTACCACATATTGGATCGACAAAACTTTATTGATATTCACTAAAAAGGGGAACTTATTTTTTAATGGCGAGCGCACAAACGTTTCAGAAATGACGTGGGCTGTAGAATTCCTCCATTATTATTGTCATTCCGGCTGACGGATTCTAACAAAAAATTTTTTTCAGCCGAAGGTTTTGCGTGTTATTCGCTAGCTCTCTTAAAACCTTGCTTTTATTAGATAATTATCTGTTTGCTTACATTTATTTCCGCTTGCCTCTTTTCTTTTTAGGTACTGTTTTATTGTTCGGCAGAAGCTACAGTTACAAGACAAAAATCTCGACTGCAACGAAAGCAGAACACCAACGATAGTTTCACCGCCTAAGTATATCTTTGTAACTTGAAATAGCAGGACTTTTTTGAAGGCAAAATAAACTTCAACGTGTTTTGTTGTTGTTGCTTTTTTATTTGGAATCGGTCTAGAGAAGATTGATCTGTCGTAGAGGTGTGGCAGACACGCTCCTGCAATAGTTTAGTGAAAGCAATGCAATTTTATATTTATTCCTCACGAGACGAGTTTTATTGGGCCGGAATGAATCTCCGGATAGCCTTGGGTGCAATTTCGTATCTGGCACTTCAAAATTGCTCTCAAACTGCGTCTCGGCGGTCGTTGAAAAGGTTTCCCACTTCCGTAAATACCCAGAAATAAAACGAAACAAAAAAGACGGTGTTTTTTTAGGAACAAACGCTTTTTTATAGGGAGACAATTAAACAATTTTTGTGTTTTACTCGCGCAATATTCGAAAACGAGGTTCAAGTAAACTTTCTAAAAGAAATTAATAGGAGGTTGATGTTACGAATATAAGTATAATGCGAATACAAGACTGAAAAAATAAAAGGCGTTTACAATGCCCTGCAACGCCGAATTAGAGCGCAGCTCTTGAGCAGGAGGAGGGGAAGGTACGGAGAGGAGGCTATGCCCCTCCTCCTCTCCTGCTCGCCTCCCACTTAGGGGAGAATTTTCCGCTAAATTTAGTGGAAAAAACTTCCAACTGAATTTAGCGGGGAAAACTTTTCGTTAAATTTAGCGGGAAAATTTACCTGCCAAATTTAGCGGAGAACTTTTTCTGCCAAATTTAGCGGGGGAATTTTTCCGCTAAAATAAGCGGGGACATTTTCCCGCTAAATTTGGCGGGGGAAATTTCCTGCTAAATTTAGCGGGTAAATTTTTTCGCTAAATCTCGCGGGGAATTTTTTCCGCTAAAATTAGCAGGGAACCTTTTCCGCTAGATTTGGCGCAGAAATTTTTGCAATATATTTAGCGGGGAAACTTTTCCGCTAAGTTTGGCGAGAAAAATTTTCCGCTAAATTTAGAGGGGGAATTTACCCATAATGCACCGCGCGGTTACGCCGATGCCGACGGCGACTGCAGCGGCGACGGCGACGCCGCCCAAGTCGGAAACGGGCGCCTAAGAGCTGCGCTCTAAACATTAAACGAGTTCACTTAAGACTGCTTACATGTAGGAAGGCGGAAGCATTGTAGTCCCGCAGGAGAAATGTTTTCGACTAATGTTTCTAGACGTATTAAAGTTTAGCACGACGTATAGGAAGACGAACTTATGGACAACGTTTAGGACGACGTCGAGAACGACGCTTAGAAAGGACACTTAAGGAGACTGTGGCGTATTTGCCCGGACGGCCACGTTTGCCTGCAGAAACCGCCGCAGATGCAGACGCTGCTGCCGATGTCGAGGTCATAGCTGTAGGCGGGGTCACCTCGCAGTTCATCGCACGAAGCACATAACGAGCCCAGATGAAACCCGAAGTGCACCTTTGGCACTCGGCACTCCAACGGTGACATCACGTTAATGACCTACGATGACATCACCCTGACGTATGATGACACATTTTTATGAACATCTTTTGGGCACAACGCCGCCGCTTGTTTTTCACCTAGTGCGCCAAGTGAGGTCATCTGAGAGGTCTAAAACGACGCCAAAGTCAGCACCGTTTTTGACTATACGACTGTGCAGTGCGTGCCGCTCAAGCGCATTTTTATGGCCATGTACTTCGATTTTTCGCTCAATAGGACAAGTAAGGCTTTCGCCTTAATAAACGTTTAGCGAGGCGAACTTGGAACTACGTACTTGACGGAAGGACGACTGTTCCGAGGCAGCGCGTTACCGCTATTTTAATGCACGCGGTGCTTCAGGAATGTTATGAACCAGAACACTCGATGACAGCCGAGAATGGGCAGAAACGTTCTAGAAGAGCAAAAATTGATAAAAAAAAAATACAAGGCCGAACGGGTTTGGAATCTCGTTCTTCTGTGTGGATGCCGCGTGAGCGTTGCTAACTTCGCCATGCACGCGGTAATGTTTATTTTACAGCGATATCTGTTACGGTCTCTTACCACCCCCGGAAAGGACGCCCGTTGTTGATGTTCTAGTTGTTGTCGTTGTTGTAGTTGTAATAGGGCGCAGGGTGTTCGTAGTCATTGTTGCCAAATCCTCAGAGAAATATCGCCCGCCAAGCGCGGGGGCCGAATCTGGGTTACTGCGCACGAAGCCCAGGCGTTACAACAAAGCTACGCGATAGTTTTTTTTTCTTCATACCATGATAAATACATTTCAGCACAAAGAATTGTTCTATTTCAATTTACATTGCATTTTCATTCCATACACATCTTTTCAAAGTTCATTTTAATTGGTAATCCTAAGAAATTTGCTTACTCGCTATGTCGCCCCTTGAAAATGCAGCCAGTTCCAATCTTTCACGTACTCCAATCGAACACTCTTTCCTTTAAAAGACGTCTTTAGCAAACTTGTCCACTCAAACCCTGGTTGAAACTCAGCGTAGGATCTTCATATTTGTTCACTATTTCTAAAGTTCATCCTATCAAACCTCCATATCAAACAAGACCCGTTTTATTTCAAGGCCCTACTTCGTCACTCGGTTTAAAAGGTGTCAGAAAGGGAGCGATGTCGCTCTCTCTTTATAACTTGCATCCAAGTTTGCGAATCGTCATCATCCCCTTCCGGAGCTGCCAATGCCTGCTCAAGAGTACGCTTAATGTCTTGATGTCCATTTTCCCATCAATGCCGATTGCGATCTTCTGTGCTGCTTCCTGGTGGTCTTTCTCGTAAACAGTTTTTTCGGTTCCCCTCCAACTGACTCTCGTTGTTTTTGGTAGGCTTGGGCGTTTTTCTCCCGTGTTGGCACTTCCGCCGCCATAGTTTCCGTGGTAAGTGTAGCATGCAACGATCCTTTCTTTTTGGTTTCCAGCTTGACATCCCGTGTCACGTCTTCTGCCTCAGCGGCATCCATGATATGTTAATTTAACTCTTCGTTCGCACTGCTTTACCCTGTGACTCTGGCGTACGTCTTAACACATTCGCCACTGCTATGTCCTAATCGAAAGCACTTCGATATCCAGGAATTCAAACCTCCCGCCTTAAGTGCCCTGTGCGTTGACAGCGTAAACAGAGCGGTTCGCGACGTGTTATGACGATCAGCGCTATTCCGCCAAATATCTTCTTCTGGTGGGGGAACGTCTTCGATGTTTATGCCTGTCTTTCGTTTCATTCGGTATAATCTGGTTGCCGACTCCACACCTTCGGAATCTTCACCACGCCAGGTTTCCCTTTAAAGCTCAGCCACGTTCCCGCAGGGCTCGAGGACCTTACGTACGACCTCGTCGGGTGTATGAAAGGGTACCCTGTGCAGTCTTAGGCGCACTTCAGTGCTGTGATAGGATCCAGCAACAGTCACTTTAGGTTCTTTACCTTGAATTCCTTGACTTCCATCAGCCGTTCTTTTGCCGCTGTTTTGCCGCTGCAGAGCGAAGGGCCAGCTTCCATGAGTGATTAATTTGATAAGAAACAAAGGTGGCGATCTCCTCCCTGAAGTCCTGGATCCGGTCGGGTTGCCTTCGGTAGTGACAGTGTAAAAACAATAAGGAGTATTCACTGGGCGCCATATTTGTGGGTGCTGTCAAGAGCGCATGCTCAGAACGAGCCCACATTAATAGGTTGCTAAGACCGGCACTCTTGATGGTGTGGAATGCACGTTGCAAAAGAACCGTGGAAGCTCGCCGTCAGCACGCGCTCAGCAGTCATGCACGCAACTATGGCCACCAGTGAATACCTCCTATAGGGAGTATTCACTCGACGCCATATTTGTGGGTGCTGTTTAGAGCGCATGCTCAGAACGAGCTCACATCAATAGGCTGGTAAGACCGGCACTCTTGGTGGTACGGAATGCACGTTGCAAAAGAACTGTGGAAGCTCGCCGTCAGCACGCGCTCAGCAACCACGCACACAGATATGGCCGCCAGTAAATACTCCCTATAGGGACTTGTTAGCAAAGCATTACCATGTTCCGTGTACCGCACTACCGGAGCCTTTGAAGCATGTTTTATAAGCGCGCGCCCGGGTGATAGCGTGGCCTCGGGGCGCGCGCTTAAAAGCATTCTTCCAATGCTTCGTTAGCGCTGTACGCGGAACACGGTAACGGTTTGCTAAAAGTTCCTACTGACTTAGCATTCATTTGTCTACCATGGTCACATACATTTTACTGGTTTTTGTATGGTAAACTTCCGCCACCTGCTTGCACCTCTGTGGTAAATTGCAGTGCTATACGCTCTAAAACCGAGTTTTGCGGGCGGTCTAAAGTGCCTTAGAAGCGTTCGCTTTCATGCTGTAGTAATGCTACCCCATAGTGCGCGTAGACGTCATGGATGCCCAACGACTACGTCGTGACGTTTTGTAGCTATAGCTGTGACTCTACTGCGGATTCATAAAGGACTGCTCATTGTTATCAGTAACGTGATGCGCCCTTTTGAGAAACATTGAAAGCATCTTCTTTCCTAAACAAACAAAAAAAGGATTATCAATCGGCGGTAAATATATACCTTTAAATAATCGTATTTTGATGCTCACGGCCTCTGACCAATGTTGTGCCCACTGCCCGTTACTGAAAATAAATAAGAAAACGGTGTTACTCGTTTGTTCGCCCAACATTAACGCATTGCTGAGATTCATTACCGTCCTGCAACAGTGACGAGGTACCCTTATTGTTGCTTCTGAAAGCTCAGCCGCAATCAGGTGGCTACCAGCTTTAAAATCACGTGAATGGCCTAGCCAAACGCTGCCTACCGTATTTACTCAATTCTAAGCACCCTCTTTTTTTTCACGCCCGCGATGTGCTATCCAGCCAGAGTTGCGGGAGCCAGAGTTGCGCGTTTCACCCCCGGAAAGCCGGCTTTCCTGCACGGCATGTTGTTCCTGCTCCTCACGTGACTGAATTCGGCGAATAGCGGTGCCGCGCGTTCGAGGCGCGCTGCGCGCTCAAAAGCAGGGGAACTTACGTACGCCGGGGCTCGCGCGACTTTTTTCCTGCACGACAATTGATCCGGCTCCTCAAGTGACCAGATCTCGGCGAATAGCGGCGCGCGGCACGTGGAAAACAGACGCGCCACTCTGGTTCCTGCCGACTCATGTTTACAAACAAACCGGACCGCCCCTAGCGGACGACACCGGCGCCGCGCATGCGCGATGGAGTGCAGGCAAGAAGCTCGCCGTCGCCCATAAACCAACCATTGAAATGCGATGTTGTCGGCGTCGGTGTGAGTTCCCCTGCCCTTTTTCGCGTTCGAATTGTTGATTCTACGTCTTCTTGGCAATGTCTGACTACTTCAGCGGCCTAAGTGAAATCAGCGAAATTAACGAGGCTCGTTACACCGCAAAACTTCGCGTGAATAATGTGACATTCATGCGGCGATCATTCCGCGTGGACGCCGCAAAATGGACGCTAAAGCCCGATTCGCATGATGAGATTTCGCTCGCAAATTTAAGTCGCGACGTAACTCGGGCTGCAAAAAAAGTGAACCGTAGCTGAGATGGTCGACGTCGATACTGAAAATCGCAAGAAGAATCGAACGGACAAAGTGAATCAGGCATAACAAGTCAGTAATGGCCACTGGTAACAATAGTCAACATCTCTTTGCATCTACTGTTTACATCGAGCCTACTTACCAATCTTAAAACTCAAGCCTTTTGAGGCCTGCACTTATGTCTTATCGCAAGTACCGGGCCAACATTTGGTCTACGGACAGGTGTCGTCTAAAAGAGTAGACGACAAGCAGAAACGTTTGAAAGAGCAGACGACAGTTCGAACGATCAGGTGGCTGTTTGAACTTGAAGACGCTCTAAACGTAGTCCGCAGGTGGTTCGCACAACTTGACGGTTTTCCGGCGTTCATGTTGGAACAAAACAAATAAATCTGATGACCACAAGTATCCGTAAATTCAACCCAAAGTGCTTCTTGCCGAAGCAATCGTGGTGCCACGGCGTCTGGTTTTTCCTTTCCACGGCACATATCCCGTTTTCGGACGAACCGAGCACAGCAAAAAAAGCGAATATTCCACCAGGACGGAACTGTGCAAAAATTCTTTCTTTGTTAGGACCATTAGGGATTGGAACAATTTAAGTGTTGAAACTGTTTGTGCCGCAAATGCAGAAATGTTTTTTTCTATGTTGTTCGCCCCCTGCAATAATGCCTCAACGGCGCTGCAGGAGCTACCTGAATAAAGAATAAAGAAAACTGACCTTCAAACCTTTCTCGACTATTTTTGTACAGCCCCAGTCGTGACGTTTTAACGAGAATGCAGCTTTTTGTCTGGTTCCTTTCAAAACAACGCACGAATGCAAGTCTCAAATGGGGACATCCGCCCACAGCTTCAGACCGGAAGTGCGCCCGACGCGCCACCACCGCGCCGTGACGTAACAGAGTTCGTCAGCGCGCCGGTAACACGAAGCGTCCAAGGTTAGATCGCGAGGAGAGCGCTCGCTCGGCCGTCGACGCAAATACGCCGCAGACGAAATAAGGGAGCGAAAAAATGACAGGCATACTTTCACATTCACAACTCATAAAAAGTGCTTAGGTATACCTCGAGCTTTATTTTTTTTTTTTTTTCGAAGATCGAAAAATGGTTTTGTGATGAGTACAATATACTGAAAAATGTAATTAAGATAGAGTAGCAAATACTGTCTTTCAAATTTATATGCAAGAAACCAAATTACTACCAAAAGTAATTGAAATATAGTATCTTGAGTAGGCTATTTGAAAGAGCCACAAGTCTGGTTGGCGCCAGCTAAGGGTCGCTGCGTAGATGCACTAGTGGTGACGTTTTTTGTATTTTTTTTGGGGCGGGGGAAGCCTAGGTTTTGTAACGTAGCTGGTGCTGCACTGACCAAGGGTTATAGAGTAAACCGTGTTGCTCGTCTATATGCTGCATATTTTCTATATAAATGGCATATCGCAAATGGGTCAACGTCAAAGCAAAGAAGAAATACTATCGCATTTAAAATCGAGATCATTTGACTTTTCTTTATACTGTTTCGTGTCTTCGTATCTTTACCAACATGTCCAATGTCCATATTTTTTTCTACTTCTTGTTTTATAGTGTTTTTTGTGGGTTTTTTTTTTTTTTCAAATACAAGTGGATTTTTTTTTTTTTTTTTTATACTGCTGAGGCAAAACAAGCTTACATTTTGTTTAGTGAGTTTTTGAGGAGGGTTAGTGGGGTTCAAACAAAGGGAGATCGACTTGTCCAGAGAAAAAAAATTGGATCAACCCACTTATTGCTCAGATTTAATTTCGACTACCAGCTTTGCAATTTGTTCCCAAACTAGAGTGGAGAGTAAACGCAGAAACCGCAATAGTATCATCAAATTAAAAAAAAAAATATTTCGGACCATAGGTTTACTTTTCACGGCGAAACGATTCTTGTACTGCGTTTTTTTTATCTCTTGTATTCGTCCACTTTTATTTTATAAAAATATTAAATATAAAAGATGCCGCGAAGTTGCTACTGAAACACGGGATCAAAACAAGATATCCGAAGAAGGTTTTTTTGCGACATCGAGCCAGAGAAATCAAATTACATATTATAGTTTCTAAATTACGAAGAGCTTTCTTTTATATTTTAATCACGCAATATAGACGAAAAAAAATTAAAAAGTTGTTTTCGAGACGGCTAATTGAAGACACGCGCACGATTGAAGGGGCCATGAAAGGACATCGGGTTGGAATCTTTATGGCTTCGCAGAGGCGCACTACTCCTTGTCTGGCCCAACTATACTCGCACGGAACGCCACTGATTCGCGGTGAAATTGCGAATTTAAAAGTGAACTATCTCTTTCAGTCTTGCCTTTCGCAAAGATTGATGACGAAATTGTAGGATTGGAGCCATCCACCGGACGACAGTCGAGCGCGACTCATGAATTGGACACGACAGCTGCGTGGGCACTCGACTTCGGCGTGTAACAATCAATGCCTCGGTGGAAACTCGGGTAGTGACTTGTGTCCAATCACTGCGGTGATGAGAATAGTCAAACTCTAACAATGCCTGGAGCTCAGCGGACGTTTTTTACTTTGCCGACCCCAGCGCGTGGCTTTGATTAACGTTGGCGGCATAGTATAGGCATCAGGTAACGTGGCCGCGTTTTCTGACTCCGAGTTAAAAGAATAAACAATGCTCACATTTCTCGATATTTTTTTGTTGTTATTTTTGCAATTGTCGTTGCTCAGAAAGAAAAACCAAGTCAAGTTTGTTCAGTTATTTACTTTAGGGAGTGATTTTAGAGAAGTATTCGGCGAAAATAATAAACTCGCTTCATGGCTCGTTGAAGAGAGACGTTTGACATTCGCGTTTTGAGCCGAAAGCGCCGGGTCTGCAAGCCGCAGACACAAAATATTGCCATCGAATTGAGTTCTTCGCATCAGCAGAAGTAGCAATTTTATTGTCAGTGGTATTAATTGCTCGTCACAATGATAACACACGTGTCGCTGCTGGAAACATAATTAAGCGCACCTTTCACTATGATCGAAGGCTGCTGACGTCGGTGTCATGTCACGCGAGTGAAGGTGTTAGCGGCGAGACAATCAATTTACTATGCATGCTTAAACGTTGAAATTTTACCCGGAGCAGACTATCTACAAGGAGGGACTATATAAGGTTTTGTATTTTTCTTCATCGTTTACCGTGACATGACGTTAATAATTTTATGAATAACAAATTATATGAATGGTGATTTACGTATGATACAAGTTCCTTTGTGAGTTAACGCGGCAGGCATTTGTCACAATGTGCTGTGTCTGATTTGTTTTTTTTTTTTTTTTTTTTTTTTACGTTTGTATTAGGCATTAAGTGCCGATTACGCACTGGGCGCGGATTATCTAACAAATAGTTGTTTTTTTTTTAGCTGAAATTGGATTATTCACTTTGCGCAGACTATCGTCCGGGAATACGGTACTTGAGATTCACTGAGATTAGAGCAACTTTATTTGTCCCTCAGAAGCCCACTGCCTGTGAAAGAAATGTTACATAACCCGAATATCTCGCCTCCATTACGCAGCCCAGCTAGAATAAGCTCTCTTCTACAAGCGTTCTATTGGCTCAAAAGTTCACGGACGTATCGTTGCGTCATCGGTTAAATAAAAAAAAATACGTATATTGTGAAATTTTTACAGTTCAATGTTTCCTTTCATAAGGTTAGTTCCCTTACAAATGTATAAGAAAACATGCCTTGGGAATTTCGAAAGCAGCTTCTGTACCCGTTTCTATATGCCTTTCATTGTACCTGTATTGATCTACTTTTTATTCACTTCATAGTATGGATTGCTTTTTGTTCGAGCACCGCAGTGTTTAAAAATAGTTTGCAGTAATGACGGCTAAAAAAAGAAAGAAAGCCAAGCAATCAACCTTGCAAAAGAAAAAAAAAAACACACCATGGCTAGCTTATATATCTTCATCCTCTTCAAAATTATACATCCGAGGAAACGGAGGGGTATTGAACTAGAAACACAACCTTGAACGAAAACCTTAAAATTGCATTTCGAAATAAAAAATTAAATGAGGAGTTTGAGCCAATTTCAACACCGTTCTTCATTTTCTCGTAGAGCTTCTCATCTATACCAAGCGAGTAAAATGATTCAATGCTCTTTTGAAGGGGCCGATAAATAGCTTCTTATAATGGCTAAGCGGCTTAGCGCTGCGCTCAAAGAATTTACTCAGAGGTGGTCGAAGATACTGCATTCTCTTCATCGAACTTTCAAAAAACGAACTTACCTGAGTACAAAAAATTTCTCTGGGGGGTCAAGTGACCTGGGGGGTCACATGACCCCCGAGATCACGTGACACCCCCAGGTCACGTGACCCCCGAGGTTATGTGACACCCCCAGGTCATGTGACCCCCCCCCCCCCCGAGGTCACGTGACCCAAACGTGATTTTGGGAAGGAGGTCACGTGACCTTTGTCTCCTTGGCTCCTCCTCCTCCTCAAGAGCTGCGCTCTAATTCAGCGTTACAGAAAGTTGTAAACGGCTTTCATTTTTTGTGTCTGTGTTGATGTAAAAAATGAAAGCCGTTTACAACTCCCTGTAACGCCGAATTAGAGCGCAGCTCTTGAGGAGGAGGAGGGAAGGGTACTGGGGGGTGGGTCAAGTGACCTCGGGGGGCGGGGGGTCACGTGACCTTGGGGGTCACGTGACCTTGTGGGTCACGTGACCTTGTGGGAGTCACGTGACCTTGGGGCGTCACGTGACGTCGGGGGATCACGTGACCTGGGGCCACGTGACGATACCGATGACGTCATCAGTAGCGTCACTGATGACGCCATCAGTGATGATGATGACGATGCGGATGCCGGTGACGTCATCAGTGACGTCACTAATGACGTCATCAGTGATGATGACGATGACGATGCGGATGCCGGTGACGTCATCAGTGACGCCACTGACGACGTCATCAGTGCCTATGACGTCAACGGGGGTCACGTGACCTCGGGGGGTATCCCCAGGTCACGTGACCCCAGGGGGGGTCACGACCTGGGTAACCATCGTGACCCTCGTGAGGGTAACCCTAGTAACCCTTGTGAGGGCAACTCTCGTGACCCGCGTGAGGGTAACTCTCGTGACCCTCGTAAGGGTAACTCTCATAACCCTCGTGACCCTCGTGAGGGTAACTAACCCTCGTAACCCTCGTGAGGGTTACGAGGGTGAGTAACCCTCGTGAGGGTAACTCTCATAACCCTCGTTACCCTCGTGAGGGTAACCCTCGTGAAGGTTACCCTCACGAGGGTTACTAACCCTCGTAACCCTCAAAAGGGTTACCTTCACGAGGGTTACCCTCACAAGGGTTACTAACCCTCGTAACCCTCGTGAGGGTTACAAGGGTAAGTAACCCTCGCGAGGGTTAGTTACCCTTGTAACCCTCACGAGGGTTACAAGGGTAACTAACCCTTGTAACCCTCGTAACTCTCGTAACCCTCGTGAGGGTTACGAGGGTTACGAGGGTTACGAGGGTTACCCTCGTAACCCTCGTAACCCTCACGAGGGTTACGAGGGTTAGTTACCCTCGTGGCCCTCGTGATCCTCGTGAGGGTAACCCTCATGAGATTAACCCTCGTAACCCTCACGAGGGTTACGAGGGTTGCGGTTACGAGGGTTAGTTACCCTTGTAACCCTCACGAGGGTTACAAGGGTAACTAACCCTTGCAACCCTCGTAACCCTCGTAACCCTCGTGAGGGTTACGAGGGTTACGAGGGTTACCCTCGTAACCCTCGTAACCCTCACGAGGGTTACGAGGGTTAGTTACCCTCGTGGCCCTTGTAATCCTCGTGAGGGTAACCCTCATGAGATTAACCCTCGTAACCCTCGTAACCCTCACGAGGGTTACGAGGGTTGCGGTTACGCCGACGCCGACGGCGACGGCGACGGCGACGGCGACGCCGACGGCGACGCCGCTCAAGCCGGGAACGGGCCCCTAAGAGCTGCGCTCTAAAAAGTGAAAGCCGTTTACCACTCCCAGTAACGCCGAATTGGAGCGCAGCTCTTGAGGAGGAGGAGGGAAGGGTACTGAGGGCCACGGTTTCTTGGGGGGGGGTCACGTGACATAGGGGAAAGGGTCACGTGACCCCCCCAAGGGCACGTGACCTAGTTGGGGTCACGTGACCTCGGGGGAGGGGGGTCCACGTGGAGGGGGGAGTCACGTGCCCCTCCCCAAGGTCACGTGACCTCGGGAGGGGGTCACGTGACCAAAATTTCCCCGCTAGATTTAGCGGGGAAATTTTTCCGCTAGATTTAGCGGGGAAGTTTTTCCGCTAGATTTTGCGGGCAAATTTTTTCCGCTACATTTAGCGGGGAAATTTTTCGCTAGATTTAGCGGGGAAGTTTTTCCGCTAGATCTAGAGGGGAAATTTTTCCGCTATATTTAGCGGGGAAATTTTTCCGCTAGATTTAGCGGGGAAATTTGTCCGCTAAATTTAGCGGGGATATTTTTCCACTAGATTTAGCGGGGAAATTTTTCCGCTAGATTTTGCGGGGAAGTTGTTTCCGCTAGATTTAGCGGGGAATTATTTCGCTGCGGGGAAATTTTTCCGCTAGATGTAGCGGGGAAATTTTTCCGCTAAATTTAGCAGGGAAATGTTTCCGCTAGATTTAGCGGGGAGATTTACTCATTATGCACCGCGTGGTTACGCCGACGGCGACGCCGACGCCGCTCAAGCCGGGAACGGGCGCCTAAGAGCTGCGCTCTAGAAGAAATAATTAAGGACCTGATTTTGCTACTTACGGCGACCTTCTGCTAACGAAAGGCGTCCGATTGGTGCAGCAGCCGACGTGGTGGGAAAGATATCAGTGAAGGCGCTGACACTGATCTCCTATAGACGCTCTGCAGAAGTTGTGCATGGGCTCCGCCATAACCGACCTTCAGTTTTCGTTTCCTCTTATTCCCTTTATTTCACTTCATCATTACCATAGCAAGCCATGTTATTGCCATTTTAGATTCGACTGTGTCCTTCTCCCCAGCTTTGGTCTTTGTGGAGGCTCGTCAATGCCCGCTTCAGTGACTTGGTATCTCAATAAGACAAGAAAAGGTCAGCAATGGCGGCTGTAATCTGGCGCGTGCGCAAAGTCTATAGTAGACGATGTTTTGTGGGGATCAGTGGCCGAGTTGGCTAGCACATACCAGCTCGGAGCACGAGGAGCAAAAGCTCGCACTATAGAGCTCATTGATCCTGGTTTCAATCCCCACCCCTGACCGTTTTGATGTGGGTGACCACAATACCGGCTTGCTGTCATGTATCACTACTGCGTGGTGCACGTCAAAGACCCCAGGCTTGCGGTTGTACTGCACTTGCAAAATTGCTCATCTACAGCTGAGAGACAAGTCGCCCGTTGAGGCAGACTACGTTCAGGCTGCATAAACGTACCCGCACAGATTTACTTTTTTTACACAATGTTTTATGCGTCCAATGCGGCGTAGGCTTTCTTGGTGTATGTTATTTTTGTTTTGCTTTTTCTACTAATAAAAGGCACCGAATAGACACAGGCAAGAAATATTACTTGACGTGCTATTTTCGTCGTAACATGCATTTGAACTGCTCCCGCCATATCTCAGCTTTTGCGTCACCGAGACGAATTCGTTTGCAGACAGCCGACGTCGGTAGTGAATTGAGGCTTTTAACAGGCCCTTTTTGAAGTTGGCGCCATCTGCGAGCTAGTGCGTTGAGTTATCCGAGCCCGCCATTCTTTGGGAACGCACTCTGGGCCTGTATCAGACACGAGGACTGCGTTAACATTCGGCAGAAACTCGGTTTTCTATTGTTATTTAGAGGGATAAATTACCGATGTGCGGTTGGCCGGATGTTCAGCGGTTTTCAACCCATGTTAGCGTTTCGTCTGGCGCTCTAAAATGTTCTCCGCGGAACACTTATCAATCACAACGAAATTCATTTCGGTGGTAAGCTGATACCCTGAGATCGCCACCTTTGACCGCTCCCAACAAAGGTGTCGGTGAGAATAACGTTTGCGGCGTCATTGAGATATCGCGCTTACAATCGTTGAAACAAGCTTTGCATTGATTTGTGCGTTAATGCGTGAATCCGTTTTCCACTTCCGCCAGATGTAATAAAACCAGTGCAGTAAAAAAAAAATGTAGGCTACATAATTTTAAATTGACAGTTTTAACAGACGTACGACGAGCCAGATACATCGGCCGCAAAATAGAGCTCTCTTCAAGGCGTATGAACTCGGTCGCTGATGCATTAAACGCCTACCGAATACTGCACAAAAGATCGAAACAATGGAGGTGAGCTGTGGCAAATATGACAGAACAACGCACCTAATAACCCCTGTACATCAAAGCGGTGCGAGTGGAACAGGAAAGCTCCTTTCAAAGGTTTCCTTTTCTTACTGCACTGGTTTCAGACTAGTTACGCAGTCATGCATCGTTATTATGAACGTGTCTGTTCTTCTAAACAATCGTCCATATTGTGACTTGTTCATAATGACGAGACAAAAATGCATGTATTCATCCGATACGCCCGCGCAAATGTTATTCATATAGCGGGGTGTTCATATTAACGAGACATTACTTAGCGGTAAATTGGCCAAAAATTCATTTCTCCCCTGCGCCTGAAATTTAGCGTTTTTTTTACAGCGGAGCTGTTAAGGGCTGGTTACCCCAGTATCGTGTCCGCCAGCAAAGAAATGATGACAGAAAACTCTGGACAACTACCGCCACATATGAGTGAAGGCGGCAACCAGACAACCGGCTTGATGGCTGTATAATTGCCGCTGTCGCTTTCCCAGCATTTCCACTCTGGCCTACCGACTTGCGGCCGGCAATTTCTTCATTCCCCCCATAGTACAGCTTCACTGCTCTTCCTTCTTCATCACAGTGGAAAGGCTGAAAATTTTGTATTGCGTTTTTTTTATTTGAGTTGGCAACACTGGCTCATACTGAGAACGAAAGCTGCGCCAGCGTTCGGTTTTGTCTCGATACAATCGCACCGTTCATGTCCAAGAAATGGCGACTGCCATTGTTGTGTTGTGGGGTCTTGAAAAGGGTACAGCTATTTACTCGGGTAAGCTACTTTTTTTTTTTCACACTTTTATTCCCAAAATGCACAAGCCTCGGCCTCCTCTGGGGAAAAATATAGCCTGAGAGATTAAGAAACCAATTTATGCGGTCCCTTCAAACGGCGAACGATTCACTTAGTGTCCCGGTAGGTCGGCGCTGGTATACATAGCTTGCAAGCGTCGCCATTGCTGGGTACTGACAGTTATTTATCCTTACTGGTTTCTTCTAGCTACAACTTCTGCGGTGTGAAACTGACACGGCGAATTGAACGCTCGCGGCGCATAAAATACTGGCATGGCCGCGAATGACGTCACATACAAGCGATGTATATTGGAGCCACGGACGTTGGCGGAACGTAACATACAATAGCCATTCGAACGCATGAAAACGGCAGCGATCAAATAATAATAAAAAAGAGATTATCTTTTAATCTTCAGTTTAATAATCAAATTTAAGTAATCATATTCGCCCAAGCGATTCATTTCGGTCGACATAGGTAGCATTTTCTGCGTCAATCTTCTTGGACTCGTGCAAATTTCACGACGTCAAAGTTTGCCAACCCAATTGCTTCAACTCAGTTTACTTCTCTAAAGTTCAATACCATAAAATGAAATTGCAATAAATTTTCGATCATTGTAAGCATGATAGAGATTTTCAATGCCTTTATCACTCAACTCTCCGTTTCATGGATTACCACAAACGCTACGACCTATCCCTGCGAATTCAGGGCGCTTACCATACCACGTGACTGCGTTCCCCGCGCGAACCCGCTCCCCTCTCCAAAGTCGCGTGGCACTCACACGGCAGCTTATTGATTTCGATGGTTCCTAGTGTCGCCTGCAGTCAACGTTACTAAAACACTCAGTTGGGAAACTCGCCGTCGAAACCTGGGCCGCTGGCGTCCACCGAGACCGAGCTAAATGCGACAACAGCGCCACTCTTTATCGTTTGTCTGTACTGTGGCCACCTTGAGCTTTTTGAAAGCCTTTTTTTTTTGCGTAGAAACAAACGAAAAAGACTCTTTTTGTATGAAATTTATTGGAGTTTAGTACAAAAAGAGGGGTGCGTTATGTTTTTAAAATCTTTAGTTTGCAGGGTTTTGCGGCACAATTAATATTGTTTTTATACAACCATGCCTCAGCGGGCCTTTCAGGTAGCGCGTCCCGCCCTAGGTGCATTTAAACTTCGGTAGTTGAAAGCGGCGCGTCCGCCGGGGAGACCGGGATGGTACCCCTGTAGCCTCTACCGCTGTATCTGTTCTTTAAGCCAAAATAGGAGTCACGTGCAGTTTCTCGAGTGGCCGCTGCGGGAGAAATGGTGGCGTTGTGTTCGTCATTAGCTCGGTGCTGAGAGACAGATTGGGGCCGCTTTTTCAAAGGTGTCGCTATGGGAGTTTCCCAACTGAGTGTTTTAGTAACGTCGCCTGCAGTTGATTGCAAGGTAAAACGGAGTATGGTAGCCGTCCGAATCAACATACACTGAAGACGGCCTGCCAAAACTTTCGGCTTAGTATATGCCATACTACAATCAGCTTGGTCAGATGCGCAGCAGCTAGTATAGGAAGTGCGCAATTTTGAATAAAGGTCTATTAATGGTTGCATCAGTTTTGTCTGTAGAATATTTTTGTTTCCTTTCGTTCTTAGTCACGTGGGTTTTGTATCTGGTATGCAGGACGAAATAAATGAATAAAGCATTTCACCGATGAATTATGCGAGAGGAAATATAGATGAGGCAAAACAAGACTGTCACAGTTGCGATTTTTTTGTGAACAACTTTCCAGCGGCGTGTAAATATCAGAAAGATGTTTTAACGCATACCAGAAGTGACGAAATTCCAAATAGCATCGCCCTTGCGCAGGAAAGGTGTATTGGAAAGGAATTCGAACATTTGAGGAAGGTGCTATGTCCGGGTTCTTCTCCCTGGAGTTCCGTTAGAGTGGACTAGTTCCGTGTTCACCAAAACTCGAGGCACGTGAACTGGATTTTTCACTTCGTATTTCTCGACTGAGCGCGGGGCAAAGAATGGACACGATTTGCGCGCAAGTTTTCTCCCGCGCTCAGGCGGGAAGTGTGAAGTAAAAAGAGCCTACTTTCTGCACCCGCGTTCGGCTTCACCAATTGAACTCGAGCCCTAGTCGAATGCCGACGCAACGTTTGGCTACGCAGGCAGGCCGCGACGTCAAAAGACAATCAAATCATATTTGTTGCTGCTGTCCCCATCGGTGTAGTTCTCAATGTAGCCACTGGGGGCGCGACAGTTGCATCTCCTTCCCATATCCGGATTCGGAACGTCTGTCAACACTGCGTGCGCTGCCATCTTTGTTAGGTTGCGATCCCTCTGCTGTTTGTCGATTTCTTAGCGTTGTCAGTAACAACTGAGGCGCGTACTGCTCATCGTCATCAATCCTTGCCCACACCCACGAGCTAAGGGTCTAGTATCGTTTTTACGCTCTTCCTTGCTCATGTACGTGCCCGTCGCCCCCCCGGTCGCTGGTTTCTCGCCTTAAAAAACATGGCGGACATACACTTTAGATCGAAATTTGGCTCTAAGCGCCGGCAAATTCGCGGGCGCGGGCGACGTGTTTTCGAACGAGCTTTCTCTACGTAAGTGTTTGTGCGAGCGAAGGATTCTTCGCAACTATGCTTTTGCACCCTGCAGCCTTTGCCAGCGCCGAAGCCAACCGGGTTAGACGGGGCCTGTTCTTCGGCGCCCCAGTAGATGGCGCTGTGCATTTCATATATCGTCTATTACACGACCGAAGTGTGTGTCTCTGCAGCGTGCAGCATCAATTGTGTGGTGTGTTAATTTATACAAAGGGAAGATAGTCATCCCCGTTAGGCGTCTAGCATCTCCACTGCACTTACGCAGCTAGACTTTGATCTTTAACGTGCATTCCACGGTAGAAATACACAAATACACGATCGCAGACCCAATACGATTCTCGCCCAGATAAAAATGGTTGAGGATGGGGACTGAACCACTACAATGTAAGGCAGGGGTCGGCAACCTTTTGTTGCAGCGGACCGAACAGTCGCATATTCGGGACAAAGCGGGCCGAATAAAAAATCGATGAGAGAAAGGGGAAGGGGCGTGCAAATTGTAAAAAAAGCTCCCCGCAAGCTTGAAGTGACCTACAGATTTTTGTTTTCTTAATTTAGACACACATAACCCAAAAAGACCATGAAATTAATTCTCGGTTGGGATAGATTGGGACTTTACTAATCGCGTACCATTTAGTGCGTCAAAATAAAACTAGTACAAGAGCGCGGAAAGCCTAAAACCTGCTTCTTGGTACGAAAATTTGAAACTATAGAGGACAGTTTCGTTCCTCCTTTCCTTCGAAGGCTCTCCGCCTTTTCATTGCGATGCATCCGCGGTGTCCAAACACATCAGCCGAACCCAGCTCACGCATTGGACACGAGCAGCGGGTCGCTCGGATGTATGCGCTTTTAATCAATCAATCTGTCTACGAATATCTGAATTCGCGTTCTGGGCCAATGACGAAACTTTTCATCACTCGAGAATGACAAGTTCCTTGGAGCCATCGTCTCCGGGGCCTGAGCACATCACGACCACATGATTTCTCATTTCGTTTTTGAGTTGAGGATTAAAGCATAGGAGGAAGAGGTTGGAATATCATTTCATGGTCATTCTTAAGATTGCTGAACGTACGAATTTTAATATTCAATGTTGCTTGCCAAAACACAAACATCCACATTAAAGCGCCGTTCAACGTTTTGGAGTTGGTCCTTGGTAAATTACATAAACGTGATTGACCTTACGGTGTTCACAAAAAAAATGTCTTCGCCGATGTACATTTTATTATAAGAAACCCTACAATCAATGCTGCTGCGAGTTTTCATAGATTTGAAAAGTTTGATTCAGGAAGGTCAAAATAAAACTTAGAGGGACACTGACTGGGTATTTATGCTCGCTGAGGTTTTTAGTTGTACTTGACATATGAGAGTCCAACTACCCAGAATAGAATTTGCGGCTTGAAATTCGTTTTCTTTCCGCCCGAAAATTGCCGATCAACTGCTGCCAGACGACGTGCGTCAGAACTGGCCGGTTTGGGTCGCGCTCACTCTCTTCTCCGTGGTCACGGGTCGTTTTCCAAGGTTTAGACACAACCGCCAAATTTAATCAAAGTAGAGTGTCATTGAAGGCACACACTGAGCGATATTAAAAAAAAAAAAAATATTAAACCTGTTGTGTACTCGTCAGTCTCATGCGCGGAGCGCGTGGATGTCCGAGTACACAACAGCCCGCCCGAGTTCGACGAAACGAAGAGCAGCTGGAGCACGTACCGAATTCGCCTGGAGGCCTACTTTGAAGGCCACGGTGTTACGGATGCGGCGAAGCGTCGAGCCCTTCTGGTATCGTCCCTCAGCGACAACGTCGTCCGAATTCTGCAAGGGCGCTGCCAGACGACGTGCGTCAATAGCCTGACCTACGAGGGCGTCGTGAGCTACCTTGAAGAGCACTTCGATCCCCAAGCGAACGAGATTGCTGCCAGCTACACGTTCTTTTCACGCAAACAAGAAGAAGGAGAGAAGGTTCAAGACTTTGTAGCTGACCTGCGGCGTCTCGCCAAAAATTGCAATTTTGGCGGGAGCCTGGACCGTATGCTGCGGGACAGAATCGTTTGTGGCATGCGGGATGACGAGGCACGACGTTTCTTACTCACGCGTAAGAAATTGAACCTGGAAGAGGCGGAAGAATTTCCAATGTCATCGGAGACAGCCGCCGAGAACGCCCGGGCAATGCGGAAGACTGATTCCGGGGACGGAGCTGGCGGTGTGCATTTTGTTCAAAATCGACGGGGCAATCGGCGTCCTAGCGGACACGGTACCAGCGCCAGCACAGTCAGTCCACGCACGTTGTGTTGGAGATGCGACGCACATCATGCAGCGGACGAGTGCCGGCACCGCAGCTCTGTGTGTCACAAGTGTGGCAAGAAGGGGCACTTGGCTAGGGTATGTTCGTCGGGTCGTGCTACTCGGCAAGGAGCGTACGCGCTGAAAGATTCAGATAACGACGAAGACGGCGAGGAAGAGATGCTCCACGCCTTGGTCGCTCACAGTTCGTCTAACCGAGACATCGTGAGACCGATCGAACAAGATTTACTGTGGGAAGACCGGAAGCTGCGAATGCTTGTGGATACGGGATCACCAGTGAGCGTGATACCCAAGAGCGTTTTCAAGAGACATCGCAAGTGGTGGCCTGCGTTGGAAAAGACTCCCCTTCGCTTGTCGTGCTTCCTAGGGCCTCTACCGGTGCTCGGTAGAATTTCCATGAGGGTCCAGCACGGGCAAGTACTGGTGAGGAGCGTTCTGGTCGTTGTAGATTGCGAAGGACCCTTACTGTGTGGCCGGAACACGATTCAAGCGTTCGAAGACGCTGGCTCGTCACTGCTAAAAGTGAAAATGCCCTTTCATGTGAACGTGCTGCGCGGAGACGCCCCGGTGCAAAGAATGCTGGGGGAATTAGCTGACGTCTTCGAAAAGAATTTGGGCTGCTGTGAAGGCCCACCCGTGAGCCTACATAAGAAGGAAGGTGCTCTCCCCCGCTTCTGCAAGGCGCGTCCGGTGCCATACGCACTTCGTGAAAAAGTGACGGCAGAAAGCAACCGTCTAGTGGCGGATGGGGTGCTCTCCCCGATCCGTATTTCAGAGTGGGCTACACCAGTGGTGCCGGTGGCGAAGAAGAACGGTGATATAAGGCTGTGCGGCGATTTCAAGCTAACGGTCAACCCTGCTACGCACCTGGAGCAGTATCCACTGCCGAAAATTGACGACATTTTTGCATCACTGTACGGTGGAGAGGTATTCAGCACGCTCGATTTACGCAATGCGTACAATCAGCTTCCCCTCGACGAAGAGGCTCGTAAGATGGCTGTGTTAAACACGCACCAAGGCTTGTACCGCTACAACCATTTGGCTTTCGGCATCGCGTCCGCCCCAGCCCTATTTCAACGCCGTATCGAGTCACTTCTGCACGACCTTCCACGTGTTAAAGTATATCTGGATGACATCATCGTCGCAGAAAAAGAGAACGATACATCAACACTCCGACAGGTGTTTCAGCGGCTACGGGACAGCGGCCTTAAGTTGAACCAAGCCAAATGCAAGTTCCGAGAGAAGCAGGTGTCGTTTTTGGGACACAAGATTGACGCCCTGGGTCTGCACCCTCAGCGAGACAACCTCGAGGCTGTGACAGCAGCGCCGAGACCGACATCGGTAAGCCAGCTGAAATCCTTCCTGGGGTTAGTCACGTATTATGCCAAATTTTTACCCAACCTGGCAACGACCTTGGCTCCGCTATATCGGCTGTTGGCAAAAGGTGCATCATGGCGGTGGGGACAAGACCAGGAGAGGGCCTTCCAAGAGGCGAAGCGCTCTATGGCTGACGCAAATTTTCTGGTGCATTACGATCCCAGGAAGCAGTTGCGGCCAGAATGTGATGCATCACCGGACGGACTCGGCGCGGTGCTGTCACATCGCATAAACGGAAGGGATTTCCCGATAGCGTTCCGTTCAAGGACACTGACATCAGCGGAACGCAATTATTCTCAACTCGAAAAGGAGGCGCTAGCCTTGGTCTTCGGAGTTTTAAAGTTTCGGGATTATCTCTTCGGAAACCGCGTCACACTGGTGACCGATCACAAGCCACTAACGGCACTGTTTCATCCGGAGCGGCCGATTCCCCAAATGGCGGCGGCCAGAATTCAACGGTGGGCATTGCTTCTCTCAGCATACCAGTACGACATCGAGTACCGGAAGGGGCAGCAGAATGGTAATGCCGACGCCCTTAGTCGCTTGCCTTTGCCGGAACAAGGGGATGGCGGCAATAGCGAGCTTATGGAGTATGTGTTGTACAGTCAGCACTTAGATGACCGAACTCTGTCTGCAAAGCAGTTGGCGGCCCTGACCACCGAGGACAAGATCCTCCGACAAGTAAAGAGATGGGTTCAAGGCGGGTGGCCACCAGATTTGCGCAAAGATCAGCAGACTTTCCAGCCGTACTTTGTCCGAAAGCATGAACTCACGGTGTGCCACGATTTGATCTACTGGGGTCATCGAGTGATTCTCCCGGCAACTGCGAGAGCGTGCCTGCTGAAGGAGCTACACGATACTCATCCCGGGATCTTGGCAATGAAGAGTCTCGCCCGGACAGTTTTTTGGTACCCGGGCTTAGACCAAGAAATTGAGACTTTCAAAGAACTGCCCGCAGTGCGTGCAGTGCTGGCCGATGGCCGCGGCTCAGGCTCCATCAAAGTGGTCAGAAACTAACAAACGCTGGTGCCGTCTGCACATGGATTTCGCCGGTCAGAATCTGGTCACGAGCTGTCCGGTCACGAGCCTCGGCGCAAGGCATGCGCTTCTCGGCTCGTCAGTCTCATGCGCGGAGCGCGTGGATGTCCGAGTACACAACATCTGGTCTGGTCACGCCAGTATCAAAGGGGTCCAAGGTGGCTACCGGGAACGGTAACATCCACGCAAGGGAGACGGATGGTCACGCTGAATACGCCAGATGGACAACAGCGGCGGCACGTGGACCAGCTGCGACAGCAACACGCGGAAGAGACGCTGCGAACGCAGCTAGAGGCCAGCCACGCTCAACAGACCGACGGCCCAACGGCGGATGACAAGTTGGCGAGGCAGACAACAACGGAGGTCAGTGCCGGCAGCTCCAGTGACAGATCAGAAACGGACCGAGCAACGAAACCAGTCTTACCTACGCAGCCTGTAGCGGAAGACAGCGCCGGCGATTCCCCTGGGAGGTCCGAAACGGAGCTGGCAGACCTTGTGTTGCCCAGACGGTCAAGGCGAAAGCGACAGCCGCCGGATCGCTTGCATTTTTAGGGGGAAAGAGATGTTGTGTACTCGGACATCCACGCGCTCCGCGCATGAGACTGACGAGCCGAGAAGCGCATGCCTTGCGCCGAGGCTCGTGACCAGACAGCTCGTGACCAGATTCTGACCGGCGTCGGCGGTCGAAAAAAGCGCCGCTCTTCAGAATAAAACCTTCGGGTTTCCACCCTCCTTGTGCTTTGCTTCAAAACCCATTTTTGTGGCTTCTAAAAAGCTGCAAATACGTTGATTGAAAAAAAAAAAAACTCTCACAGAGAACCGGAAGCATTCTGTGCGTTCACTGCGTAATTCTCAACATGGCGTCGTTTCGCGTATCGTGGGCATCGTGGGGCTCGCGGCTGGATGGCGATGGTAGCCGACGACCGGGCTTGGAACCTCTACTTCAGGACTGACATTCGTGGTACCGGCGGATTCTGTCTTCCTTTGAAAGACAAATTTTGGAACGATCAAAAGAATTGGAATTCATCACGTATGACACGCCCGACCGCCAAGCCGATTTGCACGAAGATGTCGCCGAGCCGTCGCCCCCTTCTCGTGGCTGAAGGGGGAGGAAAAAAGGAGGGGAGGGGGAGGAGTGGGTATGCCATCCCCACCTCTTTGAGAGCAGGGCTCTAGTTTCGCGTGACAGAAATTTGTAAACGTCCTTCTTTTTTTTTTTATTCTGCAATATTCAGTGTTGACCACCCGCGTACACCGAAGTACAGATACTTTCACGTAAAAGATACCAAGCACTGTTGGTTAGCCTCCTAAGTTTGGTAAGTGTTCCCATTTTTATGAGAAAATATCGTCAAACAAATAAGGAAAAAAAACTTCTCATTTTCAGGTTTTTCTTTTACGGTTACTTTCTAATGATATTTGCTTTTTCTTTTTCTGTTACCCGAAAATATAAAGAGCAAGAAAAACAAAAGCAATTTACGACGTTCGATCTTTTACGATGCTTAGGTTGTAAAACAACGTTGCTGACTTGTGGCTATTTCGGGGATGCTGGATCTCTCGTGCGAAATAATGCAATGGCTGCGAGAAGCGATAATGGGTGCTTCTATTCTTGGATGACCCTAAGTGCCCACAAAATACTTGCTCTCTTACAGCAATATTTAGGCAACTTTACAACTTCAAACATCTCACCGTGCTCACTTTGTCACGGTAATTTGGCGTCACGAATAGACGCCCGGACGTTATAAAGATTGTAAGCAAGTTAAAATGTCGGTATAGTGGTTATTCGGAGATTATGGTGTAAATCTCACACAACGCGTCAGTTCAAATGCGGAGCTAAGCTGGAAATTACGTTGCTTTCCTGGTGTCCCATTCCGTGCGTATTGAATTGAACTTATGTTATTACGTGCGACTTTGTGCCTGTTTTCACTCCTCTGCATTGTGTTTTAAAAATATTTCTACCGTAAATATTTGAGTTCGTATGTTTTCTTCGTAACTTTTTGTGAAGATTACTTCTTTTCGCTCATATATGTTTTTTTAAAGATATAATTGAATCGTGTTTTGTCTCTTGTTAACCCGTAAAAAAAGATTATAGTTTTTTTGTTTTTGTTTTAGCTCGCAATGAAGTTACGTTTTCCATGCTTGTTATTTTTGAAAACTAAACTCGGCATATAAGTGAACTAGATAAAAAAAAAAGTGAATTATCACATCTTATAAAATAATCGCTTGCGTTCGTGCTTGAATGAGGTTAATGTTGAACAGGTGATACCAATGGTGGTACTAGGCTCGCCGTCCATTGATAGTGCCTCGCAGAACTAAACGATGATTGATTAATTAATTGATTTATTGTCAGATGATTGAATAATATCTGAGATGCTTGATGCAACGCAATGTATTCGGGGTAGGCTATCACAGGAAGGAACATATAAAAAAAATATGAGAGGATTTATTTTTGAAGCTTTTACAAACCCCTTTTAGCTAAGTCGGTACAGGCGCCGGAAGAAAAATAAAATAAAACACGAGTTTGCGATAATCAGTCTGCTAACATTTTCGGCGCTGGAGTACGAACATTGTGAATAAATTATAAATCTGGCTGACGTGTGCAGAGTTGCAGTTCTGGTGAGTCAATCTGACGGAATTCAGGAGTTATAACATCGAGTTTTTTAGACATAATAAGCCAATAAGAAACATGACGATGTTAAAACCAATGACAAATATAATCAAGGAATGCATTAGCTCATGTGCAAACGTTTCGTTGAAACCGAGTTTATACTTTCTTTAGATTGATCAACATCTTACTTTGCTGTTTCGTAATTCATATCCATATATTTGAAAATTCGGATCGTTATATATGACAATGTTATTCTTAGTGAATACTGCATTCACACATAACGAAAATGTGACATTTATTAGCGCTCCCTCGCACGTTGTTTTTGCGCGCCTACATTGGCTCGACCATGGCATGTTTAGAGAGATACAGTCAACCCCGTCGCTTAATGTGAACCCGCATAATCACTACCACAAGGTGCGCACCTGGGAAGAAAGATGTTTCGTGGATCTAGCTGCGTCAGGAAGTCAGCTGCCGCCCTGCCAAAACGTCCAGTATCTGCGTGTGTTGGTCTTTGTTATTGATTTGTTGACTTTTGCGCCTTTTTTGCTTAGGCTGCCCGTGTGGGTTGTTGACGAAAGCTGGGGCCAAACGGCGCCTATATTGAAGTCGCAGCTGAAGCAGACACCCGTCTCCGGGGAGCCAGCGCTTGTGGCAGACGTCTGCCTTCGATTAGCCTTCATGACAGTCAAGGGCGTTATTGAGGCTCTAAGCTGAGTGTCTGCACACATCCAGAATGATCAAAGCCGTATGAGGATTTCCTGTGTACCTCAGGAAACCCACGTTGAAGATGTTTTGGGCCGATATGTGGTTATTGTTTGACAGTGGACGCTCTTCAAAGCCCCATCTAGCAACAATGGCGGTAACCGTTTCTTATTTGTCTTTTTATACTTAAGCTAGGCGGCGCAAGCTACCGCATGTTACAAAAGGTACAGCCATTAACATCGATCCATCTATCCATCCATCCATGAACACAAAGCGTGTGAGTGGTTCAGAGTCTTCGCCAAACGAAGACGAAGCGTTCGTTCTCGATACAATATGAGTCGAGTTCACGCCGAAAGTAGAAGCAGTCTTCCTGAGAAATTATATGTCCTAAACATATTAATTATGATTACAATTACACTTACTGTTACAATTAGAATTACAACAAAAAAGGCAATTACAATTCCACATTTACATCAGAGTGAGTACCCCAAAAAAATGGCGGTTGATGACTCAAACATTTGAAACGGTTTATTTATGAGTCTAATTCCTGAAAAAGTCAAGGTATCATTGAACTTGATAATCTTTGGTCAAAGGAGCGGTATGTTTGTCCTCAATAGACCTTTCTCAAAGGTGCGCGCGGTCTAGTAGCTTCCGCTCCTGTTATCTGAGTGTGCCTTTGTTAGGGAACGTTCTCTTAAGTTTTAAGATGCACGAGGGTTGACCAATAAGAATAGCTTCCCAGGCTGTAACAGTTTTTATTCTGTGATGGAATTGAAAGATATTACATTCGCATGAATGGTTGGAAGCATTTTACGGCTTTCTGAAAAACAGCGCAAATTCGATGGGTTTTTAAGTTTCGGTCTGCTATCGAAGCGCATCTCGGCCCCGACGGCACCGCGCCCTGTGGAGAAATGGTGCAACCAGCCTCTGGTGTGTTGCGCGATGACAGCGCAGCAGAGGTTGGTTGCACTATTTCTCCACGGGGTGCGGTGCCTTCATGGCTGAGATACGCTCCGATAGCAAACCGAAACTTAAAAACCCGTCGAATTTGTGCTGTTTTTTTAGAAAGCTGTAAAATGCTTCGCGTGAAGCATTTCACTTATCGTTCTGTAATTTGTTGATTTAGTGTTTTTTTTTTCATGATGCTGAGCATTTTTCTAATTGAAACCATGCCCTAAACACAATGTTAAAAAAGTTATTTAAGCAGAAATAATTAACAAATTAATTATCCCGGACTTTAATAATTTTCCTAAATAGGCCCCGGGCCGAGGACCAAAATGACACAAGCCTTCCTTTTTTGCGACGCGTAGTTTTCGCAATATCGAATTTGTCTACCTTTCGTAAAACACCCTGTGTAATATATATATATATATATATAATAAAGTGGAATTTCAGAGGGTGTCCTCACACCTGAATACCCCCCTGACTACGCGCCTGCCACCACAGATAACCATGTCGTCCTTGCATATCTTGCAGAGTTATCCGCGTACCCTTCAGATTATCTTTTATCCTGGAAACGGGCCAAAACTCGGATGGCGCGAGGTCCGGGCCCTAAGGTGAATGAGGCAAAACACCTTGAAGCTGCAGCTCCTCTAGCGCGGCGTTGGTTTCGTCAACAGCCGCCCTCAATCATCTACGGCGGCATGCGGAAGGTGGTACACAGGTAGCCGAACTACATCGCCCTCACTAGAAACTATATTGAGAAGTTATGCGCTCCTGGGAAAGAGGAGATTCTAAACTTTCATATGAATGCAACACATTACGGATGGACGCAGCGGGGCTGGAACAACGAAGGGTAGAGGAGCCAGACTACCACACACGAGACTCGGTGCATTTGAGCCAAAGGCAAAGACCCCGATGTTAGCGAGGAAGAGGCACATCTCGTAAAAGCATTCCGCAAAACCACACTTCTACTGAAGCACACTCCTTCTCCTACGATTATTCTACTAAAAGCGAAGCCCCTAAAGCGAAACTCCCAAAGCACGTCGACTAAACGCAAATTCTCTAAAGCATATCTGTCCGCAACGCAACAGCAACCGCTGTCAATTGCAGCACACTTTGTGGGGGCGTTTGCGATTTTTGGTCCGGCCTGGTGCCTGACGAATCGCGACAAGTGAAACGAGCAATCGAAGTTGCTGCTTTACAACGAAGCTGTATATGACTCGAAACGGCGAGACTGCTTTTCCTAACAGGGTCAGTGAGAATAATGGTAATAAAACCCGAGACTCAGGAACACAGAAGGGGACGAACACAACACAACGTGTGTTGTGTTGTGTTGTGTTCGTCCCCTTCTGTGTTCCTGAGTCTCGGGTTTTATTACCATGAATCATCACCAGCTCGCTTGTTTTTTAAGTATTATTGCAGTGAGAATACTTTGCTCCTCAAGTGTTAAACCAACGGCAAGCTGGCTTCTCTGCATATACACCCGATCTGAGGAGAAGCTGCCTTTACAATCTTTCAACGCAGAACGTGTTTTGTCAGACGAATTCTACAAGACCTTCAGTAAGGACCACCACGAGCAATCGTCATAAAAGACCGTCATGAAGAACCGTGACGTCACCGTAACGTCATAATGTTATAGTGACACGACGTCACATCTAGACATGTAACGACATCATGATGACGTACGTCCCGTCGTCATGACATTATGATGTAACGCGGCGTCATGAGGTGACGTGACTCTATGACATCACGTGACTTCATGACGGCGTATGACGTCAGAGCTTAGTTAATTCACTTGAAACACATTTAGTGTTTCCTGTTCCTTGTTAGTAGGATCAAGTTAGTGTAATTTTAATGAACGGCGAGCGGACGTTTTTGCGGAAAATGTCAGATCAAGAGAAAACCAACTCCTAAATGTTCAAAGACAAACGGCAAATTGACGTTTCGTTAAAAAAGATTATTCAAACTAAAAAAAAGGCTGTGTTCTAACTTTAGAAACAACACTGAGGTGGGCGTCCTTTTTTAAGGAAACTTACTGTACGTAATGTTGATCTTGACTAAGTTAACGTATCTGACTTTTCGCGGCATGCATATTTGTTGAAGTGTAGCAAACGCCGCAGTCGTTGTCATCTTAAGAGAGAGACAAGCTTTGTCCATAGTTCATGGGCCACGCGAATGAGTTCTTAAAATATTTGATTGTCAAATAAAAAAACGATTGTTTTATAGACGAATCGTGCGCGTTTTTATAAAAAAAAAAACTTATCTTCTACACAGATACAATTACCCTAACTTATTGCATTAAAATGCTAAATTTGCTGAACTTTGCGAAAAACCCGGACTGTATTTTCGATACAGTTCTTCCGGCAAAAACAGACGAAAATGCTGTTTTGTAAAAAAAAAAAAAAAAAGACAAAACCACGAGGATGTTGTTTTAACTTAATATTTTATATTGTTTACAACCAGACCAGCAAAAATTGAGCGCGTGTGTACTATCAAACCTCAAATTTAAAATACAAAATACAAACTTTAGCAGCGTTCTTTGTTTCGACGCTACTTGACTTCAAAAAGCTCCTCTGAACCCTAAATTTAACGCGTGTCTTTTTAGCACAAATAAAACCGTAAATGCATTTGTAGTAGCTGAGGATCGACGCGACTCCACGCAGAAAAATCCCGCGAGGCATTCCAGGTGTCCACTTCCGCCAAACAAAAGTTTACACCTCGCACAACATTTAGTGCCAGCACGACTTTGGCCCCCTCCCCGAATTTAGCTCAAACAGGGTATCATTGAAAAAGACTAAATGTTCCCTCTCAGGTCTGTACGTCGAGGAAACACGTTACACCAGGCCAATATATTCGACGCTTGTATTTTTATGTTAAAGCCGCAATCATACTGCAAATACACCATACAATAAACAGTCCGCATACACATTTAGAAGCGTGTTTCCTTCTCGTATCATGGTCCTGTCACATTGCTCATAAAAAACAGCAACAAAAAGACTGCAACATTGATCATAAAAAAACAATAAAACTGACATGTTTGTAGAATTGTTCGTGGTAACAGTATCGCGCACTGTACCTCAGCTGTAAGCAAGTTTCTTACCGTATTCTCTCTCAGCGTCCTGCTGCAGTCCGGCGCACTGTTCCTCCGTGAGCTGGTAGGAAACCGTGCTGGCACCGATGTCCCACAGAAACTCCGACAGCACTCCGGCGTCAGGCGCGACGCCCGGTCCCGAGTCCGTCGTCTCCTCGGCGGCACCGACCATCTCCGACACCGCCGCCGCAACTCTTTCAACGCGCACCATGTACACGCAAAACCTTTCTTTTTAATTTTCAGGTTACACAAAACGGTGTCACCCGCGCAAATTCAAAACGTGTATTTTACTGGAATGATGTTAGGTCACCGCACCTATATGCGTCGTTCACACAATATGGGATAGAAAAAAAGAAATTGAGCGGAGCCACGAACGGAAGGAATTCGGAAGCGAGCCGCGTCCCGACGTGTTCGACACGTTTTTGTCGAGCGCGCGGACGCCGCGTTTGCTTCCCTCAAGTGCGGGAGAGGAGGAAGAGGTCACGTGGGAGATGACTGAACCAATGGGAGCGCTCTAATAACCAATCGGCGAACTGTTTTTGTTTTGTTTTTGTCTATGTGTTTTTTTTTTTTTGTTTTTTTTTGCTAAGGGTGGGGGCTTTGGCGTGTCTTTGATGAGCCGTGTTACGAAAACGCCTCTTTGTTACACACTATAGCCTTCGGTGAGTCGCTGAGGATCTTTAACGGCTAATCGCAATCGCGATCGCGGTGGTGGAAGGCTCTTGGGAATAAATTTATAACTTTCGGTTTTTAGACCACAAGGTCTTTCTTTTACGTTTGTGTGTATGCAGGCTGTTTCTCTTTTAGTGGATCCAGAATTGAAAAGAAAGGGAACTTGCGTCAGGCTTCTTTTAGCCCTGGGGTTAGGTTGGAGGCTATAGAAACTACATTAAAAAAAGGAGGCGAAATTGGTTCATTAGTCAACCAATTAACAAACAATTATTAATAATCTTCATCCATTTTTACTTTTGAAAAAAATTGTAGTTGGAGAATCGACGCTCCACTTTGATATATCCTAGCCGTGGCAAAAATCTATTGATTAAGAAATTCGTAGATGACGCTACGGGACGAGAAATGCCAACCTTGTCCAATGCTTCACACCGAAACTAAGCGAGTTAATACAACACATTTTGCAGGCCTTCGCGCCTCCTCCACGACGTCACAGTAGCTAAGCCAGCACGCGGAAAAACGACGGTCGACCCGGCGCTTGGCTTCGCGGTACCAACGCGCTGGCCTGCAGCTTCGAAAATTAATCAACGAATGTTACTAACCGGTGCATGAAATGAGCGTAATTGGTTGTCAGCTTTTATGACTAAAAATGAATAAGACAGCTTTGACCTTTAGGCTTTGTCTATTAAGTAACGACGACTTATACCCGTCCCACACAGGCAACTCGAATTCCATTTACAACCAATTACATTTGAAAGATCGGCCAATCAGCGCGCGACACTCCAAGCATAGCGCATTCCACGCGCGACAGATAGCGAGCCGATTTGTCGATCACGCGGATGTCATTCGTTGCGAAAAGTTTTCTATTTTAACGCCCTGTCAATACGAACATAGGAGGGGTTTCTCTACTGAACTTGCTTTGTTAAAACAAAAGGAAATAATTTTAAACAATAATGAAAAAAAGTTATTAACACTCGGAGTATTCATAGATTTTTCAAAGGCGGCCAACCGCATTAATCATGACACGTTACTTCTAAAGCTGCATATCTATGGCATTCGTGGCGTTGCTTTAGATATGATTAGAAGTTTTAGTTATCGGTGCCAGTGTGTTGAAATTAATAAAAAACAATCGGATCTTAGGAAACATATTGCCCGCGTACCCAAGGGAGAATTTCGGGACCACTTCATTTTAATCTATACATAAATGACATCGTAAATATTGTTCAAAATGTGAGTCTCATTATTTACGCTGATGATACCAGTATATTCTTTTCAGGTGATGGTACTGATCAGATTATAAGTGCCGCAAATATTTTTTTGGAAAATTTAAATGCCTGGACAAACTCAAATTCATTAAAAATAAATGGCAGTAAGACAAAAGCCGTATTATTTAGATCACGAAATACAAACTGTTTTTATACGTCCATTCTTTCTCTTGGAACACACTGTATAGATATAGTTGAAAGCGTAAAAGTTCTCGGAATTATATTTAATCAATACATGTCATGGAACGAAACTGTACAACAGACATGTCAAAAATTATCAAGAGTTGTAGGTATTATGTACAAATATCGCCACATCATCCCGATTTTGGTTATGGTTCTGATATATATAATTCCCTCTTCTACTGAAAATATAATTATTGCTTCTTGGTATCGGGGGATACGACCACTACAAGCATAAAACTGCTGCATGCTCTTCAAAAAAAAAAGCGGTTCGTATTATATGTAATACTGAGTACAATAGTCATATTAGTTCATTATTTATTAAATTGAATATAGTACAGCTTTCTAATCAGTATTGTTATAAACTTTTTCTTCCATTGAAAAAATATTTTTGCCAAAAAGAAAATATATTTATATCTATTTCGAACCTTAGAATGAGGGAGGTTACCTATGAAACTAGGTCTGCAGAAGCAGGGTTAGTGCCGCACTCCAGAACGAACTACGGAAATCAGACATTGAAATATATAGTACCTCGTTTTTTTAAATCGCCTGAGTGAGTTGATTGTAGAAGTTTTGAATGAAACCATAAAAAATGTACGTTCCGTGTTTGGGAGAGAGTGCCCATGGAATTCGTAAACTTGGCTAAATCGATTATTTTTCCCCCTTCCCCCCCCCCCCCCCCCCCCCATCTAATGTTGTTTATTTTTGCGCTATAAGTGTGATGGTGAATAAAACATGTGTATGTGCATGCTGTCCTCTTTCGCTGCTGTGGGGAGGCAGATGCTCGTCAAGCAACAATTGAGTTGCTTTTTTCTCTGTCTCCCTCTCCAAACGAAGAGAATTAAAGAGTTTGACTTTGAGAGTTTGAAATGGCATTGGAGTTGCCCGTGTGGCACGGGTATTAAAACATTCATGGTAAATATTAGCGACTTCACCCTTTTCGCAATTATCCAACTCGATATCTTTTATAAAACCACAATCCTGGTCTGCGCTCACACATTTTGCGTTTACAATAGACCAAAAAATATGGAGAATAACATTTTATGCCTAGAGCCTTCCAGGTGGTTCTTTGTAAGATAAAATAAAAGCATCAACACTCTCTCGACCTCCCACCAAAGGTTGTACGGGCACTTTTGTGTTTAAGAAAATTCACAAAAACAAGCCATCTTGCCTTAAGTAAGAGGTCAGCATTTTTTTATCCAGATGAGTGAAACACGCAAATGTGTGCATGAAATTTGACAGATGAACTACGTGCGCGGAAACCATCGTGTAATAAAAAAACGTGACGAAATGCCCCTGTTGAAATTACACAGCGGCTACGTATAAGGATACCGCAGTGCCTTCAGTTCTTTTTTTTTTTTTTTTAATAACGCCATTGCGGTGGCGCTAATGTCGGTATTGCGCATGCGCAGACGCTTCACTCATTTCGAATTTAGTTTCTTGCGAATGCGCAGTGCCCACACCTGCTGTGGGCAAAGCGGACTTGTTTGAAAACACTGATTTTGCATTATTAAAATAATGCTAATTCAACCTTCGGGCTTAAGGAGGGGCATTGTGTTTGTGTTTTACATTGTTTTCCTTTACTTGTTGTTGTTCTCATTTATATATATGTATATTTTATTTGTTTTACGACTACAACCGCTAGTGGCAAGGTATCACGGCGGATCCCGGGATATGCTTCGTTTGAAACATGGCTGTACGTCCCAATTTCACAGACGTCATGCTCTCACGTGACTTCAGAAAGTCACGTGACACTACGATGTTACGGCATGTGATACCATTAAGCCACGCGAGGCCATAAGGTCACGTGACAATGTGACTTCGCTTGACGTCATGGTTAGTGCGCAATGTGACCGCTTGTGGTCTGTGTGCAACAATGTGTAAGCGCCTGGTCTGTCACCGCTCTTCGTGTGCAAAACACGGCGAGGGAATGGGCATTTCGTTTTTTATTGACGTCTTTCGGGTACTGAAGTCGTTGCTGTAGTCTTCGATTCGGAAGCTTTCTTAGGTTACGCAGAGATACAAAATGAGAAAATAAATATCCCAATATCGAGGCAAATGCAAAGTCTACCACTGGGGCGCGGGGTTGGATTGAGTATTTTCCGATATATGTCTACCGCGGCATATTTCGGCGATTTCATGGGGAGGGGGGGGGGGGAGAAAGGGGGAGGGGGGCTAACGTTTCAGTTGAAGTGGATTTACGGGCGCTCTTACCTGTCGGCACGATATCCAAGAACTCTAACGTTATAAAGATAAGATAGCGCTGAGAAACTCAATACAAATATATATACTGGTCGTAAAAAAAGAAAAGGAAACAAAGCCCGAAAGACTTAAAAGTTTTCTAAGTTATTGAAAAAAGGCTATCTCGAGGAGTTATTTCGGGTTGTGAAGATTTTTTATCCCACGACCGGCGTTCGTATTTTTTATCGCTTTTGAACCCACTCGGCCAGCCATTCTATTACGCTCGCCAATGGTAGGCCATAAATTACTCTCCGGAGATTCGAGTTTGACAGGGGAAAGGTTTCTTTCTGCATTTCCACACCCTTCACTTTTCTCTTTCTTCCGATCGGGAGCCAAGGTTACATGCCATCTGCTTCCCCCCCAATCACGGGCCTTCCAAGCATTCGCGTGACTCCAACCCGCTTGACTACGGAGCTTCCCCTGGAGCGTTTTGCCAAACTTCGCTTAAGTCTTAATCGGCGAGTAAAATAGCCGCAAGAAAGATTTTCTGCTAACACGGCCTGCTACGTGGGGACAACAACGTAAGGGTACTTATAGTCACTGGCAGAGTGAGAAAAGCAGGGCGGATCTTTCGAACGCCCTACCTCCAGCACGCGATCTGTGCTTTCCGCCGTGCTTTGATTGCGCACGCACGCTTCAAGTGCACGAGCATAGCCTCCTCTACACTCAGAAAGCCTGGCAGTTCCACGACGGAACCATAGAGTGCCCGGTCGCAGATTTGGAGTGCGAGTATCAGGTAGAAGAGAGCATGAAAGCGCCATTTCTCTGCGAACCTGGACGTCAGCGCGCAGCTTTTGCAGCGGCGAGGACCCGAAACACACTTGTTTGCTCGGGAGAAGTGTGTTTCGGCGTCTCGCCGCAGCGGGGCGCCAGTCACGTGGTTCTCCTCTCAACCGTTGTCTGCCGCTCCACCTTTCCCAATTTGGCGGCCGTTTCTCGTGGCGATCTGCCAGGCTTTGAAATGGACGAGCTTGCATTTTGAGTAGTTCAGACACATAAACAAGTCTAAACACCAATTTATTGTGGCAGCTAAGTCGTTCTGTCAGACAAGATGGTAATCAGGTGAATTGATTTGGCGGCACAATACACAATCATCTGCGAAAAGACGCACTTAGAAGAAATGGAGTGTGGGAGATCGCTAATACAACTTAGGAAATGTAGAGGGCCGAAAACCGAGAGTAGGGTAACTCTAGACAAAACGCTGGACGAGACAGAATCTATGCTGTTTAAAGTGGTTATGACACGAAAATTAGACGGATAGATTATTCTTGAAATAAAATGCTCATAGGCTACTTAGTATATGCGCCAAGTTACGCGATTTTTAGAGTTCTGGTAATGGCAATAATCAATTTAGGAATTTTTATCTTTTTCATCTGGCTAACTTGGGCAACACTGCCCAAGTTAGTCACATCATGGTGTGCACAAACCACGTGATCATGAGCATTCTCTCATTTTAGGCGCCCCCGTGATCGCCCAAGCTTTCCCTCGCCGCGGTACGATCAAAACCTCTCGCGCAACTCGGGACCCCAAACGCTGTTCTCGCTCTCGCCCCCGGCCCGTTGACCTTCCACCCTGCGTGCGCCTGCGAGATACTCCCAGACGACGGTGACCACGGCGAGTTCGTCCGAAACTCGTCGTCGCTAGAGCTAGTCGCCAGCGCGTCGCAGTCAAAATGAACAGCTTTTAACATCTCTAGATAGCAATCACTCTCATCGCTGTTGCGATCAATGTCGAACACTTTGACAAGGCGAGCAATGCCGTAGACGTAATCATCACAGAGCGCATGCACGAAACGCGGAAGGTAAACGAGGAAGCTGAAGCTCGAGACGCCAAGAGAGCCAAGTCTGTGAGTGCGTGCAAGGGGACGCTGCGCGGGAAGATGGCTACGTAAACGGCCTCCCGCTCCGCCCGGACCCTCCCCTCCGCGAGACTCGCTTACAAATCGATGTATCCACGAAACTATCGCGCCATTTTTAAGACAAATTTAGCAGGATTATAGGAACATACAATGAATCGTAGCAGTATTGTTATCTCATATTTTATGTTTTGGCGTGTCATAACCTCTTTAGGACTGAAAACTGTCCCCGGGAAGAAAGAAAATTGTGAATTCATGAAATGACGCTGTCGTTAACATTAAATGCGGAGAGGTTTGTTAGTAAACGAAGGTGCGGGACCCGATCAAAGGACTTCGAGAACTAAAAACAAAAAAAAATATCGCGTCGGTCTGAATATGAGCGTCGAAGCTTGCATGTTTTTCCGGTGTAAAGTTTAGTAACTGGTTCTAGCAAGAAAAACCTTTCCTGAAGCCATGTTGATGGCAGAAAAAGAAGCAGTTGTCATCAAGATAAGCCATGAAGTGAGTAAAAATATGTTGAAGAAGTTGGAATGGGGTAGATGTTAACGATATAGGTCTGTAGTTCGAGATCAACGAACGGTCACCGTCCTTGAATACCAGGATAACCTTTCCTACCTTCCAGTCAGAGGGACGACTTTCCTCTGCCAAAGAATGGGCGAATAATAAGGTGAGGAACTCACTAGATATGTTTTGGTATTCTCGAAGATTTTCAAAGAAATAGTATCGAACCAGGGGGACGATGAGACTTTGAGGTGATCGCTAAGACCGGCAATACCGGTGGATGAGATATTTGTCGGAGCCATCGTATTATAAAAAGCGGGCAGAACTGTTGGGATGTTCTAAGGGCCCTCGCAAGTGAAAACAAAAGCGAAGTACTCGTTCATTACTCAAGGGCAGTTAGTTTCGGGGATAGGGCAGCCGAGGTCATCTATCAACCGGATACACCTAGAGTCGTCACTCTAAGATACCAGAGCCCAAACGTTCTTTTTTTTTATTTTTTAATTAGATATCATAAAAATGGCAGAATTAAAAAGTAATTTTTCTCGTTTGAAAAAAAAAACGGAGATGACGGACGAAGAAGGGGACAAACACAAAACGTCTCATGTGTGAAGAACAATTTTCTGCCTTTAAATACGCAAGGACAACAATACCATTGTAAGAGATGTGTAGATGTGTGGATATAGACATCATTGCTAAGTAGATAACATGCACCATTGTAAGAGTTCTGTTGTGATAAGCATAATTGATAAGCGAATGACATTGCATGGACAGCGTCGGCATGTAACCTGGCGAGGAACGATTTCAGTACGATGATGCTCAATAGCGATATTGAAGTGACTGGTTCAGAACGACCTCTTCGAAGCTTCGAAGTTTTGAATGGGCCGAAATGGCGATTGCCATGGCAACTGAAACCGTTTAGCCAATCACTTGGCGAGGTTTGACTGACTGTATGTTAGCATCTGTGTATGTCTGGCTAGCAGGCACGGTACGAAATGCTGCTGCTTTCTATATGATCCAGTGGCATTAGTGCGAACCAACCTTTACGGTTGTTGAGCGGAATCGGCTGAACCACTACGCACTTTTCCCCACGAAGCTGGTCACCTCGCCTCAAACTCCCTCGTGCCACTATTTTACCCTGCCGGATCAGACACCCGCATTAGACAAAAAAACAAACAAAAAAAACTGACATAGGGAACTTAGGTGACTCAGTAGAGGCACAGAGATCAGTGTGCGGAGGGCTCCCTGCCTTGGCTACTAGTCAGGAAGCAAATTATGGGTACGTTTCCTATTTTTAAACGAAATTTTATTACAGTTACGTTTACATTAGAAAAATGAAAAAATACACTACCTTCACAGTTTTTATAGTTAAAAAGTAGAGAGCGACACTTGCGGTTACATAATTCAAACCAGCAATAGACGCCGGTTGTCTCTTTTTCGCAGCCAGGAGTGGTAAATGTGAGATATGATAACAAAAATACAATCAATTTACGTCCTAAATGGTAAAGTCCGGTGCATTGTGGAGATTTCTATTGGCTCAATACTACGGTAGCAGAGTATAATATTCTGACAAATTTACACATTAATTGCTCTTGAACTCTCCATTTCACGTAAATTTTCTACTTCGCTTATCACACTGTAAAATCAAATTACTTCCACCTAAATTTACACTCCGACTAACTTTAGGTCCACATGCTGCCAACGCTACGAACTGATGGTACCAATCGAACAGCATCAAAAGAGCGCCATCCTGGTGTTCGTCATGTTTTGTACGTGTTCGATCACCGCTGAACCAATCATTAAAAGAAAGGCCCAGTAACTTACGCTCTTGACGCTGCTTTGTCGTCCCCATTAGCACGGAGCGTCGGTTGTGTCTGTACTTTAGCTGAAACGGAGTATAATACAGGCTGCAAAAAAAGTGGGGGTTGTGATTTGCGGTTGATGACCACATTCCGCGATTGGGAAGTCATGATTCAATATTTAAAACATCAAATAAGAAGTGGTGGGTAACTTAGCTATATTATTGTGTTTTTTCCTGTTTAATCTTTACCTCAGGGCGGCCGAAAACGTTACATATATTTCGAGAATTTTATCTTAAAAAAATAAACAATAAATAAATTTAGCCTTTTTATGGTCACTGACATAGTAACATACGCAAGGTGGAGCTTTCTTTGTTCACCCTTCTTGCCCCGTGATTCGTCCCCTGGTGTTCTTACGGCCAATGCGGCGATTTGATTGGACCTTGGGAATAATAAGACGCTCACTGCGTTTCTGAAGATCGCAGTGACTATTGTAGCTAGGTATGTTGCAAACGTTTGTCAAACCCGAGGTTTCACGTAGAACCTCGGGGTTTGACTGGTCCGGCGAAAGTTCATGCCTTTTTTGCAAAGCTCGACGAAGGTCGATTTATGAACAGTGTTGCCCGGCTTCTAAGCGAAGATTTCAAAATTTTTGGAAAAAAAAAGCAAAGAATTTAGAAAACAGTTTATTTTATATTTTATACATTGACTACCAATTTTTACAGGATATAAAAACAAAAATAGGTGATTTTAAATGGTCTCGTTAGTTAGTAGTATGAACTTGCAGTGATGCAATACCGACAAGTATTGCACGTTTCCTCGACAAGTGACGGGAACTCTTTTTCAAATTTTCGCACATGCGCAAAAAAAGTACAACTTAAATCGAACCTTTGTCGAACATCACACTGGAAGCTCGAAAAAGACGAACTTGGTCGAACTCGAACTTGGGCAGGTTCGCGACATCCCTTCTTGTTGCCGCCATTTTTCACCAATTTTTTTCCTTTAAAATTGTCCATCAGACGAGAGGTCTTGAGCTGAAATAAACGAAGAGTGAAATATCGTTGAAAGGGTCACTCAGTTCGTGGAAGGATATGAATGCGAAAACACGAGCGTCCAGAGGCCCACGAGAGACATCGACATAATAAACAGCTGCCAGGTCCGGAAGCCGATGTACTTGGGCATCGTAAATCTGCACCAAACCCGGAGGGCAAAAAAAAACAAACAACAACAACAACAAAAAAAATCGTGGAACAATAATTGATTTAGGACTCTCAAAGCTGCATCGAAAACCCGCAAAACCTGCAACGCTCGTTGTAGAAATTCGAAACAAAATACAGTAAGCAAGCTTCAGAGTGAGCGCACTCTCAATCTCAATCGGATGATGTTTATTCAGAACGATGCTGTCAAACAAAAAAGCAGCATTTGTTATTGTTTCAAGATGATAGAAGCGTTTGTCTTTACTGCAGAATTGTCACATGGCGAATAAATAATCATTTCGTTTTTTTTTTTTTTTGAAGGCATAATGAAGGTTTCAAAGAGAGCAATAGAAGCTTTGTGAATACCCGGCTTATTCACATACATCCTAGCTGTCGCGTGCCATGAAAATTCGCAATCAGAAATTCGAAATCAAGTTTTAGTTGAAGCGTAAAATCTGCTATGCAAACACAGCCGTCAGCAAGGATGGAAATCCTTTTACTCCACGCCACTTCTATGCTGCGGCGGAAGAGGTGGAAAAAAAAGGAACAGCAAAAGCAAACAAATTGTAATTGTAAGTCGACCTTTAATTGGTCCAAAAACATTTAAAAAAAAGTTTCAAACAATCAGGGAAAATCAAAATCAGTTGTAATTTAGCCACTTTAATATTAAAATAGCTGTGTGTTTTTGTTGAAATCGAACAAGCGTGTCTGGATATTTTTATTTCCCTAAAATAATTAAATATTATAGCCCTAGTTTTACACTAAACAAATAGATCACGCGTTTTGGTATGACTATTTTGATTTGCCTCAAAAATGATATATTATTACCACCCTTCCGTAATTAAAAATTCCACTTTTTAAAGTTTTTTTAGAAAAATTGTTTTTCAAAACAAAAGTTTTAAATTGGCGCAAGATGAAATGCTACGTCTAATCTGCTTCATTTTTACCCAGTTTTGTCAGTTGTAATAGATAGATAGAAATAAAAAAAACATGCACAGTATTTTAATGCGAAAGCATTAACTGTCTCATGGAGCGAGCTGACGTAATCAGTTTTTTCTCGTAGATGTATTACGCACTGCCTATTTTATCCTTTAAAGTAAACTGCTTTGGCGTGTTTCATGCCAGAAATATACCAAATGCCAAACGTCGCATCTTTGACGTTTTGATATCCTATTTTGAGCATTGCGTCTTAAGACTCATCGTACATTTTGCGTAATCAATATTATACCCCTCTAGGCATATACATGTGCAATTGACTGGCAACACGTTCACGGAAAAATATTATATGCATCTTTACAAATCGTCGAAAAATAAATGTCGCCATAATTTGAATCCGCCTCATTAAAAGAGTATTTTTTTTACCTTTTTTATTGTTCTCTTGCTTCCAATAATGTTAACTTTTTGTGGGCATACTCGAAGTTCCTCTTTTTTTGTTGTATTTTCTGTAGCAGTGCTCAAACACAGTTGCATTCAATCGAACCGGCAAAAGGGCAGTTACGCAGGTTGATCTTACTGCAAGGGGGAGGGGGGGGGGGGGGGGGGAGGTGTTTCGAAGCTGAAGGGGTGACGGAAAGTGGAGATGAATGAGGGGACGGGAAAGACGTGTGGGGACGTGCCCCCATTAGGGGAAATATGTCCGCCCCTACCCCTCCGATGTTCCAACGCCACTTGCTACAAATGTTTCTTATATTTTTTTTTTTGAGTGGGAGGGGGAGAGGGGAGAAGGGAGGCGGAGATTTTAATTAGGAGGGTTGAGTCGGGCTGCATATTTTTGCTTATTTCTGCTAGTATATAAAATAATTATTTATTTCTCATCTCGTCTTTATTTATCTGGTGTTAAAAACCATAGGATGAGATCTGCAACCGGCAGTTTTTGTGTTGCAGCTATAGTATTCAGGTCCTCTTCTTGAGCTTTTTGCATTCGAAGTTGCTTGTGTCGAGTCTTATCAATGGCTATCGTTCACAAACTTGATCAAGTGTCTTTACGATGGTCGACATAAAAATGAACGTTTTCGCTCTGTGAAAAAGCACCTCGATGTGGATCTGCTGAGGATAGGTTTGCCTCTCACAGCGCTGTTGCGACGAGGTATAGTAACGCGTTTTGGCCAGAATTACCTCGCACGCCTGGCTGAAACTTCTGCGTGCAGTGCCAGCAAGTTGACATGAAGTTTGTGCCCAAGCGTAATTTTCAAGCACAATATGCTCTGAAACAATAAGGAAGGAATTCCTGGCGACGAACGAAGCACGACTCCGCGGAGATTCCTGTCGGTGTATAACAGAAAATTGCAACAGACAGAGCTGAAAGGAAAGTAAGACCAACTAGAAGTCGGATTCAGTTGGATTGTTCTTTTAGAAAATTAGCTACTGCCTACTAGACAAAACCAAGCAGCTGATACTTATTGGCGTACTGCTTCCTCGCGTGTGGTGAGTCGTGGCTCAGTATGCGCCAACATTTTGTCAAGTTGTTGCTCAGTCGGGAGACGCCAGCTTCAGACACTCACTTCTATCAGCGTTACTCTAATTCTCGATTCATTGCCGAAGCATCAAAATGCCTGCTGTGAAAATAAGCAAAACTGTAAACTCACTTTGTGCGTGAAAACGCTTGCTTTCTTTACTGTACAGGGAAGGTAGCCTCTAGGCATTGGACTTGGCTGCAGAGCTCTGTTCAAGGACGCTCTTCATTGTTTTACTCAAATGCGAAAGCATGAAAAAAGTCGTGAAGGTATTTAAAAATTGGAAGAAGAAATCGGAGACTTAGCTGAAGGTTCTGAAAGTAAATTCATTTTATTCACTTCGTCTAAAATGAATGGATATCAACTTAAAGAAAAGGGTATGTGCCTTCGCGTGCGGTACCAATTTCTGCCTTTGTTTCAATTGTACTCGCTGAAACACAAAATTGCAAAGCAAGAACTGATTTCTATGAGCTTTTTACAAAAACTTGTTTTCAGCAGATCTATGTTGACGTGTTTCGTATGGGGAAAAGTTCATTCTTATATATCTGTTTTTATTTCGATCATCGTAGGATAATCGACCAAATCTGTGAAAGTCAGTCATTGCTAAAACTGGACAGAAGTAAGTTAGAGTGGAAAAAGCTGGAGCAGCTAGGGTACTGGAATGCTAGCAACAACACCAGGTCTGCCGTTTGTAGATATCTGGTTTTAACGGTCGTTAGTATTGAGTGGGTGCACGCTTCGTGAGGAAGAAAAGCCGACAAAACGAAGAACACGGACAAGATGAGGGATGGAAAAAATATTATACATACTAAATTGAAATAACAATACGCACCCCGATTCATGTGTCTTAACTTAAATAATAATAAAATTAATATAAAAACAACCTTTGTCAGTTACGTCGATATAGCGGAAAAATAAAGACAAACTTTTTTTTTCTATTGGGGGCACGTCTACGCTGCCCTCTTACCTTTCCTATCTCCATCACCATTTTCAAGAAGTTCACAAATCGAGGACGCTAGGCGAGTGGGTCCGACCCGAGGGCTTATAAAAAGAAAAAGAAAATTTGTCCTCAATTCACTGGCGGATTACATCAGGAGATCTGGTACCCATCACCTTATACAGTCTTGACGTAATCACCTATCGCAACCCTTGTAGTCCCTTAAACCAATCTTCCCTCAGAGTTGCTCGGTCAAAGTAGTTCTTTGACGAAATAAACACGTGTTTTCGCTCACTTTTTACGTCGTTTACTCCCTTCCCAAACACTTCCGACCCCCTGCCTTTAGCTTAGCATTTAAGGCTAAAAAAAAAACCTTGCAGTAAAGCCAACTTTGGAAACTACGTGTACCTTTTGCCGAATCGGGGTTACGTAACCACGTTTGGGCATTTCTACAGCAAATACACCCACAAAGGGTATACCTTGATCACGTCCACAGAAAGTTAACATCATTAGAAGAAAATTTTTCATTTTTATAATAAAGTGAATAACAAAGCAAATAAAGAAAAATGTATAATTAACCCTAAGATGCAAGGCTCCAAATATGTCACTAAAACGTGAATGATGCAATCTCGTGCATTTTTATTATACTTCTCGCATAAAATATGTTAAAGCACTAAGTTCAGTGTAGAAAAAAAAAATAGACGCGCTCAGCAGCCGCGCACAGAGCTAAGGCCACCACTGAATACTCCACATAAGGAGTATTCACAAGCGGCCATTGCTGTGTGCGCGACTGCTGAGTGCATCGTCATATATTTACCAGACAAATTACTATGTTTATTTTTTACCTATTTAGAACAACCGTCAGAACCGGATTTAAATATCAAGCAGCCTAAGCGTAGCATTTCACCTGGTCGCACTTTAAAACAATTTGTAGAGAAAAATAATTTTTCTAAAAACTTCTAAGAAGTGATTTTGTTTATTGCAGAAATGAGGTTATAAGATATAAGTTTTGTTAGGCAAATCAAAATACCCACTCCAACACGCGTGTCCGATGTAAGATCGAACCACCAGGTAATGTCGCACTGTGGTAAAGTAAGTTCCGAATTCGTCTTTGCCAAGAGTTTGTTAAACCTGAGTGTCAACGAATGTGCGATTTAATTAGACATTAACCAATACATGTCGTCGCGTTCTGTAGATGTCGGCACTTTCTTTACAACACCCTACATCCCTCCCCTGTGTCCCTACTCGACTTCTTTCTGTCCTCCACCTCCCACACTTCCCCGCTGGTCCGCGTGCCCAAGTACGCACAGGCGTCCCCGGTAATGAGTGCATTCATGCGCTCGCTCCAGACCTCTCACGCCGGGCTTCTCGGGCGAAGACTCTGCCACCAACCGACCACTCGCTTTGTCATACTCATCTTACCTTGCTGAGCTACGCCTCGCTCGAAAGCATTATATTCCACCTCAGCCTTCTCGTAGTTCGCACACAGGGCGCCATATGGCGTCAACTTCCCGAACCAACACTTTCACGACGCCCCTCTTAGTTTTACGTGTTCGCGCGGTTCGCTCGAGTGCCCACACTGCGGTGTCCGTCCCACCTTTCTCCACATGGTCTGGCAATGCCAAGCCATTCCCCCTTTCTCGCGTCTTTCCAACCCCTTCAACACGTCCTGGAAGGAGCGACTGACCGATGGCATGGCCACCGGCCAGCAATGGCCGGTGGAACGTGACGAGGTGGTGGCTTCCACCTATGGGGCCCCGGACTAGGGGCTCCATCCGGGGATGTCGGAACCCATCCCCCCAGTATAATTTATTCATTCAACCAATATACCGAAATGCCTCGCCTCTTTTTAATTTTAATCAACGGCTTGTATCGCGTAGATGAAATTAGCAGTGGTTCGTCAGTGCTTAGATGATGGTCTCGCATTTCAAGGATACCATCATTAACGCAGAGCAGGTTGGGCATTACTGTGTAAGTCATAAGCTTCAGATAAACCATAATATATACGAAGGATGCGAATGTTCGAAAACCACCCACCGAAATCTAAACGTTCGATGAAAAAAGTGATAAACAAGTGTGACGTCATAACCCTATAACGGGCGAGCGCCGACTGCGTGAAACGAATACGCTCTGCGAACCTTTCTTTTATATACTGTCAGGCTACGCGCATCGCCGCAGTGAGATCGATTAATTTACCATTAATTAAATGTTTTTTTTTAGGGTAAAGCAGTATTCCTATCTTTATTTCCTAAAAAGCCTCTGCCAAGCGTTACAGCAACAAAATTAAAACACCCCACCTTACATATTTCTGCCTATCTAATCTGTCGTTGCATTCGTGTAAATGTGGCTGGAACAATACATGTTTTAGAAAAATTCAAGAACGAAGTAAAGTATAGGTTTTTAACGCAGAATATTTTCTTGAAGAAAACTTGACACTTCTCAGCAATAAAAAATGGCGTCTTACAAAAAAAAAAATGCGGAATGTAGCGGGCGACAACGGACTGTGTTGACTTGACGCGCATGCCTCACACACTCAGGCTGATTTGTGCGATGATGTAACCATGGCGACAGCCAGTGGCGTTCTCGCCGCAAGGCTGAGTCTCGGTGCATCAACGATTGCACCGAGATTTACCAACCCACAAATTTTTTTTTTTTTTTTTTTTTTGTATTTCGTTCTTCGGCGCTCTTATTCGTTCATACCACCACCCTAACGGTTTGGAGAGATAGTGAGACGCCTAAGACTCGCTACGCCCTGTTGTCTTAAGGCGCGTTCACACTCTTGCAACCGAGTACGACCGAGAAAGACTTCTTGGGACCGGATGCGCTGAGCGGAGCTGGTCCTAAGAGATCGCAAGAGGCTTAAAAACCGGTTTGGTGTCTCTCGGTCGTACTCGGTTGCAAGAGTGTGAACGGGCCTTGAGACTCTCACGGACTACACATGGCTCCCATGTGATGCCACCGCACCGTACAGATGGTCGTTTCTAGTCCTACTTGCCGAGGAAAACAAATTAGGTGGTGCAAGTTATGCGCTGCGGATGGTATTCGATGAGGCATCAAGGTCGTTCTGATGGCCGCTGACGTGACTTCAGTGTGAGCATGGCGCCTGGAAAGCGTGTCCGGCTGGTGTGTTTACCCAGCACCATCTAGCATAATGAAGGTCTCCGAACGCCCCACTCTTCCACCATGGAACGTCATAGAATTCGGATAGCACCAATTCAGCAATTGAACCCGAGCCCGATGCCGAGTGTCACTCGACGCGTTCATTGGACACGAATCCTGGCCGAGCACTGACGCAGCACTCGTATCCAATCCGTGCCTTCGCTCGATCTCACTGTGACTACGTCGAAATTCTAGTGTACAGGCTTTGATTACTCGAGGTGGTGTTGGTTTACCATGTCGAAAAAAGGATTGGTCGCTCGATTTCCGCCTGATGGCGTCACATAAGTATCATGCTGTCGCCGGTCGCGATCCTGGCGGCGTCACAGCGGTAGTGGTGGATGTGGCAGGCGCCTTTTCTGCTGCAGGTCACTCTCCAGGTTCACAGTCCCCGGAAGCTTCGGCCGACAGGAATTAGGGTGCCGCAACGACAGCGACACTCGCGTTCACTCGTGCCTCTGACCAGTAGTTCTACGTTTAATCGCCAAGATCGAAAAATCCGACAGCATAACCCTCCGGCTTTGATGACGTCATTTGTTGCCACTTCGGAGACATTTTTGAGGTAATGGTGGAGCAGGGCGCTAAACACCCCAGTCGGAAGCTCCTTGCGGGCACCGTAGTACAAGCCATGTATACCTATGACGATTTTCTCAGGTGTGACCAAACTACTGCCGCATTTTGCTAATCAAATATGAATAGCTCACGGCGTGTAGGTGATGGTCACTACCGAGAGCTGCGATATCGTGGACAGTAAATCTGTGGGCTGGCCGGTGCTGCACACTGCGACTGAGGAGAGATCCAGAGGACAAGTGGTGGTTTGTAGTGAGCGGTGATTGTTTCTGCTGTATCATCCGAAGCTGTACCATCGACCAACCACGATATGGACGTTGTAATCATCCGCCAGTGCAGTTATCATCGTTATCACCATCATTCTGTTCTGCACTTGAAGTATCGGGTTGTTTTTATAGATGTCTACCCGCTAATAAACTCCGTTCACAACCTGCCATGTGCATACGTCGTAGCGGTGGCGACGACGGCAAGTCAACGTGGGTAAAGAGGAAGCTCGTTTACAACGCTGATGACTGCTCCACTTAATTATTACAAAAATGGAGTCAAAGTCAACGAGAGACAGCGGCCTTTCTCCAATAAAATCACGTGGCTCCCGTTTGACTAGAATCACGCGCCCCCTCAATGAGAGTCACCAGACTCCATTTTTGGTGGAGTCGGACGACTCCCCTAAAAAGCATGCATCTACGCGTGCACTCTTTTGTTGCCGTGCTCTTTTGTGGCGAGCTGTTTCGGCACGTCCTCTCTTGTCGACCTGCTGTTTTGACGCGATGCTGTTTCGTCGCATGCTGTTTCGACGCGTTCCGTTTTGTCGCTGTGCTGCTTTAACGCGGCGCTGTTTCGACGCGTTCCGTTTTGTCGCTGTGCTGCTTTAACGCGGCGCTGTTTCGACGCGTGCTGTTTTGGCTGCGCTCTTCTGCCGTGTGCTGTTCTGTCGTGGTGCTAGACGATCCACACCCACACCAGCAGCATCATGGCGGCGCCCAGAGGGCGTGCTTGCAAACGTCTATGGTCACTGACCGCTTATGAAACGCAGAATGTGTCTTGTTATCCTCACCCCTCTTACTTGTTAATTTGTTGTTCAACGTTCTTATGGCCTAATACCGCACGCTCATGATCTGTGAAGCAATAACAGAATGCTCGGAACTGGCCACGGACAAGCTTTCTTGAGTGATCCACGTAATAAAAAAAGAGTTATACTGACACCGTCCTCTGGAGCATTGCCTATTAGTATATGTAGCGTGTAAAGTACCTTGCCCTCGTGGTAGCGAACTGTTCGATGGCTCCGCGTCGACAGGCACCCAGACAGATGCCTCACCTTTTTTGCTTTCCGTCCCGAATAACTTCCGAACTGCGCCCACAACAAGAAAACGACATCACGGCACACGCATTTACGCATACAGTCAACGCTATGAAGCACACACAGTGAATCAGCTTGACAAAACATCAAAGGGATGTTAACTAGGGATGTCGCGAACCGGTCGAGGTTTGAGTTCGACCAGGTTCGACTTTTTCAACCTTCTTGTGAAAAGTTCGACAAAGATTCGACTCAGGTTCGACTGCTATGCGCATTTGCGACAGGCTGGCCAATTGGCTCCGGATTGGATGGTGATGTCTAAGGGATGAATTAAGGGCAGTACTGATTGGTTATTAAGTTACTAACTTCTTCAATGATTAGAACTAGTTTCCTTTAATTGCAACTATTCATAAACTTAAAAATAACTCTGCATTAAAAAATATTCTCCAAACCTAGACATGCTTGTATCAAGGTCTGGCCACACTGTCCACAAAGTCGAACCGGTCGAATCTAGTTAAAAGGTCGAAGGTTTGTCGAACCGGTTCGAACCAGCCAAACCCCGAAAGTTCGACCTAAAAATCCGGTTCGACAAATGTTCGCGACACCACTAATGCTAATATATGCCAAATTAAACAATCAAAACAGACGACAAGAACGAAGCATGGAGGTATGGAACGAAGAACACGTACTGGATTAGTAACAAACTGTGCATGAATAATCATTGATAGCTTGTATTGATAGCTTGTAGTGATTGTAATCATTACAGCGTTGTGTTCGTTCACTTCTCATTCTTGTCTCTCGTTTTTTTCGCGCTGTTTCCAAGTTTGCATTATGAACCAACTAGCACAACTTCAGGCCTTGTTGTATTGATCGCTTGTATTCATTGATTGATAGCTTATATTCACATATTATGCTGTACAACATAGACCGGGGACTCAATTGTTGCTAATTTAAACATCGCTTAATAAAAAAAAAAGCTATTAACTAAATAAATTACACTTTTATAATGTGAATAAAGCTACGTAGTCCCTGTTGCGCGTAAAGTAACTACACTGTTTTCTATTATTCCCTCGCGAAGAGAAAAATATCACGTACGTTTTCCCATAGGAATACGCAGGAAGGCTGGAAAAGTAGACTGTTTGTTGTCTGCTTCAATTTGCAACCGGAAGTTCTGTAGACACTAGCGCAGCTGAGCCTCTAGCGTTTATTGTAATAACTCTATGGTGGGGAGAGAAGATAAACAGAGTCCTGGGATCAGTCCCGAACACCAGCCTTTATAGTCATTTGAGACAAAAACTGCAGACGTTATAAGTTCCCATATACGATGCTGTAAGAGCATAAAACACTCCATGCTGAAATATAGGAGCAAAAACAGTCCACATTTTAGCGTCTAATAAACGTCGCGGAAATAAGAGTATTTTTTGACCGGTGTTGCTGATCAGGTCATTCACCTAAAACGCAAGGCTGCGATTTGTTAATTAAACACAAAACCAAGTTAAAATTAAGCAAGTTCAAAATTGAAATATATTCCCGTGAAAAGCAATCCCATGTTAATACTTATAATGGCAGTTTCAAGAGCTGCTATAATAAAAATATATTGAACCCTTATATTAGCAATACGCTGTAGCGACATAACTACAGATATATAACACAAAATCAAAACGAGCTTGGCGAACGTGTCAACATAAATGGTTTGCCGATAGAAAATAATAAGAAAAATGCAATCGAGAGTGCAACAGATTCAGCTTAGCCCGGGAATTTTGATTTTCTGCTAACTAAAATGGTCGCTTTTCTATATACATCGGTTTAGCGTATAACGATTCTCATTCAACCAAATTCGCCATAACAGCTGAATAGAGTGCAATGTGTGGTGGCAACGCCTATTTAGCTCTACTTTCTTGCGAGCAGTGATGAAACACGTTACAGCGCAAAATATTCCAAACAACCTCCTTTCATTACACGCGCAAATGTTCCCAACTTTCGCCAAGAAAGTTGCGCTAATGAGGCCTTGATGTCGGAAGCCGCGTCTTACACTTAGAGGGTTGTTCGCCCTCTTTTTTTTTTTTGTTACGGTTTCTTTTTAGCATTGTGTTGTTTGTGCATATCTTCGTATTGCAGTTTCCTGTAGCGCTTATTTTCCGAACGTCTGCGAGATCGTTTCTGGGTCAGGTGAACCTAACGCCTTCGTTGTTGTTTTCGTTCGAAAACTTTTCTAGTATTGAACTATCGACCTAGAATACTTTTGGCAAGTCTCGGGAACGCCTACCTTCAACCGCTACTCGCGATTTATATCTTGGTGTCCTCTGTTGCAATTGGCTGAAAACATTGTTCGACGATCAATGGAATTCATCCGATAGAGTACGTTAGCATTGGTTCTTTCTCATCCCCTTTTCAGCACTTTGCATTCGTTTAGGGCACCTTGCCATTTGCTCGTCACCACTTTCCTGTCGCTTATTACCCTTTTCCCTACCTTATTGACCCCTTTGGAAACATTTATGACCCTTGACTTAAACAGCGCAAATAGGTTACGTAAGGAAGAGACAACAGGAAGGAAAGAGCATTTTGGTACAATTTATGACCCGTTTTCTATCTTTTTTTATCCCTTTGATCTGCTCTTTCACTCGGATAGTTCCGTCGTCGCTCTTGGATACTTCCAGCCATATTACTCGTGGATAGAACCACATCCATCGCCGGAGTAGGAATTGAGTTGGGCCGCATTCCAAAGCGACGCGGCGCCTGCCCGTCTCTGGCTCCGCGCCAGCTATGCGATGCTCGTATTGGTCCGAAGAGATGGCGTCAAAACGCGTCACCCTATCCTTCTCCCTGCGCCGCAGTGGTGAGAAAGTATCTGTAAACACGATACTTCCTCACCACCGCACTCGCCTCGCGACGACATGCATGACGCTGACAAACGGACGCACATACAGGCACCAACATGATTTAGTGAAAACGAGCGTTCTCATGCTAACGCAATAATAGGTTTGTATTGATGACCATAGCGAAGCCATGAATACAATAATGAAAATAGTCTAGCGAACCGAATAAAATTGCACAGGCGCCGCGTCACTGCTCCAAGAAGTGACGGTTAATGAGTTTGGAAGAATAATGAGGAGTCCACAATAAGATATTCTAAAAACAGACTTCAGAAAGCGCCCCAAAACATGCCAATAATGACGACGGTGAGAATGTTATTCCAGTTATGGAATGGACATTTAGTGAGAAGTGTATTGCGCGCGCTCCAGCTTGACTCCCGCCTAATACTCATGCTGCGATGGAAACAAAGAACCTTTCTTAGACAAATGAATGTACACTTTCAGTTGTTCTAACCAGTGCATGTGAATAACTTAGATCGGTGCTCAAGCAGCAGGACAATAAAAGTTGCTGCAAACGTTCTCTTAAGAAAAGAAAAGTTACGCACTCTTTATTTGTTATACTGCCCTTGCCATACCTTAGCACGGAATTTCTCAACGAGGTGATTTTGAAAAAATCCGGGGACATTTGGCTGGAGAGTAAATACCGTCTGTTCGTTGCCATCGGTGGCGTGAATACACAGGAAAAGGTACATTGGCGGTGTCACCTCAGAAACTCTACTTCGGCTTTGTTTCTTCCATTGTGGCATTTTTGATTGTTTGTGAAATTGTTGGTGGGATCTACAATCTTGGTGGTCGTGCATCTAGAGACTCCAATAGGTTTTTAATTTAAAATTGTACGCTAGAACAAAACACTGCGCAGCGGCATGTTCCAAAGGAAGCATTCGTTTGTCAAAGCACTAACTTATGCAATGTTGACTTCTGAGCAAACATTTGTAGCTACAGAAGTGCAGGTCTCTCAGTGTTGTCTGTTTAACCCGTTTGGAGTACTTTCAGAACCTTGAAGAGTGCTATCAAGGCCCGTTCACACACCTGCGTTCGGAGCGACCACTACGCTTACGAACGAATGCAACCGCCGCGACTTCAACGACAACTGTGCGCGACGTGTACACACACATGCAACCGCACGCAACCACACGAATCAACAGAAAATTCGAAACGAGCTTCAGTTCTTGCTCCTAGCCAATATTAAACAACCCAGCTACGCTTACAAACATGGCAACCGGTTTTGTGCCCGACGCGAGGTTCTCACCGGAGCAGCCGGAGGTTTCGGCTACGGCGTAGAGTCCCGATGATCTGCTGTGCGCCTACAATAGCTGTGTAAAGGCTGGTTCAGACACATGAAACGAACCCGTTATCCACGACTGCGTTCGTTGTGACCAGAACGACCACTCTGCGCCGCGCGTACACTCCTGCAACCACTGCAACAAGCGCAGCGGGTCGGCAGCACGGCGACCACCTCTCCGCCGCCGTCAGCTGTTTCAGCATGCCTCTAAAAAGAAGAAGACGCGCTTTCACTCACTTGGGTAGCAGAAAATAGACAGACCGTCTTCTATGACCACAAACCTTTTTTTTTTTTTTTTTGAATACGCTTGCAGGGTAGTTCATTAAAAAAAGAAAAAGATGCAGTACGTCGTCTCGCATGATCACGACTTTAATACACGACTTTGCCAACAGTACAAATCTCGCCACACGCCTTTTCTACGATTATAAAAGGCAATGTAATCTTAGCAGCGATACAGCAACGTAGAAATATAATTTCGTGATCAGATAGACATTGCGGGCGTTCAACATTGCTAACACTAATCACTTTTCTCGGGGATGAAAACCCGTGAAAATTCACATCCTTTATGCGGTAGGCAGCACTAATACCTAGAACTTAAGCACACGCATGGAATGCGCCGAAAAAGAAATCCGGGCGATGTTCGAGGACACAAATGCTAAGAAAGTACCACTGTACTCAATGTAAACAAACACGACGGCACGGGCGTTTCTGCTGCCTTGAGAGTGCCGCCACGAGATCGCCGCTCGAGTAGGTGGATCTTCCCTTCTAGGACGTGCTGGGTTATCATAACGACACACGACGAAAATTCACAGTCAAGGATAGCGCTTTTACGGGGAACGATCAGCTTCCACCACGCCGTCCACGTCGACGATCACCACCGACGTCATGTTAGCAGATAGAAGGAGCCCGGCACGCCCGGCATGCAAAGCGCGCGACCGAGCTTTCCTCGAGCTGTGATTGGTCTGTCGCTCCCGTCGTTCCCGAACGTAACGAAAAAGTTCAGCCCGGCTCAACTCCTTGCGTTGTGAACGAACACAAACGAAACAACCGTTTCGCGATTCGTTGCCATGGCAACTCGTCGTTCCAACCGGTTGCATTCGTTCGTAAGCGTAGTGGCCGCTCCGAACGCACCTGTGTGAAAGGGCCTTCAGTCTTGTTAGGTGGTCTAACCCGACCCGTGCACTGGGAAGTGAAAGGCATCCTCACAATTAGGTAGCGTGGAATAACGTCTTTGTTGTGGAAGAGCTAGCGCACCATAAGTCATTGACAGAGCGCTGCACACCTTCGTGTGGGGTCTTAAAATGTATGGACGAGGGTTTGAGCACTGGCGAAATAACTTGTTGAAGGTAATTACTGTGGAGATACAGTATTCATAATTATAAAAGGCCCTTTCGCCGATACAGCTTACACGGTGGTTCTAAGAAAAGGTTAGTCATTGGCACTTTAGTTTTAGAAAGAAAATGGAAAAACACTTTAATTTGTTTCCTCACACCAAGCAACATGGTCCTGCGGAAGGCAAACCCAGCACAGCTGCCTAAAACTGCTTCGTCAAATGGGTCTTTCATATTCAAGGGGACTGTACAGTATTTTGGGGCGAAAAAGTGAAAGCGGAGGGCGGTTTTTTTATGAGCAAGTGCTCATGAACAGGCCATTCAATGTATATTTTATGTTGTCGTATCTTTTGAAGCATGAGCAGCGATAATCAGCTCCTAGTGATGTGTCTCTACGAATGGCGCCTGTTTTCCCCACGGCAAAAGTGAGGTATCCTGTTTCACCTGACCATTGTTGTTATAGTTGAGGAAAATTGACCTGGACGTTGACCTGGACGTTGACCTGGCACATTAAATGATTTTGCCCTGCGGTTTCCTCGGCTATCAACAACAAGCTTACATCTAAAAGATATATTAGTTATGTTTTTTTGTTGTTTTTTTTTGCGCGCATCTGGATATCGATTATAGAATTTATGGCATACTAAGTAGCAAACCTGTATGACGAAACGAATCACTGCAAAGCGAAGAATCTGAGAATATTGTTGAGTCTCTTTCAGCTCAGAGAAGGAATGGTGGCCAAGGTAACTTCTGCCAATAAATTTAAATATTGAAAAAAAATCAGGCACTTAATTTGCATGAAATACTTACTAATCTTTCGAACGACCGCTGTCCCATTCACCGTTTTGACAATTTTTGGATGAAGTCTTGCAGAAAAGACAAGAATTATCACACGAGGCTATATTTTTTTTTTTTTCAGTTTTGTTATGGTGGGCCAGAAGGGTACGTGCGACAATCGCTCACTTCGTCCAGCGGGAAAACAACGGCAAGGCTGTTCAGTACGCAGTGTTCGCATTGATAGACCCACAGCAGCGCCACAACGGCACTCCGCCGTACTGTGAACAATAAGGAAGAAGATAATGTAGTCACCGTTGATCACACTCGTGAGATACCGCATAATGAATCTTTCCTCGAAGTGCAGCTCGCTGACTGTTGACATTTTTTCTAAAAATTTATCGGCGCCAAGTGTAGCCCGCTCAGATGTTCAGAATCTTACGAATTCTTTCGGAACAGACTTGCCTCCTGACCTTGAAGACCCAGTGTTGCAGCCTGGGACGTAATAGTGTTTTTGTCGCTGTCTGTTTGCCATAACGAAATTGGGCACGGCTCATTGAGCTCGACGCAATAAAAGCAGGCTGCAGTGAAGTTATGGTTGGCTTGTGAAGCCCCTCTATGTAGTTCTTTCACATTCCATAGTCTGTATTGTAGGGTGGCACTGTTATCTACTTATGGATAACTCATCGATGGCTTTCCGCCCCGCTGTAAACCACCACAAGTGCGCATGCTGAGTCACTGAGTCACATTCTCAAGCGAAGTCGTCACACCTCCCCGTTCTAACCCACCATACCTTGGAAGAGAATGGCAGCCTACCACCTGCATGTGGCACGTGTCTTGCGCGCTTCCACAACAATGGATGGTGGTACTTATGAAAAACGCCTTTATCAAGGGTGTGGTGGGGGGATCGGTGGTCGAGTCGGCTAGCGCACACCAGCTCGGAGCACGTGGAGTGAAAGCAGGAATCTTGGGTTGTATTCCCACCCCTGCCCGTTTTGTTCTGGATGAGCATCGTACCGGCGTGCGGTCGTGTATCACCACAGCGTGGTGCACGTTAAAGACCCCAGGCTAGCAGTTGTACCGCACTTGCAAAATTGCTAATCTACAGCTGAGACACCAGACGCCCAGTGAAGCAGACTAACTTCCGGCTGCATAAACATACACACAACATTTTTGCGCATGGTGGTCTAGAAGGGAGGAGTGACGATCGCTCGCTTCGTCCAGAGGGAGAAAGTGGCAAGGATGTTCTGCTCGCAGCGTTAGCATCGATATGCCCGCAGCAGCGCCACAACCGCACTCTGTCGCACTGTGAACACTAGAAGAAGAAAATGTCTACATTGTTGACCACAATCGTGAAGTGCCACACAATGAATATTTACTAGTTAGCCTTAAAGGGGTACGGAAACCAAATTCTGGAGCTCATTTCTTTGTTTCAACACGACGCAGGTAGCAGCACAACCACAGAAACATAAATATTGCGCTAGAAAACGCAAGAAAACATATTTTAAAGTGAATTAAACGATAATCAAAAACCACCTGGTAGTTGGTTATGAAGCTTCAATGGAATGTCGTGACGAGAACATGCCTCTGAAAGCAGCGCCGCAGCGGTATGTCCGCTCAATGGTATAGATTGCCTAGGCCTGAACGCAATACCGAGGAGTCTTGGTGGAAAGAGCCAAAACGAAGTGAGCCACCTTGGTTTCAGCTCTCGCGCGACGTGCAAACGCGTGCTTCGGTTGTTCTCAGGTTTGGTGCGCGTGCTGGCCCCGCGATATCTACAGCCCTTGGGTACTTCGACAAAGCGAGATTGTAACGCGTTGACGCCTCCAAGTGGCAAAACTCGTCACTGCGGTACGCTTGGTCGTCCGAGGCATGATGACGTCAAGACGTCTGCCGGATCTCCCGAGATGCATCGCGCTCCTCCATGGCTGATTTTGAAGCGCTCGCCAAAATCGCGGCATTTAGAGCATAAAATATAGCCATCTGCTCAAAATACTACCGTGCGATCATTCATTACAGGCTTAGCTGATCATATTGAACTCATTTCTTGATGTTTTCTCTATATTTCAAGTTTCGATTCCGTATCCCTTTAATGAAATCGGGCACGGCAAATTGAGCTCGACGCAATGAAGCCAGGCTGCATTGAAGCTATGGGGAAGCCTATCAATGTATTTTTTCTTTCACCTTCTATTCCCTGCAGTCCAGGGCGGCACTGCTATCCAATTATCGATGGTTCTCCGCCCCGCTATAACCACCACAGGTCTGCATGCGGAATCACTGAGTTACTTTCGCAATCTCGATCGTCACAGCTCCCCCTTCTAGCCGACCATAGCTTTGCCATTTGCGGAGCTTCCTATGCTTACGCAACCTTCACGCCCTACATGAGGCGCACTGGTTAATATCAAAATGGCTGTCACCTGGATCATCCTCGTACGACGATAATCTGGATCAACAAAATGCTTCTTCGGATCGTCGGACTGCGATGCATGAGTAATTCTCATTTTGCGAAATATGAGCGATATAAGGGCGTTGTCTCCTACTTCCTCGTCAGGAAGTGTAAGCAAGCAGCTTTATTTTAAAACCGATCATCTGAAGCTTGTGACTAAATTCGGCAAATAGCGGCGCCGCGCGCACCGCGCGCGCCGCCGCTATTGCAAAACAAAAAAGGAGAAAGAAGCAGAAGCAGGTGAACATAAGCCGGAGGACGTGCAACGTCGGCGGAGCGAACGTAGCGGTGGCTTTCCTGCACGGCGCTGGATGCTTTGCTCCCCACTTGATCGATCTCGGCGAATAGCGGCGTGGCAGCGCGGGGAAAACAAATGCGCAACTCTGCTCCCCCTTGGGGGAGCATATCGAGCAACTCTAGGTTCCCGAGAAATGCTCTGTGCTACCAGATCCTCGCGCTCCAATTCTGCGACCAGGCACTCTATGGCTCCGTCATCGAAATGCCAGGCTTTGCGAGTACAGAGGAGGCTATGCTACAGAACGTTGTCCACGAGTATAGGAACCGGTCATACAAAACCCGATTATGGCTCGGGTTTGACGGCAACCATGTTAAATGGGTAGAAGACGGGTGTAATTGATCAAAAGACATTTGAAAATGCCTACTCAAAAATGACTTAATATAAAAATAATTGGGATTGTTTGGATATTTATACAGCGTGTAGTTGGTCAGCCATTTCAAAGTTGCGACGAGTGACTCGCTGCAGATGAGCAATTTAGCCAGTGCAGTACAACCGCTAGCCTGGGGTCTTTAACGTGCACCGCGCAGTAGTCATACACGACTGCACGCCGGTACGATGCTCATCCAGATCAAAGCGGGCAGGGGTGGGGATTGAACCCAGTATCCCTGGGTTCTGCAGTGCGAGCTTTCGCTCCACGTGCTCAAAGGTAACTTAGTTAGCGTGTTCCCTTTGTTAATGGGGGTATAAGGCAAGCTAACCAAGTCGTAAGTTAAATATTTACGAATAATTAACCAGTAAATATTATTATGAACCTGTCGGTTTTCTAGTCAAGAGAGTAACAATTTTACATCGCGAGCTCAGTGTTAAACCAGAGACGTCTACAAGAGATTTTCTCAAATGTTTGTATCAAAGTTTTTTTTTTTTTCGTTTTTAATTCGAAGTTATGTTTCTTTATAAATGAAGCGTTGAAAAAAAAAAAACTTTCCCAAATTCCTAACTATATTAATGAGTACCCAGGGTTAAATTATATTTAACTTGGCATTCATTTTGAATCAGAAAAATGAGAAGCTCGTAGCGATATTCACTCGTTCATTATTTTAGCAAATACTTATTCAGTAACTGAGTAACTGAGCCAACATATTTTAGCAAATATGTTGGCTCAGTTACTCCTGAGCTAAAACTTTTAGATGTCTTCTAATACAATAAAAAACGTTAACTGGTCATTGTGCATGATTGCGTGGGAGTTGGTATTTCCCATTGTATTTACTTCCTGGTAATTTTGACATCTTTACAGCGCTTTTCAAATAAATTCGCCAATGGCCGTCGAACCACATCGCTAATGTCTCCCTCATCTTAGACGAAATCGGAGCTCTTGGCTGCGAAGAGGGATGTTGCTTTATCCCTGGTGACTGTCCATCGAAATTGTCTCCCCTTCCTTGGGCAGCACCGTGAACTTTTGTATCAGCGTCGTCAGGTACATGAAGATCTTCATGATGGCGAGCGTTTCTCCGGGGCACATATGCCTTCCTGAAAATCGTTAGTATTCTGTCAGAACGTGGGTATTCTAAAAGACAATATTTGTCCCGAATAAAAACCCACGAGGAACATCAACGCGCCTCTCGTGTGCAGTAGTTAAACGCTTGCGTTCGGTGTCAAAGTTAATCGCTCGTCGCATGTCGGCTCTTTATATTTTCTACTAGAAACTTTATGCAACCCTCTCCTGGTTGGATTGGTAAAAACATTCCCTGTAAACGAAACTAATGGCGGGAGGGGGGGGGGGGGGGGGGGGAATCTCTCAACGGAGCGACGGTGCGCCGTAGAAGGGGCGGTCACCAGAGTGAATCAGAAAATGAGCAGTCAAGTGCCTGCGCCACATTATTATTATTGTTTAGCAGATTATTGGTCCAACCTGAATGCCTGAGGAAGAACACGCAATTTATTGCTGTTGTTAGTATTACTCTGCTAGTTTGTAAGATTCGCAGGCTCCTTGCTACAAGGGTAAAAAAAAAAGTATTAATAATACACGTTTAGCCAAAACAGAGTCTACGAACAATAAAATAAAGGTTTTAGTAAATGATTTTTACAGAATAATGTAGCTTTGATCTGCGAATATCTGCAAGGCGCCACCAGAATTGTAAGAGTAGTTCATATTTGCTTTCCTATATACTTAATTCGCTATATTCGTATAACTTCGTTTTATGCATACATTTGTTCCATTCGGATCGTCGTTATATTCATATATAATCGGTAATGTACATAAATACTCGATATACATATTCAATTAAAACACCCTCAGTTAAATATGCTCTAATGTTCGTAAAATATATTTTTATTCATATGCTTATGGCTAAGAATTCGTACTGACATACCTGTACTGAAAGGTATAAAATCCACTGGCTTCGGCAGTAGTTCAGTGCGATCCGCATTCAAAAATCGGGTAGGGTCGAAATCGAAAGGGCGTTCCCACACTACGGGGTCGTGGTGAACTGCTCGGAAATTAGACAGCACCACAGTCCCGGCGGGAACGTGGAAACTACCCATAGTGGTATCGCGTTCAGCCCTGTGAGAAAACAAATAAACCAAAACGCTTACCATTCCCTTTTGAAAAATGAACCTCACAGGAAACTGAAACGCAATAGGTATCAATCTAATACCCCTGTCAGACGACGTTCTAAAGCTCCTTTTCACTAAGCTCCGTTATAAAATCAGCCAGTCAGCTCGCCATGTTGAGTGCGCACGTACCCTACGGCTTGCGCTGGTTCACCGATTTTATAAATGAGCTTGTTCTTAAAGCCTCTAAAAAACCCGTCTGACAGGGGCATTAAATAACACAAGTGTGAGGCAGAAAACCCTTTATGCCGCTGTTACACCGCTTATACACCATGCAACGCGTCGCCCAGCCTTACTGCTCCCCCCCCCCCCCCCCCCCAAACAGCTGTTTCGCTCAAGTTAATCCCTTATAAAAACAAACTTCGTCCCAAAATACAATATGTATATTTCGTTCGGAATCCCGGGCAAGCAACTCTCCTTCTTGCACTGGAAGCTATCCGAAACAGATCTGCTTTTTTTGTTTTGAGAAAAGTTGCTCGCCTTGCTTCATTCCATAAAACCTATTTTCACAATTACATCCCACGCGACCAGTTGACCCCCCCTCCCTCCCTTCGAGGGAACGATGCATGAAAATGAAAATACCTCATACAAGAGATGAATATGTAAAGATCAAGACCCAATACCGTCTCGCCCGCCAATGTGCACTTTACAAAAGACAGTCCCCAGAGAATGTCTAGGGCGTGCTTCTTCCTCGTATGAACGGTCTTGTTACATTAGAGAGTGTTAGGGAACCGTACTTACCCGCCCGATACAGTGCGATCGGCCCTCTGGTGCGAAGGGCGCATGTGCGGGTCTCCTTTGATAGCGCATGCGCAGTTCGTACCGTATCCGAATGTACCGTATCCAACGTTACTAAAACACTCAGTTGGGAAACTCCCATAGAGACAGCTTTGAAAAAGTGGTCCCAATCTGTCTCCGAGCACCAAGCTAATGACGAACACAACGCCACCATTTCTGCCGCAGCAGCCACTCGAGGAACTGCACGTGACTTCCATTTTGGCTTTAAGAACAGATACAGCGGTACAGTTTACAGGGGTACCACCGCCCTCTCCCCGGCGGACGCGCCGCGTCGAGATATCGAAGTTAAAATGCACCTAGGTCGGGACGCGCTACCTGAAAGCCCGGCTGAGGCATGGTTGTATAAAAACAATATTAATTGTGCCCCAAAACCCTGCAAACTAAAGATTTTAAAAACATAACGCGCCCCTCTTTTTGCACTAAACTCCAATAAATTTCATACAAAAAGAGTCTTTTCCGTTTGTTTTTACGCTGAAACGGGCTTTCAAAAAGCTCAAAGTGACCACAGTACAGACAAACGATAAAGAGTGACGCTGTTGTCGCATTTAGCTCGGTCTCGGTGGACGCCAGCGGCCCAGGTTTTGACGGCGAGTTTCTCAACTGAGTGTTTTAGTAACGTTGACCGTATCGGAAGTGAAACAAAAAACAAAAAACTGTTCCCTAGAACTTTCTATTATTCATGCCAAAACGGTCTGCAGGCATGCTCGCAGCATACGTATGTAGGAAGCTGATGAAACTTGACACGTGGCCGCGGACAATTATGTCATTATGTCAGCAGCCGATACCGTTGCTTTTGTAGGATGTATAAGCACAGTTTTTTTTTAATGACTCTTTTTTTTTTTTTTTGGGGGGGGGGGGGGGGGCATGTATGCGCTGTTTTTTCGAGCAACAGTGCGGCCTTTATAAAGCCAGAGTCACCGTAGAAACCAGAGCCTTCAAACAATTTAGTCACTAATATCGAATCCCCGATTTCTAAGAGGGCGTCGAATTTCGATGGCTTTACAACTATAAACTTGAGTCCCTCTATGTTCCAGGAGTTAAGTTTTACGCTCATTTTCGTTTTATTTTTGATGTTCTTCGTGAACATGACGTATATCAGCCAAGCAGAAAACTTGATTGGCACTACCCTCCAGACCATTCTGAATTCCGCATTGTGATAACGTACAGCGTGCCGAACTGTTAAAAGGGCCATGCAACGATGTTGAGGTGGGATGTGTCTCAATTTACACGAACGTAGTGGCACTGTAGGGACTGAAAATGTACAGTGCCCCTCAAACTTAACGCCGCCACTCGGTTACACCCCGGTTCCGCAAATATTGATCTATTGCATGCTACCCAAAGATAAATTGGTCGCTGCAGCTGCTGGAATACCTTCCCCTGGTTGGGTTCTCATCGGGGACGCGAATGTTCACGAAGTAGTTCGACGACTAGGCTCAGGAATAGCTCAACAAGTGAATAAACCGGACGATCTAGTGGCGGTGTTAAGTTTGAGGGGCACTGTACTTGTACGCGTCACCATTGAAAAGAAGCTTGTTGTTCTCGTCGTAATATTCAAGATAAATGTGAACGTTTTGTGTCAGTCTCTTTTTAGCAAAACTTGATGACGAAGTTGTGGGGATCGCAATGTTGATGTTGTTAACAATGCGATCTCCAGGAGTTCCACATCAATCATTCTGATACCCAAGGTGACGATATTTAAAAGTGCGATGCAACAATATTTTTACTTTCAGTAAACATCGTTAAGAGTATTTTTTGACATTCATAACCTATGAAACAAACGTTAATGTTCGTTGTTTTTTTCCACGCATTGGCAGTCCTAAACAAAATGCGAGAAAAACGACCAACGTTGACTCCCTCAGCTCGGGGCCAGAACATACGTTCCCGTGGTCGGCATGCTGCTAGTGTTTATCACAGCCACGAGTCGTGTTCCAGACACATTTGAAGTTGTGCTTTTCCTCTTATCACTGCAATTGGGCATTAACCATTACTTGAAGGCTTGTGGACGCATTGATTGTGACCAGCCGAAATCAAAAGTTCACGCGGTGCTCGCATCCACCGTATGAGCCACATTTAAACATCGTCTCTGTGGGGATCGCAAATTTTTATAATAATGAAAAAAGCTTTTTGGTCGATGGTTTCTAGTGCGAGGATACTTGGGTTCGATTGGGCATCAGTAAACTTACGTAAAGTGAGAAACATTCCTAACTAACACTCTTGCCCGGCCTGTCTAAATCCGGCTAATTCTGTGGAAAGGAGCACTGCGTGAGTATTCGGTTGGGGCTCGTGACACTTATGATGACATTCATTCGAGTAGTGGCTTCTGTCCAATCGCTGCAACGACGAAAATAGATGAACCATAACCATGTGTGGAACTCAGTGCGTGTCATGTGTATCGCCAACACCGTCGCGTGGTTTTTATAAACATGGGCGGCATACAATCCGCTCCAGATTAAGTGCCCACTTATTCTGGTTGCGAGTTTACGGGGTGAACGCTGTTCGTTTTCTCAAATTTTAGAGCGCAGCACTTAGGCGCCTGTCTCCGGGTTGAGCGGCGTGGTCGTCGGCGTCGGCGTAACCGCGTTAAATTTAGCGGGACCTCAACACCAATTCAATTCCCCACTGAATTTAGCGGGGAAAATGACATCACATGACTTGGTGTCACGTCATCTATGAACAAATTCAGTTTCTCCGCTAAATTTAGCGAGAAAATTGACGTGACGTGACCTCAACACTAATTCAGTTTCTCGGCTAAATTTAGCGGGGAAAATAAAGTCACGTGACTTGGTGTCACCCCACCTATGCACAAATTCAGTTTCTTCGCTAGATTTAGCGGAAAAACTGACGTCACGTGACCTCAACGGCAATCCAATTCTCCGCTAAATTTAGTGGGAAAATGACGTCACATGTATTGGTGTCACGTCACCTATAAACGAATTCTGTTTCTCCGCTAGATTTGGCGGGAAAATTGACGTCACGTGCGGAGGAGGAGGAAGCATTAAAACTTGGGTTTGGGCTAGTTGGTCCATTACTGAATAAAAGGTTAAAAAGCGCGAACAAACGAGGACAATAAAAAAACACGGACGACAGGACAGGCACTTCACCTGAAGCACCTTTCCTGTCGTCCGTGTTTCTTTATTGTCCTCGTTTGTTCGCGCTTTTTAACCTTTTATTCAGTAGAGGAGGAAGCAAAGGTACGGAGGAGGGGGAAAGGAGGAATGTAGAGGAGGAGGAGGGGAGAGGATGAGGAGGGGGGAGGAGTAGGAGGGCAGCATGAGAGGAAACGGAGGAGGGAAAGGGGCATACCTTCCCCATCGTACCCTCCTTTCTTGTCCTCAAGAGCTGCGCTTCAATTTTGCGTTACAGAGATTCATGAACGTATAATTTTTGTTTTCTGAGACTGCCCCAGTGAGGAGAAAAACAACTAACCTGTGTTTTATACCTTAACTACTTTTCAAACTGAGATCCTTATTAAACAATGAACATATATTAAAATGGTTAGAAGCATATTTAAATAACAGAAAACAGTTCGTACAAATACAGGATTCCCGCTCATCCACATCAAAAGTAGAATCTGGAGTTCCTCAGGGATCAGTTCTTGCACCCCTACTTTTTCTCATTTTTATAAATGACATGACAGTGGACAGATCCGTTCAAATTCGCTTATTCGCCGATGACTGTATAATTTATAAGCAAGTCAAATGCTCAAATGACCAAGTAGTCCTAAACAAAAGCTTAGAAATGATCTCGGATTGGTGTGATGATTGGCAAATGTCTCTAAATAACCAAAAATGTGCGCATATGACCATAACTAGGAAAAAAAACTCACTGAATTTTAATTATACTCTTCAAGGAACCGCTTTAAATACTGTAAGTGAATACAAATACCTAGGATTAATCATAACTTCAGATCTGCGTTGGAACTCGCATATTGACTTTATCTCCCGAAAAGCAATGAATAAATTATGGGCATTAAAAAGGAAACTGAAGGACTGCTCGAGCAAAACGAAACTAATGGCGTACAAAACGTTTGTTAGATCTATACTCGAGTATGCCGACGCTGTGTGGGACCCTTATACAACATGTAATATTAACAAATTAGAAAGAATTCAGAAGAAGCCATTAAGATTTATACTTAACAAGTATGGCAGAAACACCTCGATTTCAGAGCTTTATGTACAGGCCGGCCTTCCGCTTTTAGAAAAACGTAGAAAGATCAATCGACTGAAATTTATTTTTAATCTAATAAATGGGAACTACAACTTAGATTATCAAGATTACTTTCAGTTCAACACATCTAGGGTCACAAGAAATAAACACACTAAATCAATCACTGAAATAAAGTGCCGGACCGACTGTTACAAATACTCTTATTTTCCTCGTACTACCCATGCCTGGAATGCGTTACCTGAACAAATTGTCTCTTCAAATTGTTTAACGTTGTTTCTAGCAGTGATAAACGAATTCCCAGAGTTTTGAAATTTCAGGCCTTGATACCCTTAAACGAATATTTTTTCTGCTCTTTGTGTTTTCGCGATTATATATGTGAAGTGTTTATTATTATTATTATTTTTTTTTTTTTTTGCTGCACTGCCACACTCTGTGCTTCCTTTTTCGTAAAACTTGATCCATGTATCCCTCCTACCTTGGCTGCCCTACGGCGGCCGGTAGTATAAATAAATAAATAAAATAAATAAATGACTGAGAATAAGAATTTCTAAGCAGCAGAGGAAAAAAAATCTTGTACCATCAAGCCTTTCAAGGGGCCATTAAATTATGTCTCAACGCCTTCCTTCTTAGCTTTCCTCCTCAACTCAGAAATCGCACAGCGTTACCACAGGTACAGGGGCGAGAGCATACCGCTAGCAGTTCATTAGGAGGGAAAGAAGCAACACCCAACTTTGCTCAGACCTTCGTGTACCAGCACGTAGTCATTCTTCCCCTAGAAGATTAGTCCGTCGCTCAAAATTCGTACAAAAGTTGCTCTGTCTGCTCCAGTAAGGTCCACTATCGCGATAGAACTCCAGGGGAATACCTAAATACTTTACTGAAGTGCCCATACCCATTTTATATTCGCGAACACGCTCGGCGTTGAAAAACACTCCCTGTGCCAAAACCCGAGACACTTGTCCCAGTTTACTGCGCTCCCACTGAGATTACAGAACCACTTGATTATGTTAACCGCTTCGACAATGCTTTCTTGGTTTGAACAAAAGAGGGAAGTCTCATCCGCGAGGCCAAAACGCGCACCTCGGATGCATATAGCTTAAATTCACTTATTCTACTATTTTGATATTGCTTAAACAAAATGATTCTATGTAAAAAAGAAGGGAGGATAACGAACATCCTTGGCGTAGAGAACGCTGCACATCAATACATTTTCCGACCGACTTATTTACTGTTAGGCTGGTCGTACCGCCACTGTACATTAGGCGAACTCCTTCCAGGCCACGCAGGCACGCTTGCACGGCTTGGGAACGAGCGGAGGTTTATATTTAGCTATCTCGTTCCACTCTTAAAGGCGAAGCTAAAGCGTCCTCCTGTAATTTTCTTCATTTGCGATACGTTTTCTGGCGTTTTTATTGACCGAGCCTCCATCTTATCGGCTGAGAAAAGATGATGAGCTATTTGGGACTCGCAGAGTCCAGCGTTTCTTCAGCTGTCAATGATAATAGTGCAAGTAAGAATGCACTCACGATTAAAGCTTGAATTGGCTCTGTTACTCTCGTTTATCTTCTGCAGGTAAGCATCGATAAAGTACCTATTCACTTATCGACGTAGCGAATCAGAACGTTAGTCGGATTCGCTAAGTTTTAAGAATGTAAAAGAAACTGCAGAAACGACGAGGATGAACTCAAACTGTCTCGGTCTCAATTGGTTAGAATAAGCAGTCTACATGAAAGAAGACATTTGGTCCATTTTGTGCGAGGATCTTGTAGTCCGTTCCAATAGCCGCGCTCTGGGTGCTGCCATCTTTGTCTACAGAGCTGGGGAGCGCGTTCTGAGCATGCGCACTGGCCCTTCTTCTCGAAGTATCGAACGCCACGCATGCGTTCACAGCTCATTGATTCGGACTTTCTTGGTTGATTTCTTTCCTGGGTAGGAGAGATATATACTCGCCTGATAAAATCCAGCATTTTGTCCGCGTGCGAACGGACGATACTGGATTTGGGCGATGGAAGGCAGGAGAGCAGCTCGCGCAAGGCGGGAAAGAAGTCCAAGGCCGATGTGAAGCTGGCGTTCGGCGAAACTCTAGTTGGTCCTTCGTCGAGGAACTTCCGCCTCGGACCGTCGTAGCTGAAACGTTCTCCGAATACGAGTGCAGTTCTGTTGTTAGAAACTCTCGACGTAATCACATCTTTTATTTTCTCCGGTGTGCCATTACACGATTTCAGGACATCGCACAGTTAAACTATCTCCTCCTGTTGTCGCAAAAGACGCACAAACAAAAGACCGTCGAATGTAACTAAGTTTTAAAACGCGTGACATATTTAGCAAAACCAGTCAACCACATCAATGGGGAAGCGAGGAACGCAACGCTTGTTAGACATATTTTTGTATTTTGGAAACTTCGTTGGCTATTGTTGACAATTGCGTGTTGGCCACACACCTCGGTATTTAAACATGCAGTTCAAGAACCGTGATGATTTTTATGTAACCTTTCTCACTGGTGCAACGAGCGTAGATTTACTATAAGTGTTAGGTCAACTTTCGGGAGTTTCAATGATTAAACATAATTCCCAGTCAAACAAAGTAAACAAAAAAAAAACTGTCTTTGAATGTTGTTTTTAGAGGGGAATTGGAAAATGGAACAGCCCCGCCGTTAGAGGCGGCCCAATTCAACCTTCTGCTGAGTAGTGCCCCAACATCATCCACCTTACGGCAGCCCACTTACACTGCCCTCGACACTTCTCACTAAGATTGGTCGGTTTTTGTCTTAAACCGTCCTACCCCCTCCCTCCTTCCCCTTTCCTGTTTTCTGGGGGAGAAAAGACAGATATTTTCGTTGTGCACTGAACGTGTGCCATCGCCTGCAGGTGTTAAAAAAAAGGAAGAAGAAAGATCGCGATGCAACAATGTGAATTCAGTGTGGGTGATTGGCTGTATTTTTGGGCAGAAGTGAGCTGCGATGGAGTAGCAATTTTTTGTGTCATGTAAGCTCGTAATGTACTAATTCTTTGCTATTACGCTTCATCAACCATTATACGCATAAACTAAGCTTGGTAAGCAGCTTTTTGTTTATGCAGGTATTTTAAAGCTTAAACATCTCATGTCGCAGCAAGTTATGCAAAATGCTTGTTTCAGGTTGAGCAGTGCATTAGTTCTGAAATTAATGTTACATTTATAGTGATACGACTTGTACTATCGTGTTGGAATGAAATTCGAACAATGGAGCGCGGCCGTCGACAATGCAGCGCCTCCTGGAGGCCTCTGGAAACTGACAAAACTGTGAAATGGAGAGTAGGGCGCTGCGAGGGTGCGCCTCCTACTCCAATGTGTTTGAACCTCGCCCAACACAACCCAAACTTCCACGCTGCGCCGGTGTTGCGCTGGAAGTTTTTCCACTGTTCGCATTTAATTCAAGCCAGAGAGTACACTCAGTGAAAATTGCTTTCTTGCAGAGCTCAGCTCCTTTGACTCCGTGTGGTTTCTTCGCAACCTCTTTTCAAAGTGGATATTTGCTTCGGTTTCTGAGTGCTGCGAACCTCCTGCTTCAAGCCAGAGTGCTCTTGCCAATGCACTTTGCCATCGCGGGGTTAAGACAGGCTCGAAAAAGTGCTTTGGAGGCATAATAATACTACAGAGTGCTTGCCAAATCTACAAAGCTACATCACCTTACCAAAAAGCTTCCTTAGACCAACTACGATTTTCTAAAAGAAAGTGATGGCCTCTTCAAGATTTTCTAAGGGGATTGGGAAGTATGACATTGTCTTTTGAGAATCGTGTGGGAGATTTCAAGTGTTTTCCGAATGAGACCTTGACCCTTCAAGCTTATTCTAGAGTACCATATGAGAGCGCAGGAAAAACAATACAGCGCGAGTTAGCTTCAAAGCGCAAAATAACAAAACTCTGCAACACGGCCCCTAAGAATAGTCGTGTGTTTCTTTCTTGAGTTTGTTTTCAACGGTGTTGAATAAATTTTGTGTTATTTTATATATCAAAAGATATTGCACCTTTATGTGTTCTTCCATGCTCTTCTTTCCGAATCCAAGTTCTTTTAACACGCGTATGCAGAACCTGCGGTTGTCGACCCATGCCATGTCCATTCATTATTGCAATTCCTGTAAGGTTGTTTAAATATTTATTTTCAGGCATGAAGAGCACTAAGGGTAAAATTTTTCAAGGTTCGCTGCGCTTAAAACAAATTAACCGTAATCTCGCACTTTCAAGGTTAGCTCAACAGAAAAACAGAATGTTGGAACGCAACAAACAGTTTCCACGCACTGGTATTGTCAACAAGCTCTCTTAAGCGTTGAAAAAAAAAATATCAATGTGTGATTTGTATTACTTTCATTGACTATACTACGGAACTCAGCTCATGAACAAGGAATGCACATCAAGGCCGAAATTAAGTTGCCCCGTATATGCTCATAGGGAAGCCCCGCTCATGGTTTCAATTAGACAACCCTGCATAAAATTTACATTATATCTCTCGATAAAGGCGGTCGAGCAATCAGCAAGAAACTGAGGTAGATGTACGGATTGTCTGGCTTTCTGCTGTGTCTCTACGTCAGCTCGTTGCTGATTAGAAAATCACGCGTTTTGACCGAGCTGCCGCGGACATCCAATGGGTCTTATTGTCTTTTGGCCAGTGTCGGCGGCAACACGTTACAAATAACGGCGTTACCGGAAACGTGTAACTTTTTTAGGTAACGTAGTAACGTACTGGTTACATTTTCAGAATGGTAACGGTCAACGTACTTACGTTACTTATTTCGAGTAAATAGTAACCTAGTAACGTTACTCGTTACACATTTTTCTCAAGACTTAAATAAATTACACTTTAATTTTTTGCGTGTGGTGCCAAATCATACAAATTTCGCGTTTTTGCGTTTTACTTTGCTTTTTTTTTCTGTGAGTATTTAGGTGTAAGCGTACAAAATAATAGGTAATTATGTTCATTATCTGGACGAACATAATATTTTTTTGTGTTTTTTTTTTTTTTTAAATATCACGCTTAGCCTTACTTGTAATGTCAGAGAGTAAAACGCGCTAATTAATAATTGAAAAGCAACGCGAAAGTAACGTGCGTCACGTTTTAGCGGTAGTAGCGGTAACTGTAACAGATTACTTTAATTTTTGAGGTAACGAAAGTCGTTAACGTCTTACTTTTATTTGCAAGTAACGTGTAACACATTTCATTACTTTTTTAACGATAACGCCTACAACACTGCTTAGGGCTTTAAAGGGAAGCTAAAGCGATTCTATAATTAATAAAAAAAAAAAAAACTTTTCTGGCCTTTTTTGGCCTTCAAGATCACGAATATCGAAATTATTTTTAAGTTTGGTGCACGGAAGCTGCAGAAATTATTTTCTAAACTAACGCCGAACATCCTCTTTCGCGGAGTGTGACGTCATACTAGGAGTTTTCGAAACCTCTGCTCTTCAGATGTTCAGTGCCTCTCACATTTATGGACGCGCACGCGCACTCTTGCTATTTTCAAATTTTCAGAAAGAGACGTGACTGTCAGCCAACGTTACTAGACTACTATCAGTTGTGGAACTCCCGCTAAACGGACCCCCCCCCCCCCCCCTCATTAATTTCAGTCCGCCTCCCGTCGTTTGCAACGCCATCTAGACTTTCATTAACAAACTCTGTGTTCCATAGAGTACCATAGACATAGAGTAGAGTGGAACGCCATCTAGACGCTGTGTTTCGAAATGTACTAATTCCGTAGATTACACTGCAGTTATCATTGCAGCCGTCCGACGCATCGAACGATGGGGGGTGAGTCGAGGTGAGTGAGGGGGGGGGGGGGGGGGGGGCACTGTTCATTCATGCAGCGTCTATGAGCTGTTCCGTAACTGAGCTAATCTAATAACGTTGGTGTCAGCGCTGAAAAATGTGCCTGGCAAGCGTGCAATTGCACTCGCTGCACACATAAGCGACACATGCTTGGCGGCGCAAAGATCCTTGTATGACGTCCCGACTAGTCGGAGGTTTTTTGCGTTTTCTCGCACCATTACATCTTTCGGGGAAAGCGAAGGCGATACTCAGATTCAAGGGATAAACATACGCCAAAATTCACCTCTAGCTTTTTTTTTTTTTTCGAAGACGTCTTTTAGCTTTTCTTTAGCAAAACAAATAACGTATTTGAGCAAAGGATAACATATTCAAGGCGAAACAGGAATGGCAACATGGCATTACCTCTTCAGTTACGTTCAACGAACTCATCATCAATTCCGACGCTTTTCAAAAGGAAATGTGTAGGACGGGCCAAGAACTCGTCTTTGTTCAATCCTTCTTTGATCGAGTCCAGGTCATTCAGCGCAACAACATCTTCCGATCCTAGTTTGACTCTGTAGCAGCATAGATAAAGGGTGATTTTATTTTTGAAACAAGCTTCCACTTAGTGGTCTCACTCCCTTCATGCAACTACAACGCGTGAATAGTATTTTCTACCGGAGCCAGTAAGCGACTCAATGTTTACACTACACTGAATATGAAGGACAATTTTCCATGCAGCGACTTTTTAAATGGCGCTCCCTTCTGAAAATATTTTATTACGATAAAACTGGTGATTGTCCCCCCCCCCCCCCTCGCTTTAATTTACTTATTCTGGTTTCTTAATGTTATTCCTGGCTGTAGTTTCTTGTAATGTTTTGCTCTATTTCCTAGATGCAGTTTCCACTGTAATATCTTGTAGCAGTTCCTTGATTCTAGTCGATCAGACTTTGTGCGGTGTCTCTAAGTAACCTATAAGGCAGCCCGCATCATAAGGTAAGGAGAAGAATATAAGCTTAGGGAATTGTGAAGGGACGAACCCAAGTACAATTTGCCACGTGGTGACAATTATGAGCTGTAAGTAGCTGCTTCGATAATCATCCGAATGCAAAACATACGTTTGTATATTGGCTGTTTTGTTTGTAACTTTGCATCGGAGTTTTATGCATACCACGATGGGAAATTTAGGTACGGATAATTAATAGTATATTTACGGTTTTAATTTTCTCACTGGTTTTCGGGGGACTTGTCTTTTTTAGCAGAGTTCATAGGCCCTTTTAAAATTCATTGGCATCTGGTGGCTGAAATGGGGGCTTACCTTTTGCCGTACTACTGGCGGCAATGAACCTGTAGCCTGCAGTATTTTATCGTGCACCGTCACTTTCGCAAGTCAACGGCAAACGATAATATGCTCTTCACAGTACAATTCTTTCTCGATCATCTCTTTTATTACCGATGGCCACAAAGATGCAGCCAGTCAGAACGAAGCGCCAACTTAGATTGACGCCTTGATAAAGTTCTATACATCAAGGGGCTTTCAAATCGATTCTGTGCTACTAACAGATTCGCTGAGCCCGAGTTATTGTAATGAACACTTACGCAGCTCTTGCATTCATTTCCTGCTTCACAACGTGCTAACGTCTCGAATTTATAAGCCTCGGATCCTCAGCTTAGGAGTATCTTCAACTTGTTCCTCCATCAGTAACCAGATGGACGCCATTACAGGATGTCTCAAATAGCGGTCAGGCTCTTTAAATCGACCTCAAAAATAGCTTTTTGAACCTGTAGCAGCACTACGATTTTGTGCAGCGTTGCCCACGAGTAGTGCAATTTTTACTATACAATTTGCAAAGACCGAACTTACTAAATAAAAAAGTAAAACAAGAAGAAAAGTCTTAACTCCTATGGAAACGCAGCGAAGCCGCCGGTCTTCAAGGGACACAAGAGATGGCACAAGCAGTCGCGACGCCAACGGTCGCCAACGATTGACCATACGGCGCCGAGAGCCGTCGTCAAATATCAGACGATATTCTCGACTCAAAAGCGGCGCGAGCTTTTTCGATGTCAGTTGCTAATGCGTGATTTTATCAGCCTCTTATATAAAACACGTTGAATGGATACATAATCGATTAAAAAATAATGCGTCAAATTGATTTGACTTTTTTTTTTTTTTTTTTTTGGGGGGGGGGGGGGGAACTTATATGCTCTGTTTTGCAGTGCCTTGTTATTACCGCGCCTGTTTTGGGTTCTTCCCGAGTTCTAGCTGCCAGCGGAACGCGCGCTGCTTTTGAGTCGAAAATATCGTCTGCTCATGACGCCGGCTCTCAGCGCCGGTGTCATTAAAAAAAACACCTCTCAGAGCAACGACCGCAGACTGCCTTCTGTCTGATGCATAAGCAGCGTAAGCGCGGCTTCAACGTACAAAACAAACTTATCTGGCCTTTCAGCTGCCTCCGGCCGTTTTTTCACGGCTTTACTCTTCCAAGTTTTGGGGTAGTTCTCATTCGCCCTTAAAAAAGCTTATAAATATTATTACGTTTTGTCTTTGTCTTCATTTTCCCTCGAATTTCGGGATTTTTTTTTAACAGTTTCTTCCCTCCCCGTCTCCTCTTCTCCCTGCCTCCCCCTCCCCACACTCCCCGCTATTCGGTGTTTTTCGGTGTAAATTTGAGATCTGAGACAAAATTTCGACCTTCATTGGGGTTTGTGTTGAAGAAAACATTACATGGACATGGGATTCCCCACGCACCAGGCAGCACACGCGTGACCCCAATGTTGGGAAAGCGTCCAGGCACTCGCGACCAAATGAAATGGGACAGTAAGCATGGGTTTTCAAAGGAGGCATAAGCCTTACGCATAGTTCTATGGGGCAATGTTCCGGACGAACGGGAAGTAAAGCCGCAGACAAAGATTCATTTCCACGAAGCTTGGGATTCTCTTATATCAGGTACCACTTCTGCCTTCTACGCTGTTCCCCGACTTAGAGGAACCTGATTCGGGAGTAAATTTTCAGTGTCTACCGGAATTCACAGAAAACACAAAATGCTGCTTATAAGTAGGGTGCTGTGTTTTTGGTATTTTCGGGTTAACTCCGAAAAGCAGGGTGTTTTATACCCTAGTAACACTAGCCCTTTCAAGTGTCATAAAAGTGTGATCTCGTAGAATGTAACCGAAGATGTCATGACGTGTTACGAATCTTGTTTCGTCTTGAATATGTTAAAGGGACCATGAAACGATTTTGAAATCGAACTTCATCCACCGCACGTCGTAAGAGGTGTGAAAAGATACACAAAAACCAAAAAATTGGGAGCCAAGCTAAAATTCTTCGCTATAGAACTTTTAAACGAAAACCGGACTTTTTTACATCTTCTTTCCTTCGAAAACTCTGTGCCTTTTCACTGCGACGCATCCGCGGAACCGCAGCACGTCAGCAAAATCCAAGCCTACCTCACCAGCACCACGGTCATGAACAATAAATGGCCAGCGAATATTTCCTAAAAGTTATGTTAAATAACATTCAGATCCACATTTTGTAGCATAGTTAGAGACGTGACGAAAATGGCTGACTTTGATCATGCTCAAGGTACCTCTATGTAGAGGGACTTTAATAATGGTCAGAGCCAAGCGCCATCCATCGTGTGGTATACGAAGCAAAAGAAAGACCCCAATGCGCCTGCGCAGTCAACTCAAGAACGTCGTCTGCTGAACGGGTTTGCTTCTGGTCGCGCTTTCCTCGCAGAGCAGACTTTCGTTTTCTGGCTGCTCAAGTAGTGTTTACATTGTTTGTGATCGATCGCTCGTTGGCTATCCCGAAAGGCTGCAGTGTACCGAAGTGCCCGAATTACAGTTTCTGCTGCGATGAGAGGCGCCGATTCAGAAAATGTGTCGGTGGCATCAGTACCATCGCGCTGGTGGTACTGATGCCACCGACACATTTTAAAACCTACCGGCATACCGCAAACTCACCGCCACTAACGCTCCTATTCTCCTACTGCCGAACAAACTTCCGGTTCCGATGCCGGCGGACGACAGGGCCGTCAAAATTACACCGCATGCCTTGTTCTGCGGTGAGTTGGAGAGGAAAAAAAAAAACGCGATATTTCGTTAATTTTTTTTAGTAGAAGTTAATAAATTGAGTAAAAACGGATGGATGCCTGTTCGGCATTCAGTGAACATCAAAGGTTTAATGTAAAAGTTATTTGGCAAAAATATAAAGGTCATTTCATGTAGTAAAATAGATAAATGGGCTAGTTGGTACATCATTGAATGGAAAGCGCCGAATGAACAAGGACGAAGAAGGGGACAGAGACGAAGCGCACTCACAACTGAAGGTTTATTGAAGACAACATTGACTATTAATACCGTCTATCAGGGTGTTGGCTCAAAAAGAAAAACTCTTAATCAGTTAAGTGCAGTGACGGCGCACTAATACACAGACTCACCCCTTGCTCTCTTATGCGGAATGCCTCGTGTATTTCTCGCGCTGTTTTGTTTTCGTATCTGCCCAGAACTGTTGTTTTTTTTCCAATTCCGGGCCACATGGGCACCTATCACAATGCACCGCAAGATTGCCCGACGGGGACTGTTTGACTGACCAGGCATGTTCTCTGGCCCTTTCATTTATGCAACGCCCCGTTTGGCCGACATACGATTTCCCGCAACTCAATGGTATGTTATACACCACTGACGTTGCACACTCCACGTATTGATTAGCGTGTTTTTTGTGACACACCTTACCCTCTCCCTTTTTGTTGTTTATTTTTGAACACAAGTGAGACAGCTCGTGCGGCGCTGAAAACACCACTGGCACTTCAAAATGAGCCGCCACTTTTTTTAGATTGTGCGAAAGGTTATGAATATAAGGAATCACCGCCGGTCTTGTTAGTTGTCTGGAAGGAATATGATCGTCATCTTTTCTCTTCATCTTGGAAACAAGGTTATCCGCTACTTCCACCAAGAAGCGATCGGGGTACCCTCCTTGTTTTAGACGATTCACCTGCGTGAGGAAGCTTTCATCCGCGACATGGTGGCATGATTTTGCAAGGGAGGCTCTCATTAGGCATGATGCTGTTCCCCTTTTAACGAGTTTGGATTGTGCAGAATTGAAGGGCAGAACCCCTTTCTTAGTTCGTGGCTCATATTTCCAACAAACATGGTCACCTTCGAAGTTGAGGCTCAAATCCAAAAACTGAAGCCTTCCCCTCGTCATAGTTTCATGGGTGAACGTCAATCCGTGTGAATTCAAGTTAAAACAATCCAGCGCATCGCTGATTAAGTCCATGGTAACAGTAATGGACTTAGGGGCAAGCACCAAGAAATCATCGACATACCGACAGATTGTGAACTTCCCCATTTTTTCAATATCATTGCGTATTCTCTTATCACATTCAGCCAAAAATATATCGCAAAGCACTGGTGCAACACGGGAACCGATACATATGCCTCGCCTTTGAACATAACGCCTTCCCCAAAGGACACAAAGGTTGATGTAAGATAGCATTCTAGTAACTCTAAAAAAGATTCCACACTTACTCCGCTCGAATTTCTAAAGCTTATTTCATCGTTTTCTTCAATGCAGTTTTTTACCGCTGGGAACAGCTTATCATGCGGGATGGAATAGAAAAGGTCCTCCACGTCAATAGAAAAGCCTCCACCGTAGGACTGGTCGCCCTTCGCCAAAAATTCTATGACAGCCTCCGAGTTCCGCACCAGGAATGGGTCACTTGAAGCGCCAGTGGTCTTTTCAGCGCCGTACAAGCTGTCTCAGTTGTGTTCAAAAATAAACAACAAAAAGGGAGAGGGTAAGGTGTGTCAAAAGAAACACGCTAATCAATACGTGGAGTGTGCAACGTCAGTGGTGTATAACATACCATTGAGTTGCGGGAAATCGTATGTCGGCCAAACGGGGCGTTGCATAAATGAAAGGGCCAGAGAACATGCCTGGTCAGTCAAACAGTCCCCGTCGGGCAATCTTGCGGTGCATTGTGATAGGTGCCCATGTGGCCCGGAATTGGAAAAAACAACAGTTCTGGGCAGATACGAAAACAAAACAGCGCGAGAAATACACGAGGCATTCCGCATAAGCGAGCAAGGGGTGAGTCTGTGTATTAGTGCGCCGTCACTGCACTTAACTGATAAAGAGTTTTTCTTTTTGAGCCAACACCCTGATAGACGGTATTAATAGTCAATGTTGTCTTCAATAAACCTTCAGTTGTGAGTGCGCTTCGTCTCTGTCCCCTTCTTCGTCCTTGTTCATTCGGCGCTTTCCATTCAAAGTCATTTCATGGTCCCTTTAACCCATAGAGTTATTATAATGTACGCTAGAGGTTCAACTGGCGCTAGTGTCTATGCGACTTCCGTGACGCAAATTGAAGCAGACAGCAACCAGTCTACTTTTCCAGTCTTCCTGTGTATTCCTATGGGAAAGCGCGCGTTCACTTTGTCTCTTCGCCGGAAAATAACACGGAACACTTTGGTTATTTGGGTCGTACCGAATAGTATGTACCTTGATTAACACTGTAAAAGTGTAATTGCTTTAGTTAGCGCATTTTTCTTCATCAGTGACCGATGTTCATCTTCGCTACATTTCAGTCCCAAACGTGTGTTCCGCAGCAGGTGTGTAGAAACAAGCGATGATTCGAAGCAAGATTACAATTGAAAGGAATGTAGAGTGTGTTAAAGTCTCGCCAGCAATCCGGTGACGCTTATATATTGATAATATGCCAGTCCTGTCACTATATAAAAATGACCCCGTCGTGCATGAGCGGATAAAAACATTCAAAACGTAGAGAATAAAGTCCGTGGGCTATGAAAGGTGTCTCTTTGTATTGTTTTCTCTGCCGGGCAGCTTTTATCGGGCACTTGTTCTCAAAGATTTCGAGCGTGCGGGTGATATTTTGAACGTAGAACAAGCAGCTTCGCTCAGAGCAGAAAGAATAAAGCGTTATCTTACTTATTTAAAATAGGAATAGATTACGTGGCCTTCAATTAATTTTGATCGTATATGCACGTGTAGTTACTGATCCGTTGTTACTGCGTAGTTCTTGCCGTCTTTCTTAATTTCCAGATGTTCTTCGCTCGTTTGGCACGTATATCCCCCACGCTGAAAAGCGCCGAGGTCATGTTCGCGCTAACAGTGTCCGACAGTGCACATAAATACACGTACGAAGCTGTTTTAGCACCGTTTTTAATGCGATGAATTTGAAAGAGAAACACCGTAACTGACCAATTATTTCGTCGGCCTGACTGAGAAATGTTCCGAGCTACCGAGTACGTATGAATTATTCGGGATATTTGCTCTTATGATCGAGCGCAGAGAGAAAATGCACTCACTTTTTTTCATAGAAATGCATTACCGGAAGTCAATTTTCGACTGGTTGCTGTCTGCTTCAATTTGCGCCAGCACACTAGCGCCACTTGAACCTCTAGCGTACATTATAATAACTCTACGCTTTAACTTCTGCTCATATACGTTATTTTTTTATTTTTTTAATTTTTTTTTAAAGTTGAACGACGTCTTGAACAAAGATAAATAAAACAAGTTAGAGGCGAATTCTGGCGTATTTTTATTTCGTGACTCTGAATATAACGTTCGTTTTCCCCGAAGTTGCAACTAAACGCGAGAAAACGCGAAAATCCTCCGACCAGTCCTGACGTCACACTAGGAGCTTTGGGCAACGTTACTAGATTACCTCAGTTGTGGAACTCAAGCGAAAGGGGGTACCCCCCCCCCCCCCCCCTCACTCACCTCAATCCGCCAAGTGTCGTTCGAAGCGCCATCTACATTTTCGTTTCATAACTGTGCGTTCCAAAGAACAGAGATGAAGCGCCATCTAGGCGCCGTGCTTCGAAACGTACGTAGCGATCCCAGCGATCCCGACCCGATTTCACCGTGCCCGATTCCCATAGAGTACGCTGCAGTTACCAAAGCAGCCGTCCTGCGGCGCATCGAGCGACGCTTGGCGAGTCGTGGTGAGTGAGGGGCGGTACTGTTCGTGCATGCAGCGTCCATGAGCAGTTCCGTAACTGAGCTAATCTAATAACGTTGGCTTTCGGTCTCCAAGCGCGTGTCGCTTGTGTGGGCAGCGCGTGCAATTGCAAACTTGTCCGGTATTTTCCCTCGCACTGACACCAGTCGTGACCTCTATTGCTGACCATTTTCAAAAGAGCAACAGTGCGCGTGCACAGCATTGAAAGGCGCTGCAGGTGCGCGAGAGCGGAGATTCAGAAGTGTACAAATATGACGTCACGCCCCGGGAAGGATGGGCTTCAGCAGTACTTTAAAAATATTTTCTGCAGGCTCCTTGGAACAAATTGGAAAGAAGAATCATAATCTCGATAATTGCACTAGTGGACGCCCAATGAAGAAGATTTCGGTGTTTGTCCTCAAAGACAGAACCACTTCAGTCTTCCTTTAGGCCAACAATCGTTGGCATCTCCCAAATGTCAATGAGCTCAACTAAGTTGTCTGGTGTTACATGGTACATAGGTCTAGCAACCCCAGTTGAGAGGCGCATCAAGATTCACAGTTGAAACCGAAGCGAAACCAAATCAGATGTGACATTACCTGTTTTTTTCAAAACGTAATGCAAATTAATTATGATATATGCACACTTCTAATTAATTATAAACGTTTAAAACACAATAAAAGTAACTTGGTTTTTTAGAGTAAACAAATTATAATCAGAATGTTTCACAGAAATTCAAGCAACAGAGGCAGAATGAAAGTCTTATCGGCAAAATGTGCCGAGGTCCTTCAGGGCAGAAAACGACAACTCGAGGCCTGGCGGCGGTAAAATAGCGAAGTCTAAAGAGTAAATTTTGGCTAGGGCGGAGCCTGGACTTTGTTGTTGTTGTTGTTGTTGTTGTCCTATGAAAGTGTTGGGGCGTACCCAAGAAAGAGATTGGCAAACAAATGGGCGCGTTCATGAAAAGTAAGGGACGTATCTGTTTAAAATTCAGAAAGACTATTTTGCTCAATACTGGAAGGCTCTTGTTCGGTAATCGTTTTGTTGCAGTAATATACCCATGAATGAGGGAGCAAAGAGCGTTGTTTCAGGAGCCAAATTACGTCGACCGAATGAAAATAATATTTTTAGTCGTTATGGGTAGGCCCAAAATCGGAAAAAGTTACACAAAATAACGTTGGAGCTGGACACTGCTCACCCGATATAAAGAGAAGGGCCAACATAATCCAATCCAAATCCAATCGAATCTTGGCGAGCTTTGGCTTCTGAGAAGTGCAGTGATCGTTCTAGCGGCAGCTCTAGCTCCGAATCATACCTCTTCCGACAATATTTGCGGCTACGATACTTTCTAGATACATCCCCCAATCTTCCGCGATTGTTAGTTCTTCGCTGGCGCTTGCCATGGGCGGCGATGCGGCGGACACCGATATCTTTAGCTCTATCGGGGCGAACCCCCATTAGTTAATTGAGAAAGACCAGTTCAGCTGAACTCAATGATCGTTAGCTACTCAATTACAGTGGGCGCCTCCATGTAACTCCGGCCAATTAGGGTTCAGTCAACTGTCTTTCCTTTGTAATAGTAACTTTTTTTATATTTGAGCCGAAAACAAAACCTGTTGTTTTCTCGTCTTAGCACTATACCACTCTTCCTGCGTTAGCTATAATCTCCTTTGTAACGGCAACCTTTTATATTTGTGCCTAAAAAAAAAAAGCTGTTGTTCCTGGCGTTGGGCAGACATGTAGTGCACTATAAACGCCGTATTCTGTGCCACAAATGTATATATATTTTGTTTACTATCAACATTTTTAAGAAGTCAGGAAAAGATCAAGAAACGTAACCATGTGGACCTTCGATAAATTTCTATTTTAGCCATAGGGTGTGGGCCGCGATAACAAATAAAAAAGAATGCACCTAACGTGTTTTACACAAGCGTGCGAGAACAAATACAGTCATTTGCTTCTGACATACATTTTGCTTGCAGGCATAACCAGGGGCAAATTGTTGGCCATGCTTCAGCTTGCAGTTTTCACATGTCTAAAGGATATGTTGCTGTTGCCAATTTTCCCAATGATTAAAGCTGTCTTCTTAGAAAAATTTATAAGGTAATTTAGTTTACAAGTCAAGAAAGAAATCGAACTGAATATTGGACCGGTATCAGTAAAATAAAACGTGCTTTTTTATTTTAGAAGTATTTATACACAGTTGTTTTAGTGGGCAGTGACATCTTGAATTCCTAAGCGTCTCCCAGAGTGTAACAGATTCTGCGGCCGCGCTGGATAGGGGCGGAAACGGATCATTTACACCTGTTACTGACGTGCGAAAGTGTCTGTGTCCGATGAAGTAGAGTTTCATCAGCGTAATTCGTCCATTTCTTCCGCATTCTCCAACCCAGCAAGGAGGAAAGCACGCGGTAGCCCTTTCCCACTCCTTTCAGAAGTGAGGAGTGCACGTGTACAGATATGATGGGCGCTCAAGATGCACTTGCGCGTGTGCAGTTAGCTTTCACTGAACTGCCACAGAAAGTTCTCCGTGAGTATGGGAGCCTGTCGCACAAAACGCGATTAAGGCTCCGGTTCGGCGGCAACCATGTTGAATTGGTAAAAAACGATTTTTAATTGATCAAAAACATTGAAAAATTATACTCAGAGGTAACCTAGTAAACGCGTGTTCCTTGTGTTCATGAGGTTTCGGGACAAGCTATTAAAGTCGTAATTTAAATAATTAACAAGGTTATCAACGAGTAAATTTATTATAGTGTTAAAATAGAGATGTCTACAAGAGCTTATCTAACATTCTTGTATCAAAGTGTTTGTTTTTTAATTCGAAGTTATGTTTCTTTCTAAATCAAGTGTTGAATCAAAATTTAAAAAAAAAACTCCCGTCCAATAATAATTATAATACTGAGCACGCGGTGTAGAATTATCACCCACCTGGAATTAATATTGGATAAAAAAATGAGAAGAACGTAGCAATATTTACTTGTTCATTATATGAGTTGAGATTTCATCAATCAATATAATAACTTGTCCTAGAATCCCCAAGAACAAATTAATTTGCAAACGATCGTCGAGCCCCATCGCAAATGTCTTCCTCATCTTGGCAGAAATCGGAACTCTTGGCTGTGAAGGGGACTGTTGATTAATCCTTGGTGACTGTCCATCGAAATTGTCTCCCCTTCCTTGGGCAGCACCGTGAACTTTTGCACCAGCGTCGTCAGGTACATGAAGATCTCCATGATGGCGAGATTTTCCGCGGGGCACATACGTCTTCCTGAAAATAGTTAGTATTTTCTCTGTACACGTGTACTCTAAACGATAATATTTGTCCCGAATGCAAATGTTTGAAAAAGTCCAGCGTGCCTCTCTGTGCAGTAGTTAAACACTTGCGTTCGGCGTCAAAGTTAATCGCTTGTCGTACGTTTACCCTTTATAATTTCTGCTACAAACTTGATGTAACCTTCTCCTGGTTGAATTGGTGAAAACATTCTCATCCCTTACTTTAAATTAAAAAAAAAAAAATTAAAGCCGTTTACAACTCCCTGTAACGCGGAATTAGAGCGCAGCTTTTGAGGAGAAGGAGGGGAAGGTACGGAGAGGAGGCTATGCCCCTTCTACTTTCCTGCTCGCCTCCCATTTAGGGGAAAATATTCCGTTAAATTTAGCGCGGAAATGTTTCCGCTAAATTCAGCAGGAAGAATTTTCCGCTAAATTTAGTGGGGAAATTTTTCCGCATGACTTAGCGGGGAAATGTTTCCGCTAAATTAGCGGATTTAGCGGAACATTTTCCCTGCTAAAGTTAGCAGAAAAACTTCCCCGCTAAATTTAGCGGGGAAGACATTTCCCCGCTAAATCTAGCGAAAAAATTTCCCCGCTAGATCTAACGGAAAAATTTTCCCTCCAAACGTTTCCCTTAGGTTTAGCGGGGACATTCTTCCGCTAAATTTAGCGGGGAAATTTTTCCGCTAGATTTAGCGGGAGAATTTTTCCCGCTAAATTTAGTTGGGAAACTTTTCCCAACTAAATTTGGGAAAAGTGGAACATCTTCCCCGCTAAATTTAGCGGGTAAAATTTTCCGATAAATTTAGCGGGGGAATTTACCCATAATGAACCGCGCAGTTACGCCGACGGCGACGCCGACGCAGACGCCGCTCAAGCCGGAAACGGGCGCCTAGGAGCTGCGCTCTAAAAAAACGAATAGATAGTCAATCAGAAAATTTGCAGTCGAGTACCTGCGCCACATTATTTTTATTAGTCTTTACCATCTTTACCACATTATTTTTTCAAATTGAATGTGTATGAAAAAAACAAGCAAGTTTATTACTGATGTTGGTGAGTGTAGCACGGGGTGAACTGCCATTAGTTCCTCAGGATACATATCATCCTGCACTTGATATAGTACTTTCTTTCGAGAATTCTTCTGTTCGTGCTCATTCTGGTGATTCCCCGCCGCACACCTCATATAATCTGTCGGCAGGGGACTATGTCGGGATGCATCATTACCTCACGAGTTTTGATTGGGCATTGATCTTGGAGTCGCCTGATGTGAATGACCAGGTCATGCTCTTCACGCAAACTGTTCGGAAGGCCATGGATACTTTTATTCCGTTAAGGACAGTTACTAAATCTCGCTTTCCTAACTGGTTTTCCAGTGAGCTAAAAACACTACTGAAAAGAAAGGACTTCTTTCACAGGAAGTTTAAGAAAAGTGGCCTTTTAAAGTGGGAGGTAGAATTCAAGAACCGCAGAAAGCAATGTAAGACGGTCCTGGATCGCGACCGCCAGGCTCATCGTTGCTCAGTGGAATCAGATCTTGTCAATAATCCGAAGAAATTCTGGAGGTACATTAATTCACGTTCTGGGAGGCATATCGAGTCGAAGATTGTCCTGGATAATCACGAGAGCGATTTGAAGTCCGTGCCTGAGTTATTTGCTGAGCATTTTAGGTCCGTCTACAGGGATAGTACGCAGCGTTCTGCACCTGCGCTGCCTCACTTAGATGGGTTTGGTGACTTGTTAAGTTGCATTAATGTTGATGAAGAGTCCGTACGATCCTGTATTAAGAAAATGAGAGCAACATTATCAGTAGGGCCCGACGGCATTCCCTCTGCGATTCTCAAAACGTATCACGACATATTCACGCCGGTACTGTGCTCTATATTTAACAACTCGTTAAGGTTGGGAACCTTTCCTGAAACGTGGAAAGTCGCTGCTGTTGTTTCAGTCTTAAAGTCGGGAAAAAAAGGCGATATTTGTAACTATAGACCTATTTCTCTTCTCTCTCCACTTTCTAAGCTCTTTGAAATGGTAGTTCATCAATTCCTGTCTTTCAAATTTTGAAACTTAGCAATTCCCAATCAGCATGGTTTTATGAGCGGCAGATCAACAACTACCAATCTTGTTAGCTTTATGTCTGCTGCACCTCGTGTAATATGTAACAGAGGTCAGTTAGACGTTGTCTACTTTGACTTAAGTAAGGCTTTTGACGTAGTCAATCACATTATTCTTTTATCCAAACTTTCCTCCTATGGAGTATGTGGCTCAGTACATGACTGGTTAAAAAGCTACTTGTCAGAGAGAGAGGCATATGTCCGGGTTAACAACATGAACTCTTCGTTGTACACGACTCGCTCTGGCGTTCCTCAGGGATCTGTTTTAGGACCCCTTCTGTTCACAATTTTCGTAAATGACGTCTCTTTTGCTGTTTTAAATTCTTCATTCCTGCAATATGTTGACGATATAAAAATTTATCGAGAAATAGTTACTGAACGTGATTGTGCTAAGCTCCAGAAAGATGCATGTTCTTTCTAACGATGGTGCTCTGAAAATGACCTTTTCTTAAACCCGTCCAAAACCAAGGTCATGACGCTCTCTCGGAAAACTCACAATATCTCTTTTGCATGTAATATTCAAGGAGAGACTTTGTCTCGAGTAAGTGTAATGAAAGATCTCGGAGTCATTGTTGATTCTGGGTTGCGTTTCTCTGATCACGTTGGTAGGCTGGTTAACTCGTCTTTGCGAATGTTGGGTGTTGCCTCTCGCTTAACCAGGGAGTTCAAAAACCCGACGGCTTTTATCACGTTATACTGCTCGCTATCCAGGTCACAGTTAGAATATGCCTCAGTTGTTTGGAATGGAATTTCTAAAAGTCACCCCTTGGAGATCAAGCGTGTGCAAAAAAAGTTTGTTGCTATCTTTAAACATCGCTACATAAAGGAGGATGTTCACTGTTTAACATATGAGTCTGCGTTAGAGCGTGTTGGTTTGCTTAGCTTGCACCGGCGTCGGGAGAACGCAGACTTACTATTTTTGTTTAAAACGCTGCATGGACTCATCAATTCTCCCAGCCTGTTATCTGAACTGTGCCTTAGGGTCCCACGTGTGCCTACTCGTCTTCTGTCATCTTTTTATGTTTCTAGAACGCTTAGTCCGGTAAACCCAATTGTGAGAATGGCTCAGCGTTTGAATCATTACTCTGTAAAACTTGATATTTTCAACCCTTGCTACAGGACGTTTGTCCTTTCTATTAAAAACTTGCCCGTGCAGGATGAGCATTGCTGAATTGCTCTGTTATGTCTGAATGTCGTCATCTCCATGTCGTGTTTTCTGGTGGTGCACTTGTTGTCCTTCGGTCTTGTGTTCCGTCTCTACTGTTACTGCCTCGTTTTTATTTCATTGCACTAATTACTCGTGCACCGCCTAGTATTATGCTAAAAATGTATCTTATTTTCTGCGGAGCTGTGTATAGTGGTTTTTTTTGTTTTTTTTTATCCATTAGTGTACCAGCACCAAGACCTCAGGGTTGTTCCTGGGCACTGTATAATAAAGATTGATTGATTGATTGATTGATTACTCTGCTGGTATATATGTAAAATTCGCATGCTCCTTGCTGCAAGGGTAAGAAAAAAGTATTAATAATACAGATTTAGCCACAGCAGAGTCTATATAAAATTAATGCAGGTTTTATTAAATATATTTACGAAATCAGGAGCTTTTTTGTATCAATATCCACAAGGCGGCACCAGAATTGTAAGAGAAGCAAGGCATGTCGTTGCGGGTTGGTGGTACATACTGTTTAGTGGGAACAGCGCAAAAAAGACGTAGGACCAGGACGAAGAAACGAGCATACGAACTTTCAATTGTAAGTCAGCGCCCTGTGTGTGTGTTTCGTCGTTCTGGTCCTACGACTTTTTTGCGCTTTTCACACCAAACAGTTTGTAAGAGTAGACATATTTGCTTTCCTACATGCTTACCCTCGCTCTATCCGTATAACTTCGTTTTATGCATATTTTTGTTCCGTTCATATCTTCGTTATATTGCTATATAATCTGCCGTGTACACAAATACGCAATGTACGTATTTACATAAAACATTCTCAGTTAAAAAATTAAAGACGTTTACCATCCCTGTAACACCAAATTAGAGCGCAGCTCTTGAGGAAGAGGAGGGGAAGGTACGGAGAGGAGGGAATTTTTCCTGCTAAATATAGAGGAAATTTTTCCGCTACATCTAGCGGGGAAGTATTTCCGCTAAATTTGGTGGGGAAAGTTTTCGGCTATATATAGCGGGGAAATTTTCCAGCTAAATTTAGCGGGGAACGTTTTCTGCGATATTTAGCGGCGTATTTTTTCCGCTTGATTTAGCGGGGATTTTTCTCCGCTAAATTTAGCCGAGAAATTTTCCCACTAAAGTTAGCGCGGAATTTTTTCCGCTAAAGCTAGCGGGGATGTTTTCCCGCTAAATTTAGCGGAAAAATTTTCCCGCTAAATTTAGCGGGGAATTTATTCCGCTAAATTTAGCGGGAAATTTTCCTACTAAATTTAGTGGTAAATTTGTTTCGCTATATTTAGCAGGAAAATTTTTCCGCTAAAGTTAGCAGAAAAATATTTACGCTTAATTTCGCAGTGAAATTTTTTCCGATAAATTTAGCGGTGAATTTTTTTCCGCTTAATTTAACAGGGAAATAGTTTAGCTAAATTTAGCGGGGAAATTTAGCCATAATGGAAATCGAGGTGTCGTCATGAGTCGCTCGTGACCCTCGTGCCGTCAAACGTCATGTCACGTGTGACCTTATAATGTGAAACGTCCCATAATGCAACGCGCGGTTGCGCCGATGGCCACGGCCACGGCGACGGCGACGGCGACGCTGCTCAAGCAGGAAACGGGCGCCTAAGAGCTGCGCTCTAAAATGTTGCAATGTTTGGGAAATAATTTCTTTTCTTGTTTATATGCTCAAGGTTAAGAATTAGTACTGACATACCTGTACTGAAAGGTATGAAAGCCGCTGGCTTCGGCAGTAGTACAGTGTGATCCGCATTCAAAAATCGGGTAGGGTCAAAATCGAAAGGGTGTTCCCACACCTCAGGGTCGTGGTGGACTGCCCAGAAATTAGACAGAACCACAGTCTTGGCGGGAACGTTGAAACTACCCATAGTGGTATCGCGTTCAGCCCTGTGAAAAAAAAAGCCGCTTAATATTAATTTTTTTTTAATGAAACTCATAGGAAACTGAAACGCAAAGCGGAGCGTAAGTTCGTCTGCTTCATTTGCAAGGGGGCTGTGTTGACGTCAGAACGCCGAGTTCCGATCGGGTCTAATTATAAGGATAGTGAGCAGACCCCAAAGCCAGCTGCCTTGAGGTCTACCCACTATCCCTTGACTAGAACCAATCAGAGCAGGGCGTTCTGACGTCACCCCTCCCCCTCGCAGAAGAAGCAGACGAAATTGCACTCCTCACAGGTATCAATCTAAAATAACACAAGAGGTGTGAGGCAGCAAACCGTTTAAGCCGCTGTTGCACTGTTAATACATCATACAATGCGTCGCCCAGCCCTACTGCTTTTCCCCCCAACACCTGCTTCGCTCAAGCTAATCCTTTGTAAAAACCGAATTCGTCCAAATTTATTATATGTATATGTTTTTGGGATCCCGGACAAGGAACGCTCAGATCTTGACCAATTATGTCATTCTAAGAAATTTTCACAAGTTTAGTTTCGGTTTCCTTTCACTCATTAATGTGATTGCGGCATACCAGCTGGCGCTCCCATCGGATCCTTCGTCTGCTTTACTGAGCGCCCATTGAAAATGAAAAGTAAAGGTTTTATTATTGTAGCGCATCACTGTTAGTGTTCTGAAGATCAATAGAACAACTTGTAAAGGGCGCTTGCTACGATCCGTAGTATTATCGTCTTCACCACTTGAAATGCGTTCGCGTATTCTTTGTTCTACCATGCAACTTGCCTGCTCAAAAGCGTCACGCCAGATTACGTCTTATTGTCCGAAAAAAAAAATACATATTTCTTATATTTAAAAAAAAGTACCTTTCTCAATTCTTGATATTTCATTGTAGTGGCTTGGAGCTATATATTGATATATATGTTTTGTTCGTGACTGAGGGCTAACATTAATTTTATTGCTCCAGACATTGCCAATTTACGAAAACTGACGTAATTCACATATTTTAAATAAAAAGTATTAGTTTCTAAGATGTAGTAATTTTTTAACAAATCAAAATAAAAGCTGTTCAGAAAGAAATTTTCAAATCAGTGCCTAAAATTTAAGTTGATTTAATAATTCAATGAATATGACATGATGTGTGTTAGCTTTATTAAGCCTAAAACTATTTGAAAATATTTTATTTTATTATGATAATAAAAGTACATAAGAAGCATTATATTGTAAGTCTTTTTCCGATATCATAATAATTTTGTCGTATTTCGACTTAATTACACAAATGTTGAAATGTTCTACAGTAAAGGCACTTTTCTCAAAGTTTAACAAATAGCCGCCACAAAACAGACAAATATTTAGAAGAAATATTTTGTCCGATTACTTATGGCGCACTCTGATTTTTTCCGTGAAGATCGGAGGAGGTCAAGCCACCTCGTCGTTCGGTTTGGGGTGGAATGACCCCGCTATGTTTTTAAATGTTTGTACCGAAGAGCAGGATTTGACTTTCTACCCTATTTTTTTGTCCGCTAAAGAATTTGCGATTATTTAAATTCGAATTTATATTCATTCATCCCAGCCTATACTTCATTTCGTGGCCCCTTTAAATATCCCACGCGAGCAGTACACTGTTAGCAAGTCCCGTGTATTTGGCGAATATTTGGGGTGAAAAACACGCTATTTACACAAATTACCGTAAATTTACACGATGAGTAACGGATAATTCGTTCAGAAATCATGCGAGGTTGTAAAAAACATGTTTTGGTTCGGTCATACACGCATAACCGTGTAGCCGACCTCGATAACACGCATCGCCCCCGGCGACGACCGCGGCATTGCCGGCTATCGAAGCACCGGAATGCTTGGGGACACACTTAGAAAGGACCGTCGAGACAAATGCCGCTGAAAGAAACATGTCTCGGAGACAGATATGCACCAAAAGCAATCGCGCCATGTCGCAGGACGTTGGCGAAACCCGCGCTTACCGTGCTCGCCGCCATCTTCTGGTCGATGGCAATGCGGCTTCCCTCATGTCGCCCATGTTTGTATTTACTTTAGGGGTCCTGATAACAGTTTCTTAGACACCACAAATAAAGTCATGGGTCTAATTATTCGTTCCAAACAGTTAAAATGGATATAAAAAGTGTGTCCTCGATGTGAACACGTGACATTGCAGTTGGTTTCGTTTTTGCTTCAAGCTTCAACTGCAAGCGATCTGGCCACGGCGCAAGCGCAACGCCGATGTACGCTGGAAGCAAGCGCCGGTTGGCTTTCGTTGTTTTTGTTTGACCGGAGAAAATCTGGCAAGTACGCATGGCGCCGCTACTGTTTTGGTTTGACGGGACGCGAGAAGCTTCGCATAGAGCTTCGGAGTTTGCGAGCACATAGTGAAGACGTGACCGGAGAAGTGCCCCTGTGATGTTCCTGGAAGACGGGAACTAGCAGTCGTAATCGTCGTGTGTGCTTTGAAAGCGAAGGGAGTCACAGGGTCCACGAGTTCGCAACCACAAGCCAAGGTTCACGACAGCGCGGCGTTGACTTCGGCGATCTCGTTCTGTTTGGTGCAACCCGGCGATGCGAAAAAGAGCTGAAACATTCGTCGTGTGTGGTGCGGTGCTTTGTATTCCGGGTCTGTTTGAACCACGCTTTTAACACGGAGCGCAAATTGTTTGTTGCGTGGTGGAGGTTCAACGGGTACATTCCCGTCGTCGTCAGCTGATCCGGTCCAGCTGGTCCGGGAGGACGCAGCGAGCGTTTTTAAAAGTAAATCTTCCTTCGTTCCGTTTCAAACTGTGGAAATATCCCGACACATACCGTGAGTAAGGAGCAGCGGGCGTTTTCAACAAAATTACGTTGTTTTAATTGAATAATGGACTCCGGATTGTTGTCTTAAATCTGCCGTTTTTTATGATTCGTGTTGGACTGCGTTTGCATAGCGACGCACACCGCTCGAGTACATGATTCAGTCCTGCAACGAGTTTGTTGCGCCAATCATGCGGCGTGAATAAATTAGGGCAAGGTTTCCTACCTGCCCACAGATGCATGTACTGAGACCATTTTTTATGTTGTGAACGTAGTGCTCTTTCTTTATTTTGGAAGACGCGTTGGTGCATTTATTATGGTACAATCACTTGAGAGTTGAGAAATTGGAGAGCAAGCAAAGCTTTCCCAGCTTTGTCTCTTTCTCTCTGGCACTGCCCTGTTTCAGTTTCAGTAGGCATATCTACTAGCAGGTACAAACTGCTCTAAAGCAGGTAAAAAACGGGAAGCTTAGCACGGTGCGGACTCCGTGTTTCGCGCTTTTCGCAAGGTGACAGGGTAAATGCTTTTGTGAGATATGCGGAGTATGCAAGCGATTTTGTTATGCCCGTCGTTTGCGTCTCTCCAGCAAAACGAATAAGATTATCTACTACAAAGGCGCAATCACAAGCCAAGATTAAAGATAGCAGTCGTTTGCTTCGGGAATCCGTGTAGCTGTATTTTACCCTGCTCTCTGCAACACCGTGTCATGACGAAGAGCTGGAACGGTCACGGTTTGTGCTGGCCTCCCGGTTGACAGAAACCCACGTCGCCCGCATCCGCACCGAGTGCGCTTGGGCTGTTGATGCTCAAGCCTTTCATCCGCGGCTTGTCGCCAGCTCATCCAGCTGCTCAACGGTGAGGAAGCGGCGAGAGTAACCTCGGAAGTGAAGGTAAATCCTCGTTCATTCAGTTATCCGGTGTCAAAGTGTGGAAGATGTCCAACGTGTACTGAGGGCGGGAACTACGAGCGTTTTGCCTTGCTTTTATAACCGAAACCAGACCAACGAGATAACTGCCTTGCGTACTCTAAAATGACGGAAGCAATAAGTTTCAACAGGTCGAGTACGTCACCGGGGATGTAGGCGAGACGGTGCACACTGTTTAAACGCTTACAGTATCCACGAGTGGTACCAGGAAAGCGACGTCAACAGAGAAGGAGCTCGCGATTCAGCATAATGCACTGCTGCGGGCCCGTGTATCTTCAAAGTTCGGGGTGGTGGCAGTATAAAAAAAAAAAAAGACGCATCAGCGCCCCACACCAGTGTTCACGAATAACACCGGTCACAAACTCCCAAGCCCCACCGCTCTTCTCGACACCGACACGACGTACGACAACAAACCGCATCAAAATGCCCCAAAAGTGAAGGCGTCTGCTCCCGTACTGCAACTGCTGCAACTAGCGGAAGTGAAGTGTTGGGCGGATGTCCGGATGTCCTTCACAAAAATATATAAAAAATGCTTTGCGCAAGGATCATTTTCATTTATTATTGTATACGTAATGACAAAATCCCAATAATTTGTTTTCCTATCTGATTCAAGCTAGTCAGACTACTCATAACACTGGTCAAGCAAGAAAATAACAAAAATTTGAACTTTTTCATGACCGGTTTAAGATTTATTGTTAACATATCGTTATTTATTGCAACGGACTAACATTATAGATTTGGCCTCCATACATTTTAAATGCAAACAGTTCTAACACACGGCTGTCCATTGCGCCGTGTTTTGTGTATTCTTCTATAAATCTGTAATGGTCAGCGACCAAAGAGCTCACCCGCACATGTCAAGCTTATATACGCCGCGGGGAGAATTGGATAACGAGTAGGAAGTGTCGGGCGTAGTGTCGGTTGTTGTGTTTGTGTACATGTCGGTGCTGTGTAACTGTGTGCTGTGTTGCCTGCGTTGTATGTAGGGTTGCTGTGTAGTCGTGGCAGTCGTGGTCGTTCGTAGTGTTAACAGACTCGTCTTTTTATTTAAAGAACAGGCTGCTAGAAATCTCGATAGGTGGCGCAAGTTACCGCCCGATTCTAAATAGTTTGCTCAAGTTATTTATCCATGTAAGTTCGGCATTCGTATTTTTTTTTTGTTGTTGTCTAGCGGCTCGTTGAAGCTACCGACGCCGCCGACCACCGACAACGCACGTACGTTCCTTTGCAAGTAGCTACGTACGCCGCTTGGAGACTTTTCTGTGTATAAAAGACATCGAACGAGAACTAACGCGCCCTGTGTGCTCTCAATTCGGCTGAAAGGCGCGCGGTTCGCTGGGCTCGTCTCTCGCCTGTTCTCGGCCGCTGGCCGCCATGTTTCATAAGGAACACGCTCGAAACGGTTTTGCGGAAGGCAGACACGGTGTAGCGTGTTAAGTTTACACAGCACCTCATGTGTAGACGAAAAACACAGATGGCCTCGTGTAAAACGAACACGTTTCGACGTGTCCGCTATGGGACAACGGTTTACACGTCTGGGCGTGTTATTTTTGCTAACAGTGTAGCGGAAACAGATATAACCCCCACCTACCAATGAAATACACGATACTGCAGAAAATAAAGCAGCTTTAACCACGACTATCGGCAGTCTCCAACGTAAGTTGCATGGCCTCCTTGTTTTTCTTAATATATTTTTTGTCTTATATCCCAGACTTACAATCTGACGGGTCCCAGCGGAGTCGGTGTCCTCCAACGAAGCACCTCCCAGATGAAAGCCATGGTGTAGGGCATCCTGTGTCTGTCCTCCCATTCGGGAGCTCGTTCCCGGCCTACGATGTTGTCAACCTCTTGCTGAAGCTTCCTCTGAACACCTTCGGTTTCACGGGCGCAGCTGAGCAAACTCCACTCTATGCTGGCCCTGACAGTGTTCGTGCCGGCTCCGAACAGATTCAGAGCATTGCCCATCAAAGTCCGCACTGCGAGAAGTTCGAAGGTAACGACAAGAAACTATTATTCTTCCTTCTAATCGCAGCAGGGAAGTCTATAAAAGTCAACGACATCCTAGAAAATACGGGGGGGGGGGGGGGGGGGGCCTATTACGAGTAAGTTTCAAAGCTAGAGCCTTAAGAAGCTTGTGTCGCAGAAAAGCCGGCGTCGGCGGCGGAGTCGGTGACGGATGGGAAAATCCCGATTGGTCGGTAGGGTCATGAAGTCACAGCCACATGACCTCGTGCAGGAATATAAAGAAAAAACACAAGGCATATCTGCAATGCGTTTTGCATGGAATGAGTATGGTTTGCACATGACATGTATTTCTCACATGATTTCACTTCATAAAGTAAATAATTTGCCCTGTGGAAAGATAATTCAATGAAGTTTACGCGGAACCGGGATTCGAACCCACGACCTTTCAGTCGCGGCCAGACACGCTACCTACAAGGCTACAGACACACTTTGTTTCGCCTTCATTACAATAACAAGTAACAATTAAGGTCAATACCAGTTAAAAATGCCCCACAAGGCTTTTGCAGTGCGTATTAAAAGCCCGCATTTAGAGTAGCCCTTTGCGCAAGCCCAGCCACTCTGGCCTAGACTCGCGTGTGGCAAAAACACTTTCTACCTGTTTTACGAGTGAAAACAAATAGAAGGGTACTTCTTTGGCACTGGGGTCCGCATGCCGAACTGCCATGCGGGACCGCCAAATGCTACGCAGCGTTAAAGAAAAAAATGTCATATAGAACACAGTCATCATTCGTAACATTAAAGCAACGTATGCTAGATGGGCTAATGCAGAACTCCTTTTTCAACGTACGTTAGAGGACATCCCAAAAACAAATTCCATCTCACCAGAATACGAAAGCGCGCTCGATGGCCTCTGGTTGTTTACACAACCGGCACACCACCCGGCCATGGCACATCTACACCCTTTTCCTTAAGCCAAGCTTTCGTAGATAAAATATTGTAATGCAATTCAAAGAAAAAAGTCTTTACTGAAGGGTCAATGCACATATTTTTTCACCTGTTTCAGTACATGACGGCCCTCGTTGCAAGGCACTGGAAACAGACTTAATAACAAGTCAGGTTTTAGCGTTTTCTTGCATACCGCAGACAGGTAGTCCAACGAAAACCGCGAGGTAAAAAAATGCAGGCCATCAACAACCTCTTTCTGGAACCCGAAAGGTCGTAATGGCTCGCCGCCACAGGATAACACAAGGAACGTGGCAATTGAGGTGACAATTTTGTTTGGATGAACGCGGGCATGAAGGGGTATGGGCTCGCAATCCCGTAGGAAAAAAAAAAAAAACGTGACACCAACTGTCGCACAAACAAATTCAATAACCCTAGTCCAACGTTACTCACACGATGAAACAGATTATCACGCCTCATAGGCTCCCATGGAAGACGATTCCCAAATGAAAGTTGCGAACACCCGATGAAACTTTTGCACATTCATACAAGTAATATGAATGACTTGCAACACCTACCATAATTCGGCAATAAGAAAAACATTACAGACAGTCGCACGGGTAGAAATGAACAGGTCACGCATCTTCCAGTGAGAATCGCGCCTTTCGAAGTCGGTGGCGACACCCGACTAGTAGCGTTTGTTTTCGTGATAACAATTGAGTGGCACGCCAAGGTCTCACAAAAATATTTAACCAAACTAACTGCGGCGTTAACGCTCCACTTATTCTAAGAAAAATCCGCAACGTCGTCTGCGTAACTCAGAACTTTCACTTGAGCACCGCCCAAAATAAATCCCCGACACTGTTGGCTGTTGAGCACACTCAAACAGAAAAGCTCCAAGTATACATTGAAAACTAAAGGCGACAAAGCGCATCTCTGCCTGACGAAGGAACGAACACTTATTGCTTCAGTTAACTCCTTGTTAACGATAAGTCTCGTCGTGCAGTCCTCGTAAGCCATTTCGGCTCCATCCAAGATATCGAAACCAACATTGGCTCGCTCTTGGATGTCAAAAAGAACGTCGTGTTTCACACGATTGAAAGCTTTGTCGAGATCAATCTGAAGTATGGCAACTTTGACCACGCCGTCATCATATGCCTCTGAAACACTACGTGTCACATGAATGTTTGTCGTCATGGAGCAGCCCTGTGTGCCACAGGTCTGGTGGTCTGGTGTTCACCTATAAGTTGTGCTGGGATTTTTGCAAGGATCTTGTAGTCCACGTTACACAGCGTTATAGGCCGGTAACCTGTGACCTTCCGTAGCTTATCGACGTCCTCGCTTTTGAAGATTAAAACTGTGTATGCTCGTGTAAACGAAAGTGGTAGCATTTTACGTTTAAAAGTTTCAGAAAAAACACGCAACAAAAAGGTGGCTACAGTGCTTTTGAACGTTTTAAAAAACTCCGCCCCTAAACCATCTGGGCCCGGCGTCTATGAGTTGGGCAGACCGTCAATGGCCCTTTCTATCTCCTGTGTGGTGATAGCATCCTCGAGCCTTTCCTGCTCCTCTCGGTCAAGCTGAGGAAGAAACTCCAGTAGCCTCTCGCACGCGGGGTACTTCCTTCCTTCGACATGGCTGTCGAAGAGCTGGTGATAGCGCTCTACGAAAGCTTTTTCGATTGTAGGTCCCCGGTTCTCGATTTACCCAATCTCGTTACAAAAGAATACTTCTCATCAGACAAGGCGCGCCTCGTAGGTTGCTCGCCTGACAAATACTTTTCCGAGCGCACTAAACTACGGCACCCAGGTACCCTTCGAGGTGCAGCTCGTTTAAGCGCTCCTTAACTCCTTCCAGATCTTTAGGACAAACGCCAGGATTCCCACACTCAGCTCTCGACAGTAGTGTCGAGTCGGCGTTTAAGCTGCTTTCATCGCGTCGAGCTTCAAATGCTAAAATTGACGACTTTTTTTACAGCTGTCATTTTAAACTCTTGTTTTAGGTGTTCCCGTGTCTCAAAGACGTCGTCCCCGGTTTGTTCACGCGCACTTTGAAAAATGCTGTCTACAGCTTCTAAAGGCCCGTTCACACACTTGCTGCCGAATACGACCGAGAACGACCGAACGCAGCCGAATGGGACCTGAGCCGTCGCAAGAGGCTTAAAACCGGTCTCGTTTCTCTCCGCTCTACTCCGCTGCAAATGTGTGAACAGAGCGTTAGAATGTTTCATCACTCAGCAGCTTTAAGTTAAGTTTCCAAAGTTTCCAGTTAAAGAGCTTCAGTGGCGCCCTGTGACCTATAGTTGTTCATACCAAACAATGAACCGAAAAAAAACAGGCGTGACGTGGTAACTCCACAGCATGGTTGCTACTGAAGGCAACACGTACACTCGATCTAATAGCGCGAGCGAGTTTGCTTGGAAGTGTGTGAAACGAGTCTTCGGCGTTTTTTTCCCTCACGGTTCCGGCCTCTACCAAATCAAAATCCTCGAGGAGCTCGCTCAAGATGGGAACACTTCTATCTGCTCGCCGCTGGTACGGCGACCTATCAACTGCGGTCACGACGCAGTTAAAACTGCATACAAGCACAACGGTCCTATCGCATTCTACGAAACGGCGTACGCCAAAGAAAATAGAAACCCGGTCTTTTACCTTGCTGGGGGAAAACAGAATGAATCGCCCTTCCGTCGGTCGTGACGTTCAGCTCCGACAAGGGCAAGGACTTCCCGTAAGAACAAAAAACAACCTCTCAAAAAGCCGAAACAATAGGTAACGCACACTCGTACGTAAGTAAAGAAGGTTTCAGTGCTTTGGCCACCTGCTTCTCATCAACCATCTTGGTTTCTTGCACCGCTAAGAAATCGGGTCTCTCCTTAAATAGAAAACGTTGTACTTGGGACTGTTCTTACGTGAGCTAAGACCGCGAACATTTAGCGCTGCTACTTTGATGGCTGTATCGAGCGTAAAAATAGTAGAGTCACTACGCGGCACTCGCCTTCACGATCTTTCGAAGCCATCGAAACCAGGCGTTCCCACCTTAATGATTGTCGTGTCGCGGCCTTCCGTCTGCGAGCTTGAAAGGCACCTCCTTAACGCGTCCCCTCCTGTTTTTTTCTATCACCATCTAAAGGGTTGGGGTCGGGGGTCGTGCCGGGAGCCAAGGGCGCGTCCTCCAGGCCGCGCTTGACGGAGTCTTTGGTCTGGTCCACGACGAGGCTGTGTTCGGGAGCGTTCTCCGCCAACGGCGGACAGGCGGTCGGTAGAACCGAAAGGCATCGGTCGATGTCATCTCACGGGTCGAAGCACCAGGGTGTTGCACAGGCACAGCAAGTGTAGACTTCTCGAAGTCTTCGGCCGCGGTGACTTGCGGTGAGGCGTCGTCTCCGCCAGGGAGTCCATGTTGCTCAGCAGACGGCCGGTTGTGCGTCGCGCTGCAGTCCTCGGAGGGCCAGCTCTGCTTCTTCAACCGCCATGGTCAGCGGTGACAACTCGTCCGTCTCAGTTCCGCCGGTGACACGGGCATAGGTCTTGACGCACTCGTCTCTGTCCTGTCCAAAGCGGTTGCATTCCGAGCACTTCGGTAAACGGCAGTCGCGTCTGATGTGCCCGCCGCGGTTACAGCGCAGACAGACCAGCGCGCGTCCTGGGATGACGGAGAGGACGTTGGCTCCGCGGAGCCTCCGCCGGCGCAGCATACTGTGCGGCGTGACGCCGGTCTTCAGTGTAATTCGGACGGTGCACGTGGTCGACTCGATGGCCTTGAATCCTTCGACGCGACTTCGACAACTTTGCCATAAGACTCGAACAGTTTACTCACCGCGTCATCAGGGACGTGGAAGGGGACCTAGTGCGCACAACGGCGCACTCCAGTGGAACACGGGTCGATTATGACGCACCGCAGATTTTTCACGCTCATTACCTTCGCCTTCAGCACTCGTTCCTCGGCGTCTGGAGTTCAAAGCTTGGCCATCCAAACATAGTTCATCTTATACGCGCCTAACGAGGCAATATGAAACAACACAGTGATTGGCTTCAGTTCCCGGAAAGAGTCTTCTATTCGATAGAGACGCCACTTGAGGTCGCGGTGAAGCAGCGCCGAGTTTAAACATGTTTGCCCAGCGGGTACATCAGACAGGACAATCGTGTACTCTTCCGTAGAAGTGCCAGCAAAAGACAAGGAACCACGGCCGGCAAGGGCCGCTGTCACCGCTCCATCGGAGCTAGTCATCCTGCGACCATCTCGTGCGATCGCAGAAGCAGAATCTCCTAGGCTACACAGACACTTTATTTTTTTTTTTTTTTATGGCAAGGCGCAGACATTTCAGCACAGTTTAAATTGCATATTTATTCTACCTACAACTTTTCAATGTTGAGTCTAATTGAGAATTCTTAGCACATTGTCTATTCGCTACGTCCCCTAATAAAAAATGAAAGACGTTTACAACTCCCTGTAATGCCGTATTAGAGCGCAGCTCTTGAGGAGGGGAGGGTACGGAGGGGACGGTATGCCCCTCCTCCTCATTCGTACCCTCTCCTTCTCTTCTATTCCTCCCATGATTCTCGTCTCTTCCCTCTCTTCCTCCTCCACGTTTCCTCCTCCTCTCTCCTCCTCCTTCCTGCGTCTCTTGATTATGGAGGTACTGCCTGCCCCATATATGTATACGAGCACATCACGAGTCTTAACAAAATATTACTTGGAGCGGCCATCGCACAAAAGCGTAGAGTGGGTGGCGTTTCATATGGTCTGCCGGCGGAAAGATTTTCGCCCAGATTTCTACGCAGCTAAAAAAAAAAAAATGTTTTTCGCGTAAATTTATATTTTGTCCCACGTGTCCCTCCCAGACTGTTAAAAAAAAGGTTTTTGTTTTCAGTGGCTTTATGAGTTGTCCATGACAATTACGCAAGTAAAAATGAACTCACGATTGAAGCTTGAGCTAGCTCCGTTACCCTCGTTTATCTTCTTTAGGTAAGCATCCATAAAGTCTCTATTCACGTCTGGACTTAGCGTCTTCGAACGTTGGTCGACCTCTTTTCTGGAAGTAAAAATTAGGGTGCCTTATTTTATTTGAGAACTCAGGGTGATACTATTCTGGGCAAATTTTAGAAATATAAAGTTAACTGCAGAAACGACGAGGCTGTACTCATGCTGTGGAGCATGTTTTGAGCATGCGCACTTGCCCTCCTCTTCAACGTATCAGAGGCCACGCGCGCGTTCACAGCTCCCTGATTGTTCATTTTTTTCCTGGGTTATGAGCGTGGGACAGATATATACTCGCCTGATAAACTCAAGCATGCTGTCCGCGTGCACACGGACGATACTGGATTTGGACGATGGAAGGTAGGAGAGTAGCTTGCGCAAGTCGGGTAAGAAGTTCAAGGCTGATGTGACGTTAGCCTGGCGCGAAACTGTACTTGCTCCTTTGTCGAGGAACATCCGCCTGGGATCATCGTAGCTGAAACGTTCTCCAAATACCAGTGCAGTTATGTTGTTAGAGACACTCGACGTAATCACATTTTTTATTTTCCCCGGTGCTCCGTTCCAGGATCTCAGGACATCGTAGAGTTCAGCGATCTCCTCCTGTTGTCGCCAAGATGCAAAAACAAAAGACCGGTGAATGTAACCAAGTTTTAGAACACATGACATATTTAGCCAAAGCAGTTACTAAGATCAAAGTACCACATTATATAATCAAAATCACTCGGAAAGGGTGGAACGCAATACTTGTTCGACATCGTCTTCTCTTTTGAGAACTTCGGTTACTATTGGTGGCTATTGCGTGTTGTCCACAAAACTCGGTATTTAAACAATTCAGCACCCGTGAACTTGAGTTTTATGCCACCTGCCTCAGTGGAGCACCGGGTGTAAATTTGCAATGAGTGTTTAGATCAAGCTTTGAATGCTTCAATGATTAAACAACCGTCCTAGTTAAACGATGTGAAAAAAAACTGTTTTTGTCTGTTGTTTCTAGAGCTGAATTTGAAGACGGAATAGCCCCACCGTCAAAGGTGGCCCCACTCCGCTTTCTGCCAAGTTGTGCCCCAACATCATCTTCTCCACGGCAGCGCACTTAATCTGCCCTTGACACTTGTCACTCAGATTGGTTGGCTTTTGTCTTAAGCCCTCCTACCCCCTACTCCCTCCTCCTCTCCTGTTTTCCGCGGGAGAAACGACAGACACTTTCGTTGTCTGCTGAACGTGTGCCATCGCCTGCTCCATTCAATAAAAGGAAGCGCAAAAAAAAAAAAAAGAACACGATGCAACACTGTAATTTTACTCTGCGTGAATGGCTGTATTGTTAGGCAGAAGTGATCTTGGCTGGAGTAATAATTTATTGGGTCCTGTAAGCTCGTAATTTGCTATTACCGTCTTTTGGCGCGCTTCACCAACAATTATACTCCTTAATTAGGGTTGGTAGGCAAATTTTTGTTTATGCAGGTACTATGGAGCTTGAAACATATCAAGTTTCAGCACGTCACGCAGAAAGTTTTTTTTTTTTCGGGTTGAACTCTGCATTTGTTTTAAAAACAATGTTAAGTTTACAACGATACGACGTGTGCTATCGTGTTCGGGTGAAATGCGAGCACTGGAGCGCACGTCTGTCGACAATGCTGCGCCTCCTGGAAGCTTCTGGAAACTGACAAAACTGTGAAATGGACAGTAGTGCGCTGCGAGAGGGAGCGTCCTACTCTGATGTGTTCGAACCTCGCCCAGCACAACCCAAGCTTCCACGCTGTGCCGGTGTTACGCTGGAAGTGCCCCACTGTTCGCATTTCATTTGATAGTGTACTCGGTGGACTTTGCTTTTTAACAAAGCTAAGCGCCAACCGACTAGGTGTCATTTCGTCGCACCTTCTTTTCAAAGTGGATATTTGCTGCGGTCTCTAAGAGTTGCGAACCTCCTGCTTCAAGCAAGAGTATTCTTGCCAATGCACGTCGCCATAGCGGCGTAAAGACGGACTCAAATAAGTGCTTTGGAGGCATAATAAAAATATACAGTGCGCTCCAAATCTGCAAAGCTGTATCACCCTACCAAAAAGCTTTCTTAAACCTATCGGGAATTCCTGAGAAATAGTGATGGCCTCTTCAAGATTTTCTAATAGGATTGAGAAGTGCGACATTGTTTCTTGAGAAGCATGTGGGAGATACCAACTCTTTTCCGAAAGAGATCTTGACCTTTCAAGCTTATTCTACGGTACCGCATGATAGCGCAGGATAGGCGATCGAACTCTAGTTCGCTTCACAGGACAAAATAACAAAGCTCTGCAACACGGCTACTGAGACTTCCCGTTTTTTTTCTTCTTCTTTTGTTTAATGGGTGTTGATTGGACTTTGTTCTATTTCATACACCAAAATGTATTGCACCTTTATATGTTCTTCCATGCTCTTCTTTCCGAATCCAAGGTCTCGTAATACGTGCATGCAGAACCTGCGGTTGTCGACCCATGCGTGTCCATTCATTGTTGCAATTCCTGTAAGATTGTTGAAGTTATTATTTTCACACATGAAAAGTACTAAGGGTAAACGTTTTCAAGGCTCGCTGCATTCAAAATAAATTAACCTTAATTTAGCACTTTCAAGGTGAACTCAATAGAATGATGGCACGTAAGAAATAGTTTCCACGCACTATTATTGTCAGCAAACTCTCTAAGCCTTGAAAACAAAGCCCAAAATTTATCACTGTGTTGTTTCTATCACTTTCATTGACTACCCAACTAAACTCAGCGCATCAACAAGAAATGCACTTCAAGGCCGAAATTAAGTAGCCCCGTATATGCCCGAATTTGAGCAACGCTCATACTTTTAATTAGAGCACCTACCATGTAGTTTAGATCAATTTCTCTCGATAAAGGCGGTCAAGCAATTAGCAAGAAACTAAGATAGATCTGCGTAATGTCCGGCTGTTTGCTGTGTCAATACGTCAGCCCATTGCTGATCAGAAAATCATCCGTTGCGACCGAGCTGCCGCGGACATCCAATGGGTCTTATCGTCTTATGCGCAGTGTCGGCGGCAACACGTTACAAGTAACGGCATTACCGCTGACACGTTACTTATTACAAAAACGTAGTAACGTGCTCGTTACATTTTAAAAATGGTAACGGGTAACGTACTCATTTCACTTATTTAAAGTAACGTGTAACGTAGTTAAGTTACTCGTTACATATTCTTCTCAAGATTTAAATAAAACTTAAATTTGTTGCGTGTTTCTAGGTGCCAAGTCACACAAATTTCGCGTCTTTTGAGTTTTTTTTAGTGAGTTTTTAGGGGGAAGCGTAAAAAAGAAAAGGTAATAAGCGTAAAAAGCGTAAGCGTAAAAAATATGAGATAAGATGTTTAACTTCTGTATTGACATAATGTTTCTTAAAATATGACGCGTGTGTATACCTGTAACGTCAGAGAGTAAAATCTATTAATTCATAATATAAAAAGTAATGCAAAAGTGACGTGCCTTACCTTTTAAGGGTAACGGTAACCGTAACGTGTTCCTTTTATTCTTTTATGTAACGTAGGTCGGGAGCGCATTACTTCCATTTGCAAGTAACGTATTTCGTTACATTTTCGGTAACGCTTACAATACTGCTTATAGATTTTACAAAACCAATAATGTATTTCAGCAATGGTTAACCCATTTAAGACTAAACAAGAATGAAAACCAGTCATGACCTCTTCGGTTACGTCCAACGAACTCACCATCAATTCCGACGGTTTTCAAAAGGAAATGTGAAGGACGGGCCAAGCAGTCGTCTTTGTTCAGTCCTTCTTTGATCGAGTCCAGGTCATTCAGCACAACGACATCTTCCGATCCCAGTTTGACTCTGTAACAGCATAGATAGAGGGTGATTTTAGTTTCGAAAAAACCTTTCATTTCGTGGTCTCAATTTCTTCATGTCACTATACAACACGTGAATAGTATTTTCGACCGGAGTCAGTAAGCGACAGCATGTTTACACGACATCGAAAATGAGCGACCATTTTCCGTGTAGCGACTTCTGAAATGGCGCGCACTTTTGAAAACATTCTATTGTTACATGACTGGACTTCGCCCCCTGCATTCACATGTTGCTGTGGGTTCTTGATGTTGTTTCTTGCCGTAGTTTCGTGTAGTTCCTTGCTGCATTTCCTAGCTGCAGCTTCCGGCTGTGGCATCTAGCTGCAGTTACTTGATTCTAGACGATGGCACCTTGTGCAGTGCCCGAATAATTTTACTGTCCTTGGGTAACTTATCAGGCAGCCCGCAGCATAACCTAACGAGAAGAATGAAACAAAATTGTCAAGCGACGAACCCAAGCACAATTTGCCACGAGGTGTGAATTATGGTCTATAAGTAGCTGCTTTAATATTCGTCTAAGTGCAAAACATCCTTTTGTACCGGCTATTTTAGTTGTAACTTCGCATCAGAGTCTTATTCACACTACAATGGGATATTTAGGTACGAATAAGTAATATTATAATTACTGTTTTCATTTTCTCGTTGCTTTCGATGAAATTGGTCTTTTCTTAGCAGCGTTCACACTGCAACAGGACCTAATTTAACCGATGTAAATTGAGACCGTTTGTCCGCGTGTTTTGTTGCTCATGCTCACTTGCGCACGCGTGAAGTCGAGGCGAAAGTTGCAGTTCTCTCGCAACAAAGGCCAGTACTGTAGCTCCTTTTTGAAAGATTAATGCGCAGTGTCTTGTCGACTAGACATCACTGGGTGTTTTTTTTTTTGTTCTTTTTTTCCTCAGAACCGACGACATGTCGGAACGGAAATCTTATGTTAGCACATAATATAAAGCCGGTATCACACTGCTCGCACACCATATAAAAGGCACGGTGACCTCTGCACTCACGACGACAGAGTAGACCGGTTTCAAACGTGAGTGCCATCTAGTAGCCGCTGCGACAATCATTCGAGAGCGCCATTGTTTCTTGGCCGCGTACTCTGAGCATGTATGTCGGTCACGAGTGTTGCGGCAGCGTTCGGCATGGAATCGGCATAGCTCACATCGAAGAAAGGGTGCCGCGTAATCGTTCGGCACTGACTCGGACCAAACCATGCGCTTTGTGCGCCCGAAACAAATGACGAACGTCAATGTTGCTCGATGAACTTTTAAAAATGGTCTATAATCTGCGAACACGCCATAAGCGTGTTTGAGCTACATTTGCTTCATACATTTATTTGCTTGAAACATGTCTGAAGAAAGATCTTGTGAGACAAATTTTACATGGCCGTCGTACAAGGAAGAAACACGCCTCAGACAGTAGATAGTTTTAGGGAACCGTTTTTGCAGGACCAATACGGTATAGGATGGGCCCTCTGGTACGAACTGCGCAAGTGCGGGTCTCCGGCGGTAGCGAATCCGTAGTTCGCACCGGAGGACCCATCCTATACGGTTTCCTAAAACTCTCTAGTGTGTGTAGACTGTCTTTTTTTTTACATATCGCCAGTGTGCCCGCGCATTGCAGAACAATTTCTGGCTGCACGTCCGGGCCCAAAATTGCAGCCCAAATCAAGCTTACCACAGACAACGTAATGACAGTCAGTCCTCCAACTGCGCAGATTCTACAGAGAGAAAGCAGGTCTGCGGACACGGGAGTGAGTCTGACCTGATGATGGGTCCGTATTTTTCCGCGAGTTTCTTGTAGGTAACCTGGGGACTGGATCCGAGAAATGGCAGGTAACCTAGGACAGGGACACCAGTCGGTCCCGGAGGTAGCGGCCTGTCCTGAATCCTCGCCTTCCCCTTTTTGAGGCACAGCGCTGCGATGACCAGCGTTATCACCAGTCCAAGAGCGATGTCTGTTGCCAAAGAGGAATTTTCCTCGCGAAAAACCTTCAATAAAAAAAAAGAAAAAAGAACAAACACGGAAGCGCTAAGTGTTAGGATGCCCAAATGCACGGAAGAAGAAAGAAATTACCGCCAACCTATACTTTTCAATTTCTGCATTCCGTGAAAAGGAGTATTCGAGCAGCGATCGTTGAAACTCGTTTGTGAGTGAAGCGCATATTGTTTATATATATCGGCGATAAATTCAGCGCCGAACATAACGTCACGTGACCTGGCATCAGGAGAGACCAGGACTGGACGCCTAGACGTCACGGTGTCTCGGAACCAACTTCACTTGATTTGAGGACACATGGCGTGACGTCATCGTGTGACTTGACCTGACGTCACATGACGTTAAGATGCGTGACGTTAATTTCATCACTAAAATTAACGGTGAAATTGACGATACGGCTTTAAGTGATGTCCCACGATACTATGACGTAACCTGGCACTATTTCTCCCGATATTCAGCTTGAAAATTGACGTCACGTGACGTGAGGCTAGATGACGTGGTCACTGGATGTGACTTTTGACGTCACATGATCTGACGTCACATGTAGTCAGGTCGTGTGACCTCAATTTCCCCGTGGAAATTTGGGGGCAATTGGACGTCACGGTGCCCCGTGATTTGATACCAGGAAGCACTGTCACGTGCCACGACATCACAATCTGAGGCCGTGGCGTAACCTGACTTGATACTGATACCAGTCTCCCTGCTAAATTTAGCGGGGAATCGCACGGACGAGAGAACGGACAGATTGACGGACGAATCCATTCCTGGGATTAGGGAGTTCGTTTTAAATGCATTCGAAGCTTTAATCTATTTGCTCCCCAAAATGTTCCAAGTTCTCATCGAATACCACATTTGACATATAGTTTGCCTTTCAATATGAAGTATATGAATATTACAATATAAAGTTACGTATTAAAATAAAAAGAAGTTATAGCTTCAAACATATCTTGCAAGAAAACCCTACGTTTCAAATCCAGTTCGTTTTCTTTTTTTTTTCAGTGTGACTGAAAGCACGCCGAAGGGCAGCAGCTCCTTACGTCCCCTTTCATATGAAATATGCAAATAAAATTATGAAAAATCTGTTTTGTTTTTATGGAGACGGTCATCTCTTCAACTTTCTCGTGAAGTCGCGGAGGTCATGCGCGTACAAAGCGGGCAAGGTGCTTATGGACCTGTTTAGGTTTCCTGTAATAATTGAAAAAGGGCGTGTTGGTGAATAGATACGAAAACTTGGAAGGATAAAACACCGAAGACGGGAACGGAAACATGACTTCTTTCATCTGAAAGGAAAACACTCCGAGGACAGGGACGAAAACAGGACTTCAATGGAGGAAGTCCTGTCCCCGTCCTCGATGTTTTATCCTTTCAAGTTTTCGTGTTTTTCCAGACGTCTGTTGGATTCGCCTCGAGTCCTACAAAAGCATTCTCGGATATTTCTCTCTGTGCCAATCACGTGCACATACTTGATTTCAAAATGTGAGCTTTTCAGGCATGTCAGTAGCACTGCAATGGGAGTAGCTGTCACAGTCACGACGGTGACACTCAATATGAACACAATCAAACAAAGAGCTCTTGAAGTCTTTCCCCAACAGCCCCAAAGTGTCATGCGCTGTGTCGATGATTGTTTCTGCGTTCTCAAGAAATCAGACGCCACTAATTTTCTGGCACACCTCAGCTTCATTAAACCGGCCGTTCAGTTCACCGTGGAATGAAACTGAGATGATTTCGAAACGTCAGGTTTCCTTTCAAGGTTTGGTTGGAGCAATATTTTTTTTATTCTCATTTAACAAGGAACTTTTTTTTATCAAATGTGAGTATTTTCAAGAATCCCAAGAACATTAGATGAATCTTTCTCAATATAATCTTCCAGTGAAAGGCTGATGGCTACGGTTAAACCGCCTTTGCGAACATGACCAGATAATATTGGTTTTATTGCGGACAGACATGTTCGACAATTGTAACGCCGAACGACATTTCATCGCGTGTCTAAAGTTTAATTTGGGGTACAAATGTTTCTCCCCAAAGCACGTGGACATAACAGCTGATAATATTAGCGACCTGATAGATTTGTACGAGGTCTTGATTTTAGCCGGAGACGAACGGACAACAAAGGAGACAAGGGACAAACACACACGTCTCACTTCACTTGACTCTTCATAGGAAAAAAACAAATACGTCTTACAATTTGCGAATGCAAAAGCATGAATGTCGTTCTTCCGCTCGCTTAGTTCGTCTGCGGCATAATGGCGGGAACAGCCACGCTTCGCCGGCCGACGGCCGAGCGCGCGCTCTCGTGAAGTGGCCGCGATGCGCTGAGCTCGGCCGTTCGACCTCTCCGGAGTCTGCCCGGGCGGGCTCTCCCGCCACCGATCCCTCTTACCGGCGGCCGGGCCGCTGCGTGCGCTGCGCCGCCATGCAGAGGGCTTTTCTGGTGGCTTTTTTTGGAACTACGCCGCGCAAGAGCCTATAGGAGCCTCGATCCTTGATGACGCGAGCCAGCCTATGGGAGCCTATCCATCAGAAATCGGCTTCACCACGCTCCTTTTGGAAAGGTAAATTTAGCTGCCGTTTTGCGTGGCTTTTTGCGCGGCTTCAAAGTTGGGAGACTTCAGATCGCGGCTTCACTTGACTCCATTGGAAGAGGGGAGTTTAGCTGCGGTTTGACACGGCTTCGAAGCTGATGACGTCGGCTCGCTCCATAGGACAGTCAATGCTTTTGCATTAAAACGATTCTAGTTGCTATCCTTCTTTTATGCGCAGCGAACACTCAACTTGGAGAACAAACTGAATATTTCCGCTGCTTATACAATCTACTTTGAAGGGAGTACTACAGCACACAAACTACTTTAAACAAAGTGAACAGTAAAAAAAGATACTCTTGATTGTCGCGATGTTAACACGCGCAATATATGTTTTTTTCAGTTCCATGCGAAAAATTTACAAACATACGACACATTCGGAAACATTCAGTATAGGGTGTACCCGGAATACAAAGGTGTGTTTGTTTCTTGTTGCAAAGATAATCAGCATATTGCCTAACAGTCAGTCTAAGTCAAAATGTAGTCCTAGTGGTCGAGACCAAATTCCAATGTTTTAGAGCTTATATATGATTTAAAGGTTACTTTTGAATCTTTTAAATGGGAAAATGGTGGCCGACGATCTCCACGAACACATAGAGATGAATGCCGCCGGCTACCGGAAACGGGACCCGCTTTTCCACCAAGAGTTTCAAACAAGGATGACTAGCACCGTGACGATGCATTTTTGACACTGTTTGATTGACGTCACTGGAATGTAACGTTGGTGCGGTAATACTTGACGAAAAAACTGTAATTCTTCTTTAGTACACACTGTATTGATTTTCTTCTGACCGTGTCATATTTCGACGTAGCAACTTCAAGTTTTCTTGTTTTTTTAATATTCACTTCGCTTGAAATAGTTTATGTGATGCCCTTCTGACGACAATGTAAACTAAGTATCTAGTCTCACACCTACACACTATACATGTAACACAGCAAGCTACCCTAAATCTAAACAACCATAGTCCTCGAAAAAGACAAACAACTAAGAGCAATAAACACAACAATGACAAAACAAGAACGAATAAAAGACGAATACTCACCTTCCAAACGAAAGATGGTGTATAGGACTCGTACATCTCGTCGTCGATAAAACAAAGCTAGGAGGGTTGCTGAGATCACACAGGTCGTTGCCCTCTGTTGCGACGGCTGTTTGGCTCGAAGAACCGCTTCGTTCAAACCCCGTCGATCAGAAACGAGTAGCTTCGCTGCGAAGTTCTGTTAAAGGGACCATGAAATAACCTTTCTACTTTTGCCAAATAACTTTTACACTAAACCGTCGATGATCACTGAACGCCGAACAGCCATCCGTTTTCGTTTCGATATATTAACTTCTTCTACACGAAAACTTTTTGAAATATCGAAGTTTGCTTCCTCTCCAACTCACCGCAAAACAAGCCGCGGCGTAATTTTGAAGGACGTGACGTTCTCTGTTACCGGAACCGGAAGTTCTCTCGGCAGTAGGAGAATGGGAACGTTAGCTTACGAGCTGGTGGTGTGCCGGTAGATTTTACCACAGGGTTTTACTGCGCTGATGGCGCCGATGCAACCGACATATTTTCTGAATCGGCGCGTCGCATCACCGCAAAAGTCATGAACATATTGCAGCTAAGCAAAATTCAATTAGATGTGTTGCGCTAAAGCGTCAGCATGGTCCCATACGCCGGTATGAAGCGCAGCAGGTCGTCAGCAAGACAGCCGCCTCTCCGCCGCCGTCAGTGGCGAGAGGCGGCTGTCGTGGGCAGCTCGCTCGTGGCCAAACGGTTATCGTGTTTGGCTCTCACGCAAAAAGCCGAGGTTCGATGCCTAATAGCGGGGGCACTTATTATTATTTTTATAATTGTCGCGCTCTGGTAAATTCAAGAACTCTGTTGCATCTTCAAGGTCAGAATGTTCTACGCGCCGAATCTTCCACGCTGATTGTTCCAGAAGCCCACCTGTATACGAAAAGGGCTCTGCGTGTCGAGCCGGAGTCAGTCTGGCTCCAGCGCTCAATCCTGCTGTTTCAACCCCTGCGGCGCAAGCTTCTCTCTATTTTGTTTGGGCACAGGTTCCCCCCCTTAAACGCTTAGGTTCTTCAGTTATTCGCCGCCTCTTCCTTTGTCACTCGTGACATTTTGGTGGAGATGTCACCCGAGACCCGAGCCAGCCGCCGCAACCAAGGCCAGCCTCCGGAGTTCGGCCAACTACCAGAGCAGCAGAGGAAGAAGATGCCGATGATGAACACCTTGTGGCAGAAAGACAGAACGCGACAATCAGAAAAAAATAATAAAAGGTTCCTCCGCTACTAGGCATCGATCGAACTCGGGTGTTTTCGTATGAGTTAAGCACGATAACCGTTTATCGTGTTTGAGCCGCGCGCGCAGGTGGCCGCTGCCAGCTGCGCGCGGCATGACCAAGTAGGCAGCTTTGCGCGCGGCATGGCGGCATTCCCACGTGGTTAGGAACGATGGTGTCCGCCCATACCCAGAGAAGTCTCGCGCCGTCGCGGCATTTCCAGGCCCGACAGACGAGACGTCCGTGCGAAAATTCCTTGGACTATGTGCGTACTATCGGCGCTTCGTTAACAATTTCGCAAGGGTTTCCTCACAACTCACAAACCTCGCAAAGGACGCCCAGGATTTCAAATGGGCCGAGGAGCAACAGCAGGCATTCGAAGAACTGAAGAGACGACTCCAGACTCCTCCCGTCGTTAGATATTCCGATCAAGATGGGAAACCGAGATTCATACGGACGCAAGTGACGCAGGACCTGGCGCGTTATTAGTTCAAGTGCAGGAAAGCACCGAGCGAGTCATCGCCTATGCAAGTCCGACACTGTCCAAATCGGAAAAAGATAACTCCACGACTGAAAAGTAATGTCCTGCTGTCGTCTAGGCAATCATTAAGTTTCGTCCGTAGTTGTACCGGAGCCCGTTTTGCGTTGTCACGGACCAACACTCGCTCTGCTGGATGCGAACCTAAAGGACCCTTCAGGACGTCTCGCTCGATGGAGTCTCTGACTGCAGGAGTTCAACATGACTGTGGTCTACAAGTCAGGCCGCAAGCACCCCAACGCAGACTGCCTGTCCAGAGCCCCGATCTGGACATCTCACGGTAGCAGCAACGACGATGACGACGAGTGCTTCCTTGGCGCAGTGATAACCCGACATGGCCCGACGCCAGAGAAGATTCTGAGTTGCGCGCGCTAATGGAGCACCTCGAACCACGAGGGGGTACTATCCCCCGTGTCTTCTCGAGAGCCCTGCCGACCTTCGTCATTTGACAAGGTGTACTTTACAGGAAAAACTTCGGAGACAACAGTTCGCAATGGCTGCATGACAATCCCTACCGACCTTCGAGAGGAGATTATTCAAGCCCGTCACGACGAGCCAACGTGCGGACACCTCGGTTACAGCCAATGGTTGGCCCGAATTCGTGAGTGATATTACTGGCCCAAGCTCCCGAAGAGCGTTCACCTCTACGCACTGTCGTACCACGAGTGCCAGTGGCGCAAGAATGGCGCAAGAAATCGCCGACGATGCCAGCATGTCTTCTGCAGCCCATTTCTCCTTCGACCACACTGTTGCATCAGGGGGGGCGAGGGTGGATCCATTTGTCCTTTTCCAGCATTGACACAAGGAAAAAATGAATAATCGTCGCGACCAATTCTCTCACACGGCACGCCGAGACGAAAGCCCTTTCATCAGGTACGGCTGTTAAAGTTGCCAAGTTTTCCATAGAGTTTATTTTCCTCCGGCACGGCGCACCCGAAGTCCTCAGTACACACCGTGGATCATCGTTCATGGCTCAGCTGACGCAAGAAATCCTTCGCCTCAGCAGCGCCAGCCACCGTCGAACCCCTGCGTACCACCCGCAGGCAACTGCGGGTGGTACGCAGCGGTGGGGGGTACCGCAGTTGCCCGCAGTTGCCCGCAGGCAACTGCGGGCAACTGCGGGTGGCACCCGCAGGACTAACGGAAAGACTAAACAAAACAATCGCCTACATTATCTCCATGTATGTCGGCGTAGAGCACAAGACGTGGAACAAGGTGTCACCCTACTTCACGTCTGCTTACAACGTGGCGGTGCAAGACCACAGGAGTAACACCGTTTCAGCTGGTGCATCGCCCAAACGTAATGACCGCGCTCGGCGCGATGCTGCCCCACAAACCAGCTAACGATGGGTGCCACGACGGCCAGGTGGTTGCCCAACGACCTGAAAAAGTTCGCCAGCTCGGCCGACTCCGGAAGCAAGATCAAGAGAGTGTCGACGCTACCCGGTACAACCTCCGTCGGATCGACGTTTACTTCAAGCCCGGAGACTGTGTGCGAGTTTGGACCAGGACACGACGATGCGGTCTAAGCTAGAAACTCCTGAAGCGCTACTTCGGACCCTACAAGCTACTTCGTCGATTCGAAGATCTGTACGATGAAGCCCGACGGAACAAGAATATCGTCACGCCGCCCACCCCTACCTGAGGTCGTCCACGTCGTGCGCCTCAAGCCGTGCTACGCACGATAATACTCTGAACTGTGATTCTGTGCTACGCGTGATAGGGCTGTGTTTTATTAGCCACCGTATTTTTCCATTCTTTTGCTTGTTTTGCTATGTTTTGTTTTCCTGCACGTTGCATTGGGACGATGCACTTTTTAAGGGGGGAGCAATGCCGCGCAAGCAGCTGGCCAAGTAGTCAGCGCGCCTATGACCGAACGGTTATCGTGTTGGCCTTCCACGCAAAGAGCCGAGGTTCGATGCCTAGTGGCGGAGGTACCTTTGTTATTCTTCTAATTGTCGCATTCTGGTAAATTCGAGAACACTGTTGCATCTTCGAGGTCAGAATGCTCTACGCGCCGAAGCTTCTGCGTCGATTGTTCCAAAAGCCCACCCATGTACAAAAGGAGCTCCGCGTGGCGAGCGGGAGTCAGTCTCGCCCCAGCGCTCGGTCCTCCTCTTTCGCTAACATCGACGCTTGCGACGTTAGCCTTTCTCTATTTTTTTTTTGTGCACAAGTTCGCCCCCCTAAACGTTTAGTTTCTTCAATTATTCACCGCCTCATCCTTTGTCACTCGTGACAGTATGATTCAATGCATGCTAAGCTGTTGAAGCGCGTGATCGCTGCACCATGCATACGAGCTTTATGTTTGAAAGCATGCCGACATAGATGCAAGAAGAGTATGCTTACAAGTCTACAGGCTTATCTCGGTGGGTTTTCCTGTGATTACTGTGAAGCGTTGGTAGTCTCCCTGTTAAAAGTGCTTGAGGGTCGTTTGATCTTAGAGGTTAGGCGAAAACCGGCATGCAGACCAGTGGTGGTGCCCTATGTTCACTCCCATTTTCAGAAAGTCAAATATGTGGCTAACAAGCACAGTTTGCAGGTGGTGTTTTCTGTGCCGCCAATCGATGTGAAACACGTGCCTTTCAATCCGACGTTAGCCTCTCACGCATCCGTTGTCCTATTTTCACACATGTTTTTCACCCGGTCCCCCTCACCTGTGGTGGATCGTACCATGGACAGACGCGTGAATGTGAGGGATTATTCTCTTCCTCTTCATTACTGCCACTCGTTCAATGTTTTAACGATCTTGGCGCATAGCAGAAACAGTACCCCCAGGGAAATTGATGGGGCCTTTTTACTTTTATCGAGAAGGGAAGAGGAATGCGTTAGCGCTCCGTTGGTATACCTGGGTGGTGACGGGTCATGCCTTATCAAGAATTGTGGCCGGTTTGGTTAAAATTATATTGAACATATGTTTGGAATCGTTTCTTTGTTATTTTGTGCGTGTATGTTTTTCGCTTGTGTTTTTTTTTCTGGTTTAATTCAAACTAATCCCTGAATTGAGCGTCTGCACTGTGCCTGTGCACTTGTTTTCTTGTCCTTTGTCAAATTGCGCTGTTCCCACCCTGTCACTTGGTTGGCTTGCTTGATTGCTGGCTTTGGACTTTAGGAGCCTCGGGTTTCTCGCACTGTCCGTAAAATTCCAAGGGCACCTCTGGGGCTTTGTCTGACGTGGAGGCAACTCCATTTGTAGCCCATGACATGTCGGTCCAGTCCTGGTTTCATACTGGACCGCTGTTCCTTGCTCATACTTTTTTGTATCCTCCTAATCCTCAATGCTCAGTATCACAAGCCCTTTCGTTCTCATACGAGCGCTGCTAACCTTAAGTTGAGAACGGGGGCACAAGTCCAGCACTTTTGTTACCCATCGCAAATCTGAAATGCCTCTCAATTAAAGAAGACTAGGCGAGTAATGGAGAAAAGCATTGAACATTAAAGAAGATTAGCCGAGTTAAGGAAAAAAAGAGTGAAAGTTACTGTTATGTGCAACACACTGTCATGCCTAAACATTTTAAACATAAAATTTCATCTCATTAGGAATTTCTGTAATCAGATAAATTCTTAATAGCTCGAGCATTAGTTGTGTTGTTCAGTTTTGGAGGGAAGTTCTATTATAATATCGACACTAGATCACGAGTGTATGGTGCCACTAAAGGGCTTTGAGGGATAATGGTAAGTACAGCGGCCTACGATACGAGTTAAAATGCTTGAATGGCGATCGGGCACTACAGGTCGCGTAGCCCAGTGGGTTGCGAGTGAAAGCCTCGGCAGCGTGACGATGTTCAACTTTGTAGATGCACTCCCTACAGGACTTGGGGGATGCATATATTTATGTATCAATAAAAATACATCCCCAAGTCACATGAACCTACTGAGCTCAAGACCCTAACTGCAAAAACCGACACCCACAAATATTATTAGAACCTATGCTTGTTCTCTAAAAGCGACACTGGTCTTCAGCAGTGTTCGAACCAGGGTGGTTTCAAATATCGGTGTTCCTTTGATCGACAGCCGCAAGGGAGCAACATTGACTACCATTATTATTCAAGCATAAACCAGGGTTGTTGTTTTTTTCCTTGACGCAGTTCTTAATTTAGAGTTCGACCTAACATCAAGACCGTAAAAGGAAGGCCTGTAATATTACTGAGCACAATTTCCGAGCCTATCGTGCTAACCAGGAGCTCCCCCATCCCATCCGATGCTCCTAGCACTACGGTGCAAAGCGGTGAAGCTCGGCGCGCACGCGCTTGAGTGAGGCGTTGAGGCGGCACTTAGGCATGCGATGTACATGACAATCAAGTGATCTTACTAGGAGTACAAGAACCTAGTTCTGTCCTATCACAGTAGTCACCATCCGACTATTATGCAATGTTTTATCGCGGCTTTCAGCTACTGGCTTCGCTGACATCGCATGAAAATTTAGACGATGTCGGGCGATCAACCGGCCAGCGCGGTGGACGAGCAATGTGTAGGCTTCATTTCATCTTAATTAAAAGTGCAGCGAATGCTACGAGCCAATGGGACCAACCAAAGAGTGTCAAAGCGCGACATCGATATTTCATATTCTTCGACCATGTTCCTGTATATGTTCTTTTATTGACAAAATCAAGTGCAGTGTTTGTCCTGCGCCGTGTGCTTAAAGTGCACGTGTTCGTGGTTGTATGTGTTTAAGACTTTGATTGTTTTCCGACCTAGATTAAATAAACTATACGGTGGGCAGAAATGCTGTGAAACACATATTTGTACCATTCTTCTTTCATTCTACTTCTCTGAATATTAGGGTCAACCAATAATAAAATATGTTTATTTTTTACTTTGCTTAAGCCCATCTTGGCGCAGGTGTGGCCCAATTCTGAGCAAAAATTGCTTTTTTGCGCAAGGTGTAGCAGACTTTCCTTCATGGTACAATTTAGTACAAACGGCGCAGCACTTCCATCACTGGGATTGCGAGCTAATTTGCCGAGCTGTGGTTTTCCTCTAGCAAATCTGCCCTCAATCTTCAGCTTCTATGTCCTAAGTGTCCAGATATATTTCAACATTTAAAAATACGGCAAATGGCTAGGCGATTATGTTGCATACCTGAAATGCTCTAGCATCACAAACGTTCAGTGAAATTTGTTTAGCAGCACGTTTAACCTGTTAAAAAAGACGCCTACGTTCCCGGCGCTCTTCATCAGATAATTTAACGTGTGGCATGCATACATTTGAAATTATAAACTTGGTGATCTTCCAGAACCGTCTAACCCAATCCTCATCTCCCACCTCACTACTACCTCTCCTCATGCATGGAACACATGAGTGGTGAAAGGGGGCGCCGCGCGGCATTCGCCGCTTGCCCCTAGGCGCGCCACATGCACAACGCACAGCTTCTACTGTGTCGACCAGATTCGAGTGGCCGCGCTGAAGTCACGCAGGGATGCCAGCACCGGTTGCCATAGGTACTGGTGCGCGCTGTAGCGCGGCGCCCGTTTTCATTGCTCATGTGTCCCCTGCTTCACTCCACCCCTGGTCATGACCTCCCCGCTAACCAATCAGTGTCGAGCACCTCACCCCTTCTCACCCACCCATAAACTAATCATTGTTGCCACGCTTTTATCCAGGCTTCACTTTTAGGCTTTACGAAAGGCCAAACATCTAGTTAAAGGTTGTTTCACACTAAAAGAGGTGATTTACATGACATCTGTGAAGTGCTTGCTGCTGGCTGGGGAACTGAACACGTTTTTGGCACAAGTGCTAAATTTTGCTGTGTCTGAAATATTCAGGGGAAACATGATCATCACACAGCTAAGAACCAAGTCCTATGTCGCTTCTTGAGCTACAAAGAAAGATAACCAAACAAGAATCTGAAACTTTAAAAACCCGAACATCAATAAAAATATTTTGCAGGTTTTCACTCGCATCCTGACATTGACATCCGCGAATGCAGCATGTTTGTTCTTATGTAATTTGCTGCTGCGGCCCTATATGTTTGAGTGTATTGTCAGCAACTCGGACGTTTGTTCATAAATTGTTTTGCCACTCTGATGAAGAATTATATGCTTTCTTTCTATTCTTATTCATAAATTCTTGTTTCTAGTGGAATGTACTTTGCAAATCTGAGTAGAGCAAGCTCGTAATAATTGAAACTGCTATTTTATACTTCTGGTTAATTTAAAAAAATTTCGAAATTTTGGTTGTCCCGCTTAGCTTTTTCGTTAATGTATTCATAAGCCGTTGAATTCATACGGGTTTTCGTCTAATTTATAATTTGTGTTCTTGCGACGTCATTGAGTGTGCTTCTCTTCCAAGCACCCTTGCACTGCAGAGAGGCAACGCCTGCGGAGCTTGCTTCTACCAGGGCCATATATAAAGAGAGAGGTTGGTCATTCATTCGGAAGTAGAGGAGGCAAGCGAAGAGGCGCTATTGGCCGAAAGCGTGCTGGGTTTCGAATGTGGCCAACCAGAAGCTGAGAATAAGACCCGGGCGCGGTCGCGAGAAACAAAATTAATAAGTGCGTCGGAGTAACTTTCACTGACTGATAATATAGTGCACGTGATGTTTCAATCACGGTCGTGCAAAATCATGGCGGTAGAAATTAAAATATATAGAAGATATAAAAAAAACGTGTGCGACTAGCAGAATGATCGGCGTAATCCGTATGCCAGGCGCCGAGGGTCAGGAATCTGCCGTCCGAGTGGTCAAACTCCGTTCAAACTAAACAGAGTTTGAGATAGTGCCGGATTAATATATTTTGGGGCCCTGGGCAAAGATTGTTTTGAGGCCCCTACTCGAAATAACAAAGATGACCACGGTGGTGGAGGAAAGGACAATAACATCATGTATATTTTAACACCTTGTGAAATCTAGATATTTCTTCATCGTATGAGTTTTGTCCAGCCTTTTCTAGATTTGTACATTCAATGGAATTGGTTGTTAACACAATGGCAATGAGGTGGAGGCAATTTTAGATTAGAAACTGCTTTGCAAAAAGTCAGCATATCTAGCACATATAGAGTAATTTTGAGGCACAAAACAGAAATAAATGAAATGTCGAGTAAAATATTTAGATGTGTCCGCCCCATTCAGTAGAGGGTGACCCCCCTCACTTGTTTGACTGGAACTTCAACTCGATTTATAGGGTACACGTCTGGGCCAGCTTACACAAATTTATCATAATGTCGACTTGCTGTACAAGTGACCTTCTTGCTAACATGTAGAGTTTCACAATCACTCAGATATGAACCGAATTAGGCAGCAACCAAAAGGAGATCTACAGAATTCCCAATATAATTAAGCAAACAAAATTTCGCTTTACCTAAATGGCTTGCCTCCTACTTCGACAACTGCCACGAAAAATCGAAAGCACCCATTCTCGTCATTGTTCCGAATGCTTGGAAGCTGTCCGACTAGCCCTTTGTCAATTAATTGCTGACATGACCAGTAAAATAAGCAACACAGGCAGAACAAATAATTCCAATATTAAAAACAGCTTTTGTTCTTCTTTTTTTTTTTTGGGGGGGGGGGGGGGGAGAGATCAAGCTATTAGCACTCATTTGATGAAGTTCTCATGAACATTGAGGATATATTTTCGAATTCTTGTACCTACACGCTGTCTTTTTGAAACGGAAAAGGTTTCAATGAGTTTTAGTAGTAATTAACCATGTTCTTGCTAAATGAAGTATTTTAGACAGCAGCTGTAAGTTCTCTAAAAGGTTGCAAAAAAATGTATGTACCACGCATGCTGCTTGAGCAGTCTTTGACAATACTTGCTCAGCTTCCGACCGTCAATTGTTCGTAAAATATCCAAAGGAACCCCAGTACAAAAAAGGACTCCCTTGCCGTCCTTTTTTCGAGTTTAAATTAGAAGAGACTTCACTATGAGCGCCAACGCCGACAGCTTCACCCTCTGACAAGGGGCATGAGAGGCCACATTACGTTTTGTTAATCTAGCACGCTCTTGTACAACGAGCTCACAAACGCCAGCTTGTCTAAAGACAATAACTTTATAGTCTATCTCTATCTCCCTGCTGGAAAAGGAAAAAGAGGAAGGAAACGAGAAGGCCAAAACGTCAGAGGAACTTCTTAGTTATTCTTCTGCTCTTGGTCTCAGCAGCAGTAAATTAGACACGATTTTTTTTTTCTAATTTTTAAGGGTAAGCACCGGTCTCCCCAAGAGCCTGGGTTTCAAAGCTGCAGCCCCCTTAGCCCGTACCTTAATCCGGCCGTGGATTGAGCGGCACGTTCGTTTCTTACATCTTTTGACATGATCATAATCAAAACAACACGTGCACCATATTTTCAACCACGAAGAGTTACTACATTTAAGTCTTACGCACTTGGCGTGCACCAGACGCAGATAGAGGGGCTGATATGCTCTCTTGGCCAATAAGAAGCCGAAAATAATCCTCTATTGGTGGTCCGCTAGGAGAATATTTTCGGCCTCTGGTTGGCCAAGAGACCATGTCAAGCCCTCTATCTGTGTCTGGTGCAAGCCCTGGCTCCCCCCCTGCCCGCTCCTCATCTCTCTCGCTGTTGCGGGTGTTGCTTCCCCGCAGTGCGATTCTGCTTGCTGAGAAGCGCGCTCAACGGGGCTCACGCGGGCACACATGAGCTATGAAAACAGGCGCCAGGCGAAAATTTCCATAGCACAACACAATTGCGCTCACGCTGTGACGTGGCGGCATGGCCTAGGTCCAAATCACAGCGTCCGCGAAAGTTGCAATTAAAACTGCCGTGCGGTGCACGTTCTCATCGCTCATGTGTTCCCTGCTTAATGGTCTATACTAGACAACTTTTTGGCCCGATGAAGGAGCGTAGTGTCGTTTTGAGTTGTCATGTGCTTTCGAAACAGACCACGATAAACAACATTTTAAGGGATGAAAATTGTTTCGTGATTGGCATGCCTGCTTATGATCAGTAGGATTATGTAGAGGAAATCATCAAATATCTGCATGATCAGTAGGATTATGTAGACGAAATCATCATGCAAATATCTGCTTTCTTTGTGTAGCCATTCATGTGGCAAATCATATTTTTATCTTACATCACATTTAGATAAATTACTGAAAATTCAAACGAAATCCGTGGCTTCCTGTAGTTTGAATTAGTGAGAGTCTATTGCATTTCTGGTGCAATCTCGACAGCTCGGTGTTACTTACCGAAACGAACTTGTCAAAAGTTGATCACTGTTAAGAGTGCATTTTAAAATATGAGCTTACTTGCAGCATTTAGAAAGATTTGAATTGTGATTTTTATTCCAACTATATTTTTTATAAACCTACAACCAGGTTACTTTGTCGCCAATTTGGAAAGCTGCACGAGAGCACAACACAGTTGGCGTACCCGTCAAGCTGCAGTCCCTAAGTGACGGAAACCTGCGGAGGGCATTACGTGAGCATTTTCCACATACATCCTTAATCACGTCTTCACTATAAAACAGTCCGTATAGACGATCATTTCTCTAATCCACTTCTTGTTTCTTGCGGCGTACTACACGGGAGTATTCTGGGTCCTTTTCTTTTCAATATGTATATAAATGACATTGTCTCTGTTCGATCAGATGTCAATACGATTATTTACGCCGACGATACCAGCATATTTATAACCGGAAATATATCTAATTAAATAAACAATAAATATTAAATAAATAAATAAGTATATATATATATATATATATATATATATATATATATATATATATATATATATATATATATACGGAAGAAAACGCACCTGAGACGGTTGTTGGAGTTTTTAAAACATATTATTGGTAAAGTTGATCGTCGTTTTGGCCTGAGCCAGACCTTTATATATATATATATGTATATATATATTAGTAAATAGGGCCAAGAAACTTGCCAGGGTCAACGGCGGGCGGCGACGCAGACGACCAAATCGAGTGGCGGGGCGCGCTTGGTGCTCGTATTGATAGATGGCGCTACGTCCTTATTGAGACGGCTCGCGACCACCGTGGTTTATTAAAAGGAACGTAATAGTTTTGTAATGTACCTTCGGTTAAAAAATAAAGGCGGACAATAAAACCAAAACTCAGAGTAAAAAAAACTCGTCTGCGTAACGACGGCGCTTTTGCGGACAAACGATTCCGTCTGCGTGTCGTCTGCTTTCTTTCGCAGGTCGGCTGCACCTTGCAGCGCCGCTCCCGACGTCATCTATCAATACGCGCGCCCAACGCGCCCACAAATGGACTTGGTCGTCTGCGTCGCAGCCCGCCCTTAACTCCTGGCAAGTTTCTTTTCCCTATTTTTTATAGAAAGGGAGCTACGCTTTCTAATTTTACAAGAAAAAAAACGACCTGTAAAATACACCCTTGACGTAAAGTTTAGATTTCTACCTGTAGGCGTCGATTTTTAAGGTCCATTTTATATCGAGCCTGGTGACTTGGGACACCTATATATTATTAAAATTAAAAAAAAGTAAATTCAGAAAGAAAACCTCACATATGAAACCGTGCAGACATTTTTTTATCGATTTCAATTTTAGCCATAGGGCGTGGGTTGCATGCAGTATCAAATAAAAAAAAAACGCGCCTTGAGTGTTTTAGACAAGTGTGCAAGAGTAAATACAGCTATTTATTTCTGATATACCTTTTGCTTGCAGATATACCGATTGAAAGTCGTTGGCGACGCTTCAGCTTGTAGTTTTCACATGTATATTAGTCTGTTACTCAAATTTCCATGCCTCTCAAGTATTATAATTGTATTCTTAATTAAACAAGTTTATAAGCAAATTTAGTTTACAAGTCAAGACAGAAAAAATGACCATTGAACAGGTATCAGTTAAGTGAATCCTGCAATTGGCTTTACAGCTAAACATATAATCAGCATTTTTTTTTTTTAGTGGGCAGTATATTATTTTGAATGACGCAGCATCTTATGGAGTGCGACAAATTCTGCGGTCGCGCTTGGTTGGGGCGGAAGCTGACCTTTTTTACTTGCCCATGACGTGCGAAAGCTACTGAGTCCGACGCAGTAGATTTTCATGACCGCCATCCGCGTCTTGTTGACATTTGCACCGATCTAGCATAGAGGAAAGCGCGCAGTATCCCTTTGCCACTCGGTTCCAAAGTGAAGAGTCCACGCGTACAGATTTGATAGGTGCTCAAGATGCACAGGTGCATGTGTGCTTTGACAGCTTTGACAGCATGGCCACACAAGTTGTCCGCGAGTATAGGGGCCTCTCGTACAAAACCCTATTAATGCTCCAGTTCCACGGCAGCCATGTTGAATGGGTTCAAGACGGTTTTTAGTTGATCAAAAGACATAAAATTTAACCTCAAACGTTACTTAGCTAGCATGTTCCCTCGGTTCTTGGGGATTTCGGGCAAGCTATTAAAATGAAGCTGAAGAAGTTCTTTAAGAAAAAGGGGGTTAAAGGTGAATTCTAGAAAATCTTTTATCCCGTGAGTCTGAATGTTACGTTCGTTTACCCCGAAGATGCAACTAAACGCGACAAACCACGAAAAACCTCCGACCAGTCACTACGTCATAAAAGGATCTTTCGGCCGCCAAGCCCGTGTCTCTCGCGCGGCAGCACGTGCAGTTGCAAGCTTGCGAGGTATATTCCCCCCAACTGACAGCAGTCGTGCCGTGAATTTCCGACCATATAGAAAACAGCGAGATTGCGCGTGTATATCTTTGCTTGGCGCTAAAGATGCGTGAAAGCAGAGATTCTGAAAACCTCCTGACATAAATTTATTAAAATAAACACGCGGCCCGCGGCCCGCAAGCAACGCGCTGCTGCGAGCCCCCGTTCCCATGGTTTGGACGCCACGTGCGCAATAAATAATGGTTTTATACTGTGGATTTCTTTCCTGTAAAAAGGAGCTTTGCTCCTATATAACGTGTTTGCGCATTTTGCAATACTTTGTTTTATTTAATACCACTACTACGCTTTAAGTGCGAGCTCTTAACTCAAGAAGGTACCTCGGCTGCACCAATTCTTGCTCAGCAGGAGCTACTGCCAAATATAAAGCTATGAGCTCGGGTTTCTAGCTCTCAAAAATACCTTTAAAATTGAAGTGTTTTCCCGTGATACTTTTACAAAAATTGTCAGAAAATCCAAATCTGTAGTGTGAAGAGATATGTTTTCTATATATGGGCCTGCTGAGCCTAGACAAATGTGCGAGAGGGCAAGAACGGTGTGTATTTTCTCGTTTTATTAGAAACTGCCAGCACGTTGGTGTGATGGTGTTCAAAATCTTTTTATAACATCAGGCGAGGACTCAAAGTAGTCGTGCATGCAAATTAAATAAAAAAATGATAAAACGGTGAGCTTACAAAAAGCAGAAAGCACAATGCCCCTGCTCTAAAAAGTCTCTGAGCTTTCACTGGGACAGTCCGCTGCTGTGCAACAGAAAACATTACTTTTGTTTATATAAAATTATTGTACAGTAGCAAATAGCAAACCGGAAGTTCCATAAACACTATCGCCAGCTGAGTCTCTAGCCTTTATTGTAATAGCTCTATGCCTCTTGTTATGATGTCAGGCTCCGGAAGGACTTCAGTGGTACTTGAAAATGGATTTCAAGCAGCCTTCGTGAACAAAATCCGAAACTAATCTCGATATTCATGATCCTCGAGGCTAAATGAAGACGACTTAAGTGTGTTTTTTTTTTTGTTTTTTTTTTTCAGATACAGAAGCGAATCATTTTCCTTCTAAATACATAGTTTAAAAAATATTTAGATAAGATACAAGTGAATATTGTTAGGTACGTTTCGTTTTTCTCCATCAACATTAACGTTAAGAGGATAATAATTTTACACTTTGTTCTAAGTATTATAATGAAGAACGGACGAGACTTTTCTCAAGTTTTTTTAATGTTTTTGGCATGCCAAATTTGGGGATCTTTTTTTTAAATCAAACTTTCAAACAAAACTTTAAAAAGAAAAAAAAACGGGTGAACTTCTTATTTATATTATTAGTACATGGTGTGAACGTATCACCCTCTATACTGGATCATAAAAATGAGAAGCACGTAGTCATATTTAGTCTATCATTAAATAAGTAAACATGTCACCAATCACCATAATAGGTTGTGCCAGAATCCCCAAGAACACAAGGAATATGTTAGCAGCAGGGTTGAAAGCTGGTCTAGTTGGTACTGCTTCATCGTAAAATAAGAATCGCACAAAAAACAAGGACAAAAAAGAGGACACATACAGGACAGACGAACGCTTCTCTGTGACACCTCTTTTTTGTCCAGGTTTTTTGTGCGCTTCTTATTTTATGTGGAATATGTTAGCTCAGCTAATTCTGTAATAAAGCTTTTAGATGCATTTTAATACATTAAAAACTGTTAAGTGGTCAATGTAATTGATATCACGGGGGTTGTTATTTTCTATTTTATTTAATTCCGTGTAATTTTGGCATTTTCTCAACGCTCCACAAATTAGTTCGCAAACGACTGTCGGACCCCATCGCAAATGTCACCCTCATCTTGGCAGAAATCGGAGCTCTTGGCTGTGAAGAGGGATGTTGGTTATTCCTTCGTGAATGTCCATCGAAATTGTCTCCCCTTCCTTGGGCAGCACAGTGAACTTTTGCAACAGGGTCGTCAGGTAGATGAAGATCTCCATGATGGCGAGCGTTTCCCCGGGGCACATGCGTCTTCCTGGAAATCGTGAGTCTTCTCTTGTTACACGGGTATTGTAAACGATAACATTTGTCTGGAATTCAACATACGCGTAACTCCAATGTGCCTCTCCTGTGTAGTATTTAAATCCCATCCGTTGAGTGTCAACGTTAATTGATTTCCATATTTTGACACTTTATATATTCTGCTAGAAACTTGATTCAACACTCTCCTTATTTGATTGACAATAAAAAACATTCCCAGTACTTACATATAATTAAAAAAAAAAAAAAAGAATGCAGAGTGAATAAAAAATGAGCAGTCAATTACCTGTGCTACATAATTATTATGATTATGATTATTTACCAGATCAATGGTTCAACTTAAATGCGTCTGATAAAATACCCAAGTTTCTTTTTAACTTTTCTTAGCATTACTCTGCTGGGTTTTGAGATTCGCATGTTCCTTTCTACAAGGGTAAGAAATAACTACTAAAATTCACGTTTTCTACATAAAAGAAAATAGAGGTTTTAGAAAAATATATTAATAGAATCATTAGCTATGCCCTATCAATATCCAATAGGCACCATCAGAATTGTAAGAGTACTTCATTTTTGCTGCGCTACATACTTAGCTTCGCTATATTCATATAAACTTCGTTTGATGCATTTATATTATCCACTGAAATCTTCATTATAGTCATATCGAAACCGACAAACACAAATCCGCAATACACATATTTAATTACAGCATTCTCAGCTAAAAAAAAAAAGTTCCAATGTGTGGGAAATATTTACTTGTTTGTTTTGTTCATATGCTCAAGGCTAAGAATTAGAGCGGACATACCTGTACTGAAAGGTATGAAAGCCGCTGGCTTCGGCAGTAGTACAGTGTGATCCGCATTCAAAAATCGGGTAGGGTCGAAATCGAAAGGGTGTTCCCACACTTCAGGGTCGTGGTGGACTGCCCAGAAATTAGACAGAACCACAGTCCCGGCGGGAACATGGAAACCACCCATAGTGGTATCGCGTTCAGCCCTGTGAGAAAAACAAACGCACAAAACGCTTACCACTTTAGTTTAAAAAAATGAAACACATAAGAAACCAAAACGCAGTAGGTATCAATCTAAAATAACACAAATGGGGCGCAGAACACCCTTTAAGCAGCTGGGTCACAGCTAATACCTATTGCAACTCCCGGCCCTAGAACATTTAAGTTAAACCTTTGTTAAACCACTATTTGTCCTAAATTACTATATGCATCATTTTTGGGGGATTTCCGACACGCTCATCTCGTTTTTGCATTGGAAGCCACCCGAAACGGATATTCCTGTTTTGTCCTCACGAACTAACAGTGCACCGCGAGCGCCGCCAGCATAAAAACCGCCTCGTCATTGATTCCCTCGTTCTTCCGCCGAAAAGATGCTCGCCTTAGCTCATTCTATAAAATTAAACTTTATAATTCAATTCTACACGATCAATTTCTCCCCCTAACCCCAAATCCGTTTATGCTTTCTCTCATCTCAATCACCAGCACAAAGTTGACATTCAAAGTTCGATCCCGATAATGTTTTATTCAGCTGCCGTTCCCGGTACCTCCAACGACTGGACCTAGATTTCCAGTGCAATTGACACCATCAGGGACACCTGGCAATCGCGTTGTTGACAACTTCAACAATCCGATCCTCACACCATCGACAACGTCATATTCAGCAGCACGTTCGTTTTCAGTTATAATCGTGATCAAGTTTTGCGAAGGAAAGACTAAATGAAAACGTCCGCTTTCGTCCTTGATGTTACGCGAAGACTAAAAGGCTTCTTGGTGAGTGGCGTTCCTTGCGAGTGTACTTGGGTTTCACTAGTGCCTGTACGCTTGGGTAAAGTGAGAAACATTCCTTTCTAAAGGCTGAACTCTATGGAACGAATTATGTGACGAATAACTGGCGAACGCCGCCCGACGGCACGCTCGCTTTTCGCACGACATAGCAGCCACTTTTTTTTATTCAACGCGCAGAGCACAGGCCGCCGGGCAAAATTCGTCGGTTAAAGGTTGAACTCCATGGGACGAATATGCAGCGAAAAATCGACGAATTTTGTTCGGCGGCTTTTGCTCTGCGCGTGGCAGACCAGACCAGACCGATCGCTCGTTGAACAGTGTCCCCGTGGCCCAAAACACAACATCGTCCTTTACGCTAACGGAGCTTACGCAACCGGCGCTTACGTGACCTTAAATACGCGACCTTGCACTTCGGCCACGGGTATTGCGCGACCTTGATTACGCGACCTTGAAAATATGACCATAAGGACATGACCTCTAGGACCAGCACTTGGCCTTGCGCGTGGTTGGGCCTATAAAGCTACCGCTTTATAGCTTGTGGACGAGGGATGAATTGCTGATGTTGCGGGTGTTTCTGTCTCTGATCATTAGTGCAGCTGGCATCGGGGCGGTCCTTTTAGGCCTAGTAGCGTTAGGCGTAGCAGCGGTCTTCGCGACGGTAATCTTCGCGAACTTCGTCAAGGGCTGCTGACGTCTAGCACTTCTAGTGTCAGAAAACAGTGCAGTCCTTAATGTTTTCAAATTCGCGTACCGAAAAGAAGGCTTCGAGCTTTGTGCCCTCTTCTTTCGGGGTCACTAAACAATACGCGATTAGTGAAATTCCCATCTAAATTCATGTATCCCAGCCCAAAATTCATTTCATGGCCCTCTAAATATAACACGCGAGCGTTTCTCGAAACTGATATCACCGCCACCTACCAGTGAAAACGAGTATGCCGCAGATAATAAAGACGCTCTTTCCCAAGATTATCTACACTCTTCAATATAAGTCGCATGTGTCTTACATCCCACACTTACATCCTAATGAGTCCCAGTGGAGTTGGTGTCCTCCAACGAAGCATCTCCCAGATGAAAGCCATGGTGTAGGGCATCCTGTGTCTGTCCTCCCATTCGGGAGCTCGTTCCCGGCCTACAATGTTGTCAACCTCTTGCTGAAGCTTCCTCTGAACACCTTCGGGGTCACGGGCGCAGTAGAGCAAATTCCACTCTATGCTGGCCCTGACTGTGTTCGTGCCGGCTCCGAACAGATTCAGGGCATTGCCCATCAAAGTCCGCACTGCGAGAAGTTCGAAGGTAGCCGGCAAGAAACCATCATTCCTCCTTCTAATTAAAGCAGGCAAATCTATAGTAGTCCCGGACATATTTTAAAAAAAAATGTAGCGAGTGGCCTATCTTGCGATACGTGCTTCGCAATTCGATTTTCGGCCTTTTTATTGGCCGACTCCTCAATCCTATTGGCCGAGGAGCGATAATTAAAAGCCGCCACGTCTTACGTTTTCTAAACTGTTAGTGACGATAACACAAGTAAAAATGTACTCACGATTGAAGCTTTGGTTTGTTCCGTTACTCTCGTTTATCTTCTTCAGATAAGCATCGATAAAGTCCCTATTCACGTCTGGACTTAGCGTTTTCGAACGTTGGTCGGCCTCTTTTCTGGAAATAAAAGTTAGGGTGCCTTCTTTTGCCCAACAATTCACGGTGATACTATTCTAGAGTAGACTTTAGAAATGTAAAAGTAACTGCAGAAACGACAAGATGTACTCAAGCTATCTCTGTCTTAATTTGTTAGAATAAGGAGCCATCAGAAAGAAATCATTTGGTCCATTTTGTGTAAGGATCTTGTCGGCCATTCCAATAGCCGACCCCTGGGCGCTGCCATCTTTGTCTAGGGAGCTGTGGATCGCGCTTTTAGCGTGCGCGCTGGCTCTTCTCTTCGAAGTACCAAACGCCACGCACGCGTACACAAGACATTCACTTGTCATTTCTTTCCTGTGTGACGAACGACAAAAAATATATACTTGCCTTATAAAATCAAGCATACTGTCCGCGAGTGCACGGACGATACTGGATCTGGACGATGGAAGGTAGGAGAGCAGCTTGCGCAAGGCGGGAAAGAAGTCCAAAGGCGATGTGAAGCTACCGTTCCGCGAAACCCCGCTTGCTCTTTTGTCGAGGAACAGCCGCCTCGGATCATCGTAGCTGAAACGTTCTCCGAATACGAGTGCAGTTATGTTGTTCGAGACACTCGACGTGATGACATTTTCTATTTTCCCCGGTGTGCCATTCCACGATTTCAGGACATCGTAGAGCTGAGCTATCTCCTCCTGTTGTCGCCAAAAAGAAGAAAAAAATAAAACAAAAGACCAGTCAATGCAATTTTTTTTAAACAAATTATACACTTAGCCAAAGCAGCCATTAATATCAAACTAGCACGCGATATACGGTAATCACAAATCAATCAGGAAGCGAGGAATGCCATACTTGTTGGTTATCATTTCTCTCTTGGAAAATTTGGTGACTATTGGTGACCATAGCGTGTTTTTCACAGATTTCGGCCTTTAAACAGCTCAAGACTTGTGAACGATTAATATGCCACCTACCCCTATCAAGCACCGGGCCCAGATTTACTATGAGTGCTAGGCCAATGTTCTGGGGGAACTCGTACTGATCGAGGTTTCAATGATTAAACAGAAGTCAAACGCTGTGGAAGGAACAAACAAGCTGTTTTTGTTTGTCGTGCTAAGCGCTGGTTGTGAAGATGGATCAGCCCCACCGTTAGAGATGGTGATTTTCCATCTTCCGCCAAGTTATACCACAACATCATCATTCCCATGGCAGCCCGCTTGATCTGTCCTCAACATTTGTTATTCAGATTGCTCGGCTTTTGTGTTAAGCCATCCCTCTGCCTCGTTTTCTTTTTTTTTTTTTGTATTACTGGTATTACTGGACAATTATATTGCATTCGTGAAACGATCTAGCATCACGTGACATCACGTGACGTGACGTCAATTTCCCCCCTAAATTTTACGGGGAAACTGATTTGGTGGGTAGGTTACGTGACATTAATATTTCCACTAAATTTAGAGGAGAAATTAAATTGCCGTATTGGTCACGTAACATCAGGTAACGTCACTTCAGTTTCCCTGTTAAATTTAGCGGCCAAACTGAATTGGTATGTAAGTCAAGGCACTTCAATAGGGAGATTTCGTAGACCACGTCCCCCCCCCCCCCCCGCTAAGCCCTCCGCAACGAAGAAGCCACTACTGCGCCTGCGCGCGGATGGCCTTGACTGTAAAGTTCCGGAAACTTCCTAATATTTCCACTACATTTAGCAGGGCAAATGACGTCATGTGACGTAACGTTACGTGCACTATATGCCAATGCAACTTCACTGCTAAATTTAGCGGAGAAACTGAATTGATATGAAGGTCTGTGTCGTCCCATATCGCAACACTGCGCGCGTTGCGTTATGGGACGTCCAAGACTTATACAGAAATTCAAAATCCGCGCTAAATATAGTAGAGAACCTAAATTGGGGCGTGTAGGTGTGTGAAGTCCCGTAACGCTATACTGCGCGCGTTGCATTATGGGACGTTACAGACCACGGCTTTAAAAAATGCGGCTTCAAGAAATCTGGAACAACTAGCCAAGGAACGTTTCACATTAAACAGTGATTTGGAGAAATAATAATACACAGAGGAGTTTCCAAGTTTACAAAGCTATATCACCCTACCAAAATCTATCTTAGACTCGCCAGGAGTTTCTGAGAAAGAGTGATGGCCTCTTCAAGATTCTCTAAGGTTTATAAGTACGCGATTGCTTTTCTTAGAAAGTGTTTCGGGCGTTTCAATTTTCGTTTTCCCAAAGAAACTTTGAGCTTTAAAGTTTTTTTTTTTTTTCTAGAGTACCACATAATAATTCCGGAAAATCAATCCAGTGTGACAGTTAGCTTTGAAGAACCAAATAATGAAACTCTGGAACATGGCCCTTGAGAGTAGTCATTTCTTTTAAACAGCGGTGATTAAAGTTTATTTCATTTCATACATCAAAAGATATTGCACCTTTATATGTTCTTCCATGGACTTCTTTCCGAATCCAAGGTCTCTTAACACGTGCATGCAGAATCTGCGGTTGTCGACCCATCTTTGTCCATTCATTGTTGCAATTCCTGTAAGATATTTTAATATTTATTTTCAGACTTGAAAAGAACTACAGGTTAACGTTTTGAATACTCGCTCTCACATGCAAGGTTAACTAAACAAAATGATAGAACATAACAAAGAGTTTCTACGCACTATTATTATCAGCAAACTCTCTTAAGCCTTGGAAAATCCACACCAAATTCATCAATGCCAGATTTGTATCACCATCTTTGGCTACATTACTAAACTCCGCGCATTGACAAGAAATGCACTTCAAGCCCTGCAAGCCCTGTTCATACTATGAATCTGACTACGTAGCGTAAAATTTTTATTCATTCCTTTTAATAAAGGCTTTCAATCAATTAGTAAGAAAATTAGATAGATATACGGAATGTCTAGCTCTCTGCTGTGTCACTACGTTAACTCACTCCTGATTAGAAAATCATGCGTTCTGCAACTAGGCATGAAGTTGGGCTAGTTGGTGCATTATGAAAACTTGAAAAGATCGCAAGATACAGGAAGGACAAAAAAGAAAAGTAAACGAACACAACACTGACTAGCGACTGAAGCTTATTTCTGCACGGAATAGAAAGAAAAACATAAAATGAGAAAAATAGGAAAAAGATAATCAACCCCCTTGTGGCACGTCTGCAAACATTTAAACAAATTTGCCCAATTTCTTTATAAAAGCGACTTCAGAATTTGCCAAAACTCAAACGGGGCGCTCAAACCCGTGTCCGTTCCGTGGGTAGAAAGAAAAACGCCTTGCCAATTTCTCTCGTCACTTTGTCTTGGTGACGAGCCAGAATCGTAATTTCCACGAAAACCGGAGAGCACATAAACCTATCACAGTGAGAAAATATTCTGGTGGGATAGCTGGTTAGACATACTAAATTACAAATAGCGCTAGGACAAGAATAGACGAAGAAGAGGACAGGACTGGCGCCTGTCCCGTCCACTTCTTCGTCTGTCCTAGTCCTAGCGCCAATTGTAACTATCACAGTGAACTGCAGGGTGTCCCGACGGTGAAGAACAAAGGGAAAGGGAATGCTCTCTGGCCCTAATATTTACACACCTCCCCGTATGACCTACGTACATCCCTACCACACGACAGAGGGATCCAATACACGACGCCCGTTACACACGCAACATACCGGGTGCGGTGGCTAACCGCATCACAGATAACCCGACACGGTTAACTGCGGCATAAAGACGGGACAACGTTAAAGGAGCTGAGCACACAACAGGTACGTCAAACTTCCCAGCCACCTGCTTGATCCTAAGTAAAAGGCGTGTACGTACGGCAGAACAACCGGACTACAGGATATCCTCCTCCTTTCCCTCAAACTCCAAAGACCTCTAAGCGCTTTGAGATGTGATGCAAAACACCTAAGACAACAGCCAACGGGAAGCTAGTAGAATGCAACCTGCTTTGCCTGAGACAAAAAAACTATTTCCGCAGCTATGGAAACAATATTTCACCAAAAAGGAACGTAAACAAGACACGGCAATGGCTCTTTTAACAAGTTTGAAATCGCCGAAATGCCGCGGGCGTCCAACGGGACTTATTGTCTTATGGCTCTAACAAAACCAATAACGTATTTTAGCAAAGTAATACATCCAAGACGAAACAAGAATGGTAACATGTCATGACTCTATGGGTTACATTCAACAAACTAACCATCAACTCCGATGCTTCTCAAAAGGAAATGTGTAGGACGGGCCAAGACGGCGTCTTTGTTCAATCCTTCTTTGATCGAGTCCAGGTCATTCAGCACAACGACATCTTCCGATCCCAGTTTGACTCTGTAACAGCACAGATGGAGGTTATTTTCATTTCTGCATTAAGCTTTTATTTCGTAATCTCACTCTCTTCGTGCCACTACAACGCGTGAATAGTACTTTCTACCGCAGTCAGTAAGCGATTCAATATTTACACTAAATTAAAAATGAAAGATCATTCTTCATGTAGCGACTTTTTAAATGGCGCACCATTTTGAAAATAGTCTAGTGTGACATGACTGAAGCTTTTGCCCATCGCTTTAACTTGAGTTTGTAGTTCATTGATGCTGTACCTAGCTGAAGTTTATTGTCGGAGTTTCTTGAAGTCGTTCCTCTCTGCTACAGTTTCTGGTTGCAGTATCGTGCAAGAGTTCCTTTGTTGTAGACGATGATATTTTGTGCGGTGCCCGAATCATCTTATTTTCCCTATAATCCGTTGCAACTCAAGAAAATAGGACGAGGGTAAAACAGGCCGGGGAGGGGGAAGCGGACGGAACGCTGAAGAAGAGAAGGGGAAACCTCCTTCGCTCTTTTGCATTCCGTCTGCTTCCTGCTCCCCGGCCCCTCTTGCCCTCGCCCTTCCTTCTTGATTTGCAACGTACTTTAGGTACCCTATCAGGCAGCCCGAAGCAAAACCTAACGGGAAGAATCGGAAGGGAAATGAGCGGCGACGAACCCAATCCCAATTCGCCAGGCGGTGTCAATTAAGAGCTATACATAGCTGCTTCAATATTCATCGAAATGCAAAACGGCTGCTAGTATTAGCCGTTCTAGTTGTAACTTCGCATTGCAGTCTTATACATAAAACTAAGCAACTTTAAGTACGAATAATTATCAATAAAATTACGGGTTTTATTTCCCTTTCAGGTCTCTGAAATCCAGACTGCATTATAACGGTCAGTCATGTGTAGCTTTTATGAACATTGGCGTCATATTCCATGAGTCAAGACTTGCGCATCATGCGCACTTCTGTAATATGTTATATAGAAGCGTTTTTGAGGGGTTTTGTTTTTCCTTAAAAGCGTTCATACGGCAACTTGACCTAATTACACCGATATAAACCAAGACAATTTGTCTGCGTGTTTTGTTGCTCATGCTGTCTGGCGCACGCGGAAAGTCGAGGCCAAAGTTACAGTTCTTCAGCAACACAGCCTAGCATTGTGGTGCCTTCGGAAGATTCGCGCGCAGTGTATAGTCAACTCTACGTTGAATTCACAGGATCCTGGAAAAGCAGCGCAAGGCCGCTTTACCACAAACAACGTTATTTTAGCTCAAGTGAATGGGCATGTTTCTCGTGGACCTCTTCATTGTTGGTGAGCCGAACCAAACACCCGGTGAAAGGTTGCTTCATGAAGACATCTCTTGGGTATCGGCCAAACATGCGCACCTTTTTGTTTCGCGAGCAGATGCGGCGTCGGTGCTTGGCGACATTGCAAAATACTTTCTCTCTTTTAAAATACCCGAAAAGAACGACATCATTATAAGAGATCTGCGGAAATAAGAATAATTGATGAGTTGAATAAATGCACAATGCCAACGACGCGTATAATGGCGAGGAACACTTTCAGTATACGATGGCGGTTCATAGCGATCTTGGTGGGACTAATTTAGAACAACTTTTTCAAAGCTTCAAAGATCCCAAAAAACCGAAATGATGATTGCCATGGCAACAAAGGCCCATCAGCCAATCACCTTGCGAGGTTTCGGTCCTTTGTACCTTATTAACCCTCCGTAATCGGCCAGCAGGCTGAGAAGGAAATGGCGCTACTTTTCCAAGATCCAGTGACTTTGCTGGATGTCGTTAGGCCTTTTTAATAATCTTTTTTTTCTTTTTTTTACTATTGATAGCATGTTTGAAGAGACATCTTATGCCAGCGCACAAGATAAAGTCGGGGTCACACTGCTCGCACGTCATACAAAAGGCACGGTGTCCGATGCAGTCACGACGACAGAATAGACCGCTTTCAAACGTGAGCGCCATGCAGTAGCCGCTGCGACAATCATTCGAGTCCGCCTTTGTTGGTTGGGCGCGTGCTCTGAGCATGTATGTTGGTCAAGAGGGTTACTGCAGCGTTCGTCATGATATCGGCTTTTCTCGTATAAAAAAAAAAAAGAGTGCCGTGTAGTCTTTCGGCAATGCCTCGGATCAAATCACGCGCTTTGTGCCCCCAAACAAATGACGAGCGTCAATGTTGCTCGATGAACTTTTAAAAAGACCTATTATCTGGGGACACGCCCGTAAGCGTTTTCGAAATATATTCACTTCATATATTTATATGTCTCGTACAAGTCCACAGACACGTCTCGCGCGACTAATGTAACAGGACCTTCGTACAAGGAAGAAACACGCCTTAGACAGTATCAAGTTTTAGGGAACCGTTTTTGCACATCCGATACGGTACGAAGGGCCCTCAGGTACGAACTGCGCATGCGCGAGCCTTCTGGGATAGCGCATGCGCAGTTTGCACAAGAAGGCCCATCGTATCATATCGGATGTGCAAAAATTGTGCTCGCGGCATTGCAGACCGATTTCTGGCTGCACGTTCGCGCCGTAAAATGTTCGCCGCTTCAAGCTTTCCACGCGCAAAGAAATGGCAGTCAGTCCTGCGACAGCGCTGACTCTACAGAGAGAAAGCAGGTCTGCGGTCACTGGGGTGAGACTGACCTCACGATGGGTCCGTATTTTGCCGCGAGTTTCTTGTAGGTAACTTGGGGACTGGATCCGAGAAAAGGCAGGTAACCTAGGACAGGGACACCAGTCGGCCCCGGAGGTAGCGGCCTGTCCTGAATCCTCGCCTTCCCCTTTTTGAGGCACAGCGCTCCGATGACCAGCGTTATCACCAGGCCAAGAGCGATGTCCGTTGCCAACGAGGAATAATCCTCTCGAAAGACCTTTATTAAAAAAAAGATAACCATGGAAGCGCTAAGTATTAGGATGCCCGGATGCACGGAAAAAGAAGGTACCACCAACCTATACTTTTAAATTTCTACTTTGCATGATAAGCAGTATTCAAGCAGCGATCGTTGAAACTCGTTTGGGAATGAAGCGCATATTGTTTATAAATATCGGCGACAAATTCAGCGCGGAACATAAAGCTACGTGACCTATACGTCACACGAGGCCAGGACTGGACGCCCAGACGTAATGGTGTCATAAAACCTACGTCAGTTCATTTGAAGTCGCATGACGTGACGTCACCGTGTGACGTGACCTGGCGTCGCATGACGTCAAGATTCGTGGCGGAAATTTCGCCGCTAAATTTAGCGAAGAAATTGACGTCACAGTTTTAAGTGGTTCCCGCAATACTAGGACGTAACCTGGCTCCCATATCTCGCGAAATTCAGCTGGAAAATTGACGTCACGGGACCCGAGGTCAGGTGACGTGGTGACGTCTGAAGTTTGCGGGAAAATTGACTTCATGGTGGTCAAGTGATTCGATACCCAGTGATCTGATACCAGGCAGAGTTGTCACGTGACACAACATCGCAATCTCAAACAGTGGTGTAACGTGACTTGAGTTCACGTCACACCAATCTCCCTGCGCTAAACTTAGCGGGGAATCGCACGGACCAACGAACGGACAGATGGACGGACGATTCAATTTCTGGGATTAGGGAGTTCGTTTTAAATACATTCGATGCTTTAATTTATTTTCTCCCGAAAATGTTCCAGGTTCTCATCGAATATTCACCGCTGTCGTATATAGTGTGCTTTTCAATATGAAGCATATGTATGTTACAATATAGAATTACATATTAAAGTAAAAACAAATATATAGCTCCAGATAAATGTTGATGGGAAACCCTACGTTTCAAAACCAGTTAGGCTTTTTTGAAAATTATTTCAGGCTGATTAAAAGCACGCGAAGCGGCAGCAGCTCCTAACGTCATCTTAAAAATAAAATATCCAAGAAAATTTGTGAAGAATCAGTTTCGTTTCTATGGAGACGGTCATCTCTTCAGCTCTCTCGTCAAGTCACGGAGGTCATGGACGTACAAAGCGGACAAGGCGCTTATGGACCTGTTTACGTTTTCTGTAAGAGTTGAATACGATCTTGTCGGTGAATAGATACGAGAACTTAAAAAGGTAAAACACCGAGGGCGGGGACGAAAACAGGACTTCAATGGAAGATGTCATGTTTCCGTCCCCGTCCTGGCTGTTTTATCTTTTCAAGTTTTTGTTGGTTTCCTGGCGTATGCTGCATTTTCCATGACTCCAAAACAAGCTTTCTTGAATATATGACCCCATGTCGATCACGTGCACGTACTTCACTTTAAAGTCTGAGTTTTTCAGGGGTGTCAGTGGCACTGCAATTGGTGCAGCTATCTCGGTCACGACGGTGAAACTCGCTATGGAAGCAATCAAACAAAGAGCGTTGGAGTCTTTCCTTAACAACCCCAAAGTATTATGCGCTGTGTGGATGATTTTTTCTACGTTCTCAAGGAATCAGACGTCAATAATTCTCTGGCACATCACAACTCCATCGAGCCGGCCCTTCAGTTCACCGTGGAATGCGAGACGGACGGTTCGTTGCCCTTCCTCGACGTGCTGGTGAACAGGCGGTGGGAAGATCCGAAGTTAACGAGCATAGAAAACCAACACAATCCCAGAGTTGTGACCGTTTCTTAAAAAAATGCAATGGATTGCAATTGCAAATTACCGAGCCTCAAATGTAATGGATTAACGTTACAAGTAACATTCGCTGAAAAGTAACGTATTACTTACTTTCTACGTTACAAACTACTTTCACGTTACTTTTCCCGTGCACTTATAGAGAAAACAATAGAAACAATATTGGCGTTTTTAAAAATGTTCTGCAAACCTCCTTTGCCTTTCATATGTGCCCCGCATTGTGGTAGTCCTATTAAAGAATAAAATAAGAACGTCCGTGCACTCAATTCGACTCCAAGCTGACAAAAGGGCAGCGAAAGCAGCAACCACACCCGCCGTGCTGAGCTTACGGCCACCGGAAATGATCCCAGGAATTCGATAGACATAGCTAGCGGAGATTCGATCGGAGATTCGCACGTAAGAAACTGATCTACGAAAGGCTCCCGCTTGAAAACTGGCTTTCCAAGCGTGAGCCCAGCTTATACATGAACGGAGCATACTTGCCTGCAGTAATGAAAAATGCATGGGTGCTGGCGCTCCTTTTCGAGCTTTGGTCGAGCGGGTGTCCGCACACTCAGATTGTTCCAGCTTCTGCATTACGTTAATATTTTTAAAAATTAACGAGTAATTAAAGTAATCCGTTACCGATATTTTGTAATGAAATTACATTACAAATCACTGTCGTAAAAACGTAACGTGGCAATTACAAAATTACTTAAAAACTAATTAATTACAAGTAATCCGATGCTTGCAACAGATTACTTCCCAAGTCTGCACACATCGAACTTTACCTCGAGCTTGACTCCAACCGCGTCGCCCAACGCATCGTTCGACGCCAAGCACTCGGCAGGCGAACCCAAAAGCCACAAGAAGAAAGGCAGCCCCATCGAGTCGCGCGCATACACAAACGGTCCCCTACACAAAGGGGACCAGGGAATCCCTAGCATGAGTATTGTAAAAAAAAAAAAAAAAAGGAATTCTGGTGGCTTACAAGCCCGTGTCCACACTGGGAACGCTCATGCCAAGATCCAAAGATCGTCTGCCAAAAGAAAGAACTCCAGGCGTAATTTACACGATTCCATGCTCGGAGTGCCCCGCAACCTACATCGCCGAGTCGAAGAACTTTCCCGAGCGACTTGGGAAGAAACAGCGGCGAAACAACACAGACAAGAGTAACAAGAAACATGCATGACAGGACGGCGCTGAGCGCCGTTCGGACGCGCATGTTTCTTTAGTCTCGTCCAAGTTTTTTTTGCCGCTGTTTCTTCCCAAGAAGTTCACCTCAAACGAACTAGCTTAACACGTCACATTGTTGCAGTTTATTTCCCGAGCGAATCCGCCAACAGAAGAACGACGTACGGAAGTTCGACATGAGCGCAGCGCCATCGCCGAGCACTGCGATACCCCTAGAGCAGTGGTTCTCAGCCATTGATGTTTCGCGAACTTCTTATGGATCGGCGGGGATGATGGAGGACACCTTTCGTGGTGAGGAAAAGGAAAACTATAGGGTAATTATGATAAAAAAATACTAAATGGATATAACAAAGTGCTTGTGTGAAGTAGACTTCTCCTATTGACATATACAAGAGAAAACGCACCCAAAATTTGGAACGTTTCTTCTCAATGTAAGGAAAAACAAGTTTTATTGCCGGGCTTGATTGAGGAGGCTGGGTTTTCCAGAACCCTAGAATGCCTTCACGGACACCAAACCACTGCTCTAAACTATTGCAATTTGACAACCACTGCCCTATACTATTGCATCGATTTCGCGAACCCGAACGTGATTGGCGCAGAGCCAAATATCCAAAGAAGGTTTTTCTTAAAGCCATGAGAAATCAAACACACGCTAGGATACCTAAAAATGTCCCCAGGGAACTTGTCCTCTGTGTATCCACAAGGCCTCTGCGACCTGACGAAAAATCTAACAAATAACCGTCTCCATAAAAAAGAAAACACATGTATTTATGTTTTATTTATGTTTTTAATTTTCAAGATGACGAGGTTAGGAGCTGCTGTTACTCCTGATGCTTTCAGTCAGCCCTGAAAGAGAAACCTTGCCGATTTCAAAACGTCAGGTTTCCTTAAAAGATTTGGTTGGAGCTATCTATTTTTTATGCCCACTCAACGAGGAGTTCCTTCTTTTTTTTTGGCGAATTTATTTATTTTAGGAATCCCATATACGTCAAGAACACTAGATGCAAATGTGTTAATGTAGTCAGGTCTGAAAGGCTGATTGCTTTGGTTGAACCGCCTTTGTGAACATGATTAGATAATATTTGCTTTATGGCGAACAGACATGTTCGTCATTTGTAGCGCCGAACGACATTTCATCGCACGGTTGGAGTTTTTCCTGGTGAACAATGGTTTCGCTTCAAGGCAAGGGAACATAACAACTGATAATGGAAGCGACGGGGTAGATTTGTTCGAGGGCCTGGCTTGATTCCAACCGGAGACGAAGGGACGAAGAAGGGGACAAGGGGAAAACACACACGTCTGAATTCACTTGACTCGTCTTATGAAAAAAAAAAAGATCAGTTCTAGAGGCTATTATTATTTTATGCACAACCAACACCCAGCTTGGAACCGAATTAAATATTTTTACTCCGCCAACAAACTACTTTGAACGCAGTACTCTAGGACACAAACAACTTTAAGCAAAGTGAATATTAAAGAAAAAGCTTTATCATCGCAACGTTAAACATAGGCAATATTTTTTTTTTTTTTTTTTTAGTTTGGAGCGAATTTTTGCTAAAATCCGACCCATTCAGGAAAATTCAGTAGAGGGTGTACCCGAAAGGAAATCGTGTTTGTTTTGTTACAAAAATAAACAGTGCATTGCCTAACAGCCAGTCTAAGGGAAAATGTAGCGCTAGCGGTCTAGAACAGGTGCCAAAATTTCAGAGCTTGCAAATATATTATTCAAGAGTTAGAAGTGCATTTCGAAAGGAAGGTTTAAATGGGAAAATAAGGGCCGACGAAATCCACACCTACATAGAGATGAATGAAGCTGGCTAACGGAAACGGGCTCCATTTTTTCATCAAGAGTTTCAAACAAGGATGACTAGCACCGTGAAGATGCATTTTTGGCGGTGTTTAATTGACGTCCTCAGAATGAAGCGTTGGCAGCGGTAAAATTTCAGGAACTAAACTGCAATTTATTTTAGTGCATATTATATTGAAGTTTTCATAAGCTTGATATATTTCCACGTAACAACGATCAAGTTTCTTTGTGTTTTTTTTTTCTTTTTAATATTCACTTTGCTCAAAGTAGTTTATGTGCTGCCCATCTCATGACAATATAAACTAAGTCTCTAGTCCCACATCTACGCCCTGTAGGTGTGAGACACCAAACTACCCTAAACTTAAAAACCGCAGTCCTAAAAAAGCAAACGAATAACTGCAATTAACACCAATCACCAAACAGGAACGAAAAAAAACACGAAAACTCACCTTCCAAACAAAAGATGGTGAATAGGACTCGTGCATCTCGTCGTTCATAAAACAAATGGTTGCAACACAGCTCGTTGTCCCCTTTGGTGGCGGTTGGTTGGCTCGAAGAACCGCTTCGTTCAAACCCCGTCCATCACAAACAAGTCGCTTCGCTGCGACGTCCTGTTAATGTCAGACAGTGGCTATCCCCCCGAGTACCCTCGGCGCTTTGACGATATCACCAAACATGTCGTTATCATTAAAGGGACCTTGATCTGCTTTTGTACAGCCATATCTGCACTCTTCTCGACAAGATATACTTGACCTTTATTACACGAATCAATACGTAAAACAATCGGTTTGCACGACCATTTTTCTCGTACCTTGGGGGAAAACGAAAACAGCAGATGTTTGGCTGCCTGATAAAACTCCTCGCGGAGCTGCATGGTGAGAAAGGTGTTCTCTTACTTAAAGTAGAGTCACTAAATAGGTCCCGCTTAGAGTATAAATCTTTCCATCGCTCATCACCCGGGCGAAAAATTATGAGTCGCTGATCTGTGGACGCATGCGCAGTGTCGGGTATACCGCACAGCAGAGCAACAGCGTATACTCAGGTGTTCCACAGCCAGCAGATAAGATGGCAGCGCGCAGAGGGCGATTTTCTGCGAAGGTCTATAGGCACTCTATCACCCGAATTGTCTGATGATCCCGCCAAGCCCTGAGCTTATACGTACAGTGTTAGGAGTATCAGCCTATATATATATATATATGTATAACTGAGAAGAAAAAAACCCTTAGTGAAAAACAGCAACAACGGACGATTTAATCTTCGACGTTTCGGCCGGAGTCCGGCCTTCGTCAGGAAGGCCGGACAGGCTTCCTGACGAAGGCCGGACTCCGGCCGAAACGTCGAAGATTAAATCGTCCGCTGTTGCTGTTTTTCACTAAGGGTTTTTTTCTTCTCAGTTTTATACCCACGCCTTCGGCCTCCCGCCACCATGCCCTATATATATATATATATATATATATATATATATTCATCTGTCGAAGACTGTTTCAACATTTTTGAAGGACAGAACAACGATTACGACTTTCAGATAAACCTCTATATATCCCTGGAAACAATGATTTAAACTTCCAAAATATGGCTGACGTGGCATTACTTTGAAGCGTAGCTTATAGAGTGGCTCCAGTGTAGAGTACGAGGCACCCAGAGTCACTGAATACCTCCGAGTACCGCATTCGATACAATGCTTGAACTGACGTTACCTCAGCCGTCATTGTGATGGCCCTGCGTGCCTCCTGGTGTCTACGTTTCACGGCATCGTATTAGTTTGCGTCGGCAAGGGCAAGTACGAGTGACCACTAGCATAATGCGATGATCTAACAAGGCTCACGACGTCATCGCATCATGCTGGTTGTCATTTCTACTTGTTCTAGCCTAGAAAAAGTGAAAGCCGCTTACAACTCCCTGTAACGCCGAATTAGAGCGCAGCTCTTGAGGAGGAGGAGGGAAGGGCGCTGGGGGGGGTTAGACTAACCAGGGGGGGTCACGTGACCTTGGGGGGTCACGTGACCCCCAATGCCGATGATGTCATCACTGACGTCACTGATGATGTCATCAGTGACGATGACGATGCGGCTACCGATGACGTCATTAGTGACGTCACTGATGGCTTCACCAGTGATGATGACGATGACGATGCGAATGTCGGTGACGTCATCAGTGACGTCGCTGACGACGTCATCAGTGACGATGACGATGCGGATGCCGGTGACGACATCAGTGACGTCACTGATGACGGCATCAGTGATGATGACGATGCGGATGTCGGTAACGTCACCGGCATCCACATCGTCATCGTCATCATCACTGATGACGTCACCGGCATCCACATCGTCATCGTCATCATCACTGATGACGTCACCGGCATCCACATCGTCATCGTCATTATCACTGATGACGTCACCGGCATCCGCATCGTCATCGTCATCATCACTGATGACGTCATCATCACTGATGACGTCACCGTCATCCACATCGTCATCGTCATCATCACTGATGACGTCACCGGCATCCACATCGTCATCGTCACTGATGACGTCATCATCACTGATGACGTCACCGGCATCCACATCGTCATCGTCATCATCACTGATGACGTCACCGGCATCCACATCGTCATCGTCATCATCACTGATGACGTCACCGGCACCCGCATCGTCATCGTCATCACCACTGATGATGACGTCATCAGTGATGATGACGATGGCGATGTGGATGCCGGTGACGTCCTCAGTGTCGATGACGTCATCGGGGGGTCACGCGACATCGGCGGGGGTCACGTGACCTCGGGGGTCACGTGACCTCGAGGAGGGAGGTCACGTGACCTCAGGGGAGTCACGTGACCTCGAGGAGGGGGTCACGTGACTTCAGAGGGTCACGTGACCTCGGGGGAGGTCACGTGCCCCCCCACGAAGTCACGTGACCCCGGTGGGGGGCTCGCGCGGTGCATTATGGGACATTTCCCATGATGCACCGCGCGGTTACGCCGACGCCGACGCCGACGCCGACGCCGACGGCGACGCCGACGCCGCTCAAGCCGGAAACGGGCCCCTAAGAGCTGCGCTCTAAAACGAATTCAATGGCGTGAAACGTTAGTTGCAAAGGATACGGTCTCGCCAGGTCTCCGCAATGGTCGCTGGTGCGACGTCAGTGCAAGGCATGTGCGAGGCATCTTGCACTAACAACGCCACCATTGGGGCGTCTTTGTTATTGAACGCGCGTGCTTTCCCCTGATAAAATTTCTTTTTCTCGCTTAGGACAAGTGGGATTAACCAGCAGAATGATGTGATGACGTCACGTGCAAGTCATGTATAGACCAACTCAACTCTCTGACGTCACGCCGCTGCGGTGGCGCTGCTGTCGGCACTGGGCATGCGCAGGTGATCACCTACGCCGGCTCTGGTTTCTACGCGCGCGCAGTGCCCTCGCCTGGTGGGCAAACGCGGGCTTGTTGTAAACAATGTGTTGGTCGATAGGTTCGCTTGACCGGAAGTGTTGAGCCAACCAAAGTGTCTGGATTACTGGTCCTCTGGAATGGTAAATGGTGTGTGTTATTAAGGCGGAAGCCTTATATGTCTCATCCTTCAGTCGACCCTTAAAGTCCTTGAGCGAAAAGGCGTTGGTGGCTCGAAAGGTACCAAAACAAAAGGTATTAATGTAACACTTCGTCTCATTCCACGTTCACTGCAAATTGCTTTCGTCATGGTCATTCATGCAATGAGGGTGCTCTCGGGCTGCTACCATCTTTGTGCTCGCCAACCCGATCGGGATTTCATTTTATTTTGACTTACTTCTCTGCTTTAACAAGAGCCGGCAACCGTTTAATGGTATCATTTTTTGTTTCGGATGAACGCGAGTACCGCATGCTCGGTCGTGCGAACTGTTGCAGAATACAGATTTGTTGTAAAGGTTTGAGTAATATCGTTGCGTCATAGTTTAGACCTACGATACGGCATCTCGCAGCGTGCAGTTCAATTTATTAAGTTTGGCACTACTCATAACACAAACAACAGGAGTGAACTTACTTGCACGTTGATGGAGAAGTATCCATTTCTGTTTCGAGAACACTTGTATGTATGTAGTCTTTATTTCAGACGAAAGAGAAGTCTGGGGGGGGGGGGGGGGGGGGAGGGGGGCTGGGATTAAAAAATACAAGCTTGTGTTCTGGTGAAACCCCAGCCCCTAGTCTTCTTTTTTTTTTTTTTACAGCACTCAGCAGAAAACAAAACAATTACTGAAATGAATTATATTACCAGTGGGCTTACGATAACTCCAGATCATAAGAGACTTAAAATGTATGTTTCAAGGTTATCTTTCAATGACCGAAGGGAACCGTTGTTTTGCACTATTTAAGATATAGTAGGGTGCGTATTCAATGCGTCTGGAACGAGATACGTAAGTTGCTGGAAGCCATAATTTCCACAAACTTTGCTTTTTACGTAATGACTACATCGTAGGCTGGTTTTCTGGGGGTTTTGGATGCGTGTTAAAAAAACTGATTGATTCTTTCTTATCTTAGTAAAAAAATAATGATTGATATTTTTAGGGTCATAATTTACTCTACAGTCAATATTTTATACTCCCGAAAAAGTCGCACTGAGTGATCATATTTCTGAAGGTTTCCAATAAATCGAACGACTTTTTTTTCGCAGTAGAAGTAATTTGCTGATATGTGTTTTTGTACTTGGACCCCATAACATTACACAATATTACAGTCATTAAAAAATAAGTGCACAGTATAGCTGCAACTTTCACCAATATGCTAAGTATTTCCCGAGACAATTTAATGACCCCATTGCTCTGGATATACAAATTCTCATTTTCTCAGTGTAAGGAGTCCAATTGAAGGTTTCTTCAAACAAGAAATCTAAAACTTTCCTTCAGCTGGGGCACTTCCTTACACTTGTGTCCTACATAAGTGTGCAAGAACGAAAAAATCTATTTATTTCTGACATACCTTTTGCTTGCAGGCATAATGAGGGCAACTTGTTGGCGATGCTTCATTTTGTAGTTTTCACATGTCTAATAAAGTACGTTGCTGTTGCCATTTTCCCCAACGATTTTACTAGTCTTCTTAAAAATGCTTGTTACGAAATTTAGTTTACAAGTCAAGGACAAAATCCAACTGAATATTGAACTGGTATCAGTAAAATAAAACATACAATCGGCTATAAAATTAGTTATATACAGTTCTTTTGGTGGGTAGTGGCATGTTGAATTCCTAAGCGTCTCCTAGAGTGTAACAGATTGTGCAGCCGCACTGGGTTGGGGCGGAAACTGATCATTTGCACCTGTCACTGACGTGCAAAAGTGACCGTGTTGATGAAGTACAGCTTCATAACCGCCATCCGTGCCTTTCTTCCGCTTTCCTCAACCCAGCAAGAAGGAAAGCGCGCGTTAGCCCTTGCCCACTCGTTTTCAGAAGTGAGGAGTGCACGTGTAGAGATTTGATGGGCGCTCATGATGCACTAGCGCGTGTGTGCAGTTAGATTTGACTGAACTGCCACAGAAAGGTCTCCGCGAGTATGGGAGCCTGTCGTACAAAACGCAATTAAGGCTCCGCTTCGGCGGCAACCATGTTGAATTGGTAGAAGACTTTTTTTTTATTGACCAATGGGACCTTTGAAGATTCATACTCAAAGGTAACTTAGTTAACGTGCTCCCTGTTTTTACGGAGTTCTAGGGCAAACTATTTCGTAGGTTAAATAATTAATTAGGTGATTAACGAGTAAATAATATTATGTACCTGTCGTTTTTCTCGTTAAGAGAGTAATAATTTTACACCATGTGCTCAGTGTCAAAATAGAGATGTCTACAAGAGCTTTTCTCAAATTTTTGTATCAAAGTTTTTTTTTTATATCTAAGTTGCGTTTTTGCCGAATGAATAAATATAATACTGAGTACGCGGTGTAGACTTATCACCCACTTGGCTTTAATATTGAATAAAAAAATTAGAGCACGCAACAATATTTACTCGTTCATTGCATGAGTAAACATTGAATCGATCGCTGCAATAGCTTGTCCTAGAATCCCCCCCCCCCCCCCCCCCCCCCCCCCCCCCCCCCCAAAAAAAAAAAGTTTGCAAACGACCGTCGAACAACATCGCAAAGGTGTCCCTCATCTCGCCAGAAATCGGAGCTCTTGGCTGTGAAGGGGACTGTTGATTAATCCTTGGTGAATGTCCATCGAAATTGTCTCCCCTTCCTTGGGCAGCACCGTGAACTTTTGCATCAGGGTCGTCACGTACATGAAGATCTCCATGACGGCGAGCGTTTCAGCGGGGCACATCCGTCTGCCTGGAAATTGTCAGTGTTCTATCTGCACACGTGTACCCTAAACGATGATATTTGTCCCGAATAAAAACGCACGAGGAACACCAACGTGCCTCTCGTGTGCAGCGGTTAAACACTTGCTTAATTTTGCTCTGCGTTGTTAAGGTTTACAAACTTCGACAAAGAAGGACGGCAGTCACTCACGAAAGGCGCAACTAACAACTGGGGCTCTAAACTCGTCAAACACAAAGTTGGAGCCAAAAGTTCGCGGAGCACGCCGATTGGACATTGGCGACAAAAGTGCCAAGTCATCGTCGTGATTGTCCAATCGGTTCGCTCCATCAACTTCGGCCCCAACTTTGTGTTTGACGAGTTTAGGGCCCCTGGTTTATTTTTCTTTCCAAACAAGCATGCTTGAAAGAAAAAAACACATTGAAAAGATAAAAGAGAGATCGACAGACATAATCAGATCTAACACAGTCATGCAAGTGTAAACACGTCTCTAGATAAGATATTAGCTGCGGCGGCCAATGCACGTGCCCGCTGCCCATCATGATGCGAAATCTTTTTTAGGGAGTCTCTTTCTTTCTTGTTAAGAGAACCCGACGGTTCATTGACGCACGTTCCGCGCTTCCCTCGCGTCATCAAAAGAGCCTCCATAATCTCTCGCTTCGTCCTTTCACTCGATCTTTCTGATTGACGTTGCTCCAAATAACGCATCACAGGGGCATTTAGTACAATGTGCTGCGAAATTTCCTGCGGCTTGCAACTGTTCACACGCGCATTCGTGCTCGCGTGGCCTCTCATTTAAACAACTGCCCGTTTGCCCTCTATAATAATTTACGCGCAATAAAGGTACGTTGTACACCACACCCTTAAAGCACTCTGCAAACTGGCACCGGTGTCGTACTTGACACCTCACTTGACTCCCCCCGTGTGATCTCCCGATTTATTGACCATGTAACATAAACCTTTAAACTTAAAAGTGGCGAATAATACTTCAATTTTTTAGCTTGTAAGAGATGTTGTGGATTTAGGGTAGAACTACCACACTTTTCTTCACCACCAGCCTATCTTAGGTTTTGCCGCTGCCTTTCAGTTCGTTTAGAGATTCTTTGGCTACCGTCACCAGAAGTGTTTTTGGAGGCCACTTGTTCTAGACCAGGGGTCTCAAACACGCGGCCCGCGGTCCGCATTCGGTCCGCGACTCGCTGGGACGCGGCCCGCAGGCGACCTGCTACGTGTCCCACTTCCCATGTATCAAGCGCAAGAAATGGCATGAGATCTCATCTCGTCGATTTATTTTTTCTTGAAAATTAGCGCTGCTCTTTCAACGTATTCACACTGTTTATACTTATCTCTGTTCATTCGCTCTTTGTTTCGATTTAGTTTTTCCTTCCCGACGTTTTTGTACTGCACAATAATTTTACCCCTAGGCTGCAAGTGCAAACTGTGCGTTGAAGGATGCATCTCGGCTGCGCGAACTCTCAATCACCTGGATCAATTTCCAAAGCTAAAGCTACACACTCAAAATTCCCGCCTTAAAAAAAAAAAAAGAAAACGTTAAAGGACAGGTATTTGTTTAGACCGTTGTAATAAATATTGCCATGAAAGCAGAAACTCTAAAATTAACTGATTGTTTTTTTAGGGACATGCTGAGCTCGATTAAGTTCTGAGTGAATTGAGCAACGAGAGCGACAATGTTCTTATCTCTCTTGTTTAATTAAAAATACCAGCACGTTGGCCTGGGCGGTGTCATTTTAATTCTTGTTACTATACATCAAGCAGGGGCCCAAATAGTCATATAAACTAATAAAATCCAAAAATGTCACTGGCAAAACTGTATTTACAAAATGCATAGAGCTCGAGGTCTCTTCAGTTTAAGATCTTTTGAATTCTCTCATGTTAACCCTCGACCTTTCGGCGTAAGCTATGCAGTCCCTATACTCAAATGAGTTTGAGACCTTTGTTCTAGACGTTCAGTCTGCCGTCTCAGGTCGCCATTCACCCTGGGGGAACATGATTTTCTCATGGCCTGCGATAAGCACCATGAGGCGACACTTCTCTTAACTAGCTTAGTGTGGGCAAGTTCGTAAGGTAAAATTCCCTTCTTCCCTCACGTCTTTAAACCTCAGCGGCGAAGTACAAGCATAATGAAAAACCAACCAGCCCAAACCAAAGCTTTATTAAACACTTGCGTACGGTGTCAAAGTTAGTCGGTTGTCGTATGTTTACCGTTCATATTTTCTGCTAGAAACTTGATATAACCCTCTTCTGGTTGAATTGTAAAAACATTCCCATTATTTATTTTAAATAAAAAACAAAAAAAAACTAATACAGAGTCAATAATATACTGGGCAGTCAAGTACCCGCGCCGCATTATTATTATTAGTTTTTACTAGATTATTGGTTCAACTTGAATGTGTATGAGAAAAACACGCAAGTTTATTACTGTTGTTGGTATTACTCTGCTGGTTTGTAAACTTCGCATGTTCCTTACTACAAGAGTAAAACAAATATTAATAAAACACGTTTATCCACAACAGAGGCTATCTAAAATAAATAGAGGTTTTATTAAAGATATTTAGGAAATCAATAGTTTTTCTTTATAAATATCCACAAGGCGTTACCAGAATTGTAAGAGTAGTTCATATTTGCTTCGCTACATACTTACCTTCGCTCTATCCGTATAACTTCGTTTTATGCATATATTTATTGCTTTAATATATTCGTTATATTCATACATATTCTGCCATGTACATACACACACAATATACGTATTTACTTACAACATTCTCAGTTAAAAGTGTTCTAATGTTTGTGAAATATTTTCTTTCTTTTGTTCATATGCTCAAGGCTAAGAATTAGTACTGACATACCTGTACTGAAAGGCATGAGAGCCGCTGGCTTCGGCAGTAGTACAGTGTGATCCGCATTCAAAAATCGAGTAGGGTCGAAATCGAAAGGATGTTCCCACACCTTAGGATCGTGGTGGACTGCCCAGAAATTAGAAAGAACCACAGTCTCGGCGGGAACGTGGAAACCACCTATAGTGGTATCGCGATCAACCCTGTGAAGAGAAAAAAGAAAATGCTTACCATCTTTTTAATGAAACCCATAAGAAACTGAAACGCATTGTGGAGCGTCAGTTTGTCTGCTTTTTTTGCAAGGGGGTTGTGGTGACGTCAGAACACCGAGTTCAGATTGGCTCTGATTGAAGGATAGTAGGTAGACCTCAAGGCAGCTTGCCTTCGTGTCTACCCACTATACTTCAATCAGAGCCAATCAGAACTCTGCGTTCTGACGTCACCTCAACCCCTGCAAACGAAGCAGACAAACTCGCGCACCGCATTAGCACCTTAACAGATTCTGAGCTCTTCACGAGTGCCAAGAAAAATAATAACAATAACAATAATAATTTTAATATCCCCGTTGATTGTTCCTAACTTCTAATTTTAGTTGTGTTATTGTCTATTTTTCCCCCGGTCTCCCCTTTTGTAATGCCTTCGAGCTTTCAGGGAACGAAACATAAAAATATAAATGCATCATACAAGAGATGTATATGTAAAGGCAAATACCCAGTACTAACTGGTCCACATATCTGCAAGTCTCCAGACACTGTCTAGGACGTGTTTCTTCCTCCTATGAACGGTCTTGTCAGATTAGTCAGTTTTAAGGAACCGTTTTTGCCTGTCCGTTTTTTTTAGTTAGCGCATGCGCAGTTCGTACCGGAGCACCTAACGTACCGTATCGGATGTGCAAATACCGTTCCATAAAACTCTGTATTATTCATGCAAAAAACGTCTGCAGGCATTCACGCAGCATACATATGTAGAAAGAAAACATGCTTCGATCAAACTTGACACGTGTCCCCAGGTAATTATGTCACCATCTCCGCAGTAAACACCGTGTCAAAAATCAAAGTCAAATTGGACGTTTTAGTGGTTTATACAGAGTAAGGTTGGTCTGTCAGGTAGAGGCGACACTGGTTTACACTGTAGATGAACAATTTTGCCAGTGGAGTGTGTCTATTGTAGGATGTATAAGCGGTGTTTTTGTTTGTGATCAGTGTTTCTTTGCTTTCATATTTGGCATCTATACACTGTTTTTTGAGCAACAGCGCGCCCTGCATAAAGCCGAATTACTATAGAAACCAGGCCCTTAAATTAATTCGGTCATTTTTATCGAATCCTCGATTACTAAAATTGCGTCGAATTTGGTGCGATAGCTCACCACTAAAAACTTGAGCCCCTCTATGTTCCAGGAGCTTCAAGCTCATTTCCGTTAAACTTTGGGTTTCTTCCCGAGCATGACGGATATCAGCCAATCGGGGAACTTGACTGGCACTATTCTCCAAACCATTCAGAATCCCGCATTGCGATAACGTACAGTGTGCTTAAGTGTTAAAATGTCCATGAAGGATATTGGGTTGGAATGTTTCTCACTTTACACAATTTTAGTGGCCCTGTAAAGACGTAAAATAGACTTCCAAGCGTCACCACTGACAAAGAATCTACTTGGTCGCCTCGTAATTTCAAGCATAAAAGTGAACGTTTTGTGTGAGTCTCTTTTCAGCAAAACTTGATGACGAAGCTGTGGCGTGGCGATTGCAATGTTGGTGTTGTTAACAATGCGATCCCCAGGAGTTCCCCATCAATCTTTCCGATACCAAAGGTTACAATATTTGAAAGGGCGATTCAACATTGTATGTCCTTTCAGTGAATGCCGCGTAAACGTATTTCTTGACATTCATAATCTACAAAAAACGCGTTATTTCTTTTCTTTTTTTTTCTCCAGGCAATGGCAGTCGCAGAAAAATGCGAGAAATACGCCGTTGACTCCCTCAACACGGGGCAAGACAGAACAAGCGGCCACGTGGTCAGGAGCCCAGCATTTGCGCCAATGTTTATCATAGCCACGAGCCGGGGTTGGCAAACCACAAGGCACGCGCAGAGTTCCACACATTTTTAAGGTTGTGCTATACACGTTTGCAAGAAAGGCTCCTGTGCGCTGCCATTTTGAGCGATGCTGGCGCCCCGTACCGTTTCCGCCATGCTGGGGTGCGCCAGGGGCACGTCAGTGGGGTGCGCGATGACAAGATGGTGCCGTTTGCTGCATCGCCGATGGCTTACGTTAGCGGCACACTTACTGTCTCGGAACGCAGGACGAGGTATCCACACAGAACCGTAGCGTCACATATTGTAGGACGGGGCATCTTTCAGGGTTGGAGCTGACTTTATAACGATCGCAGCCTGTGTTCCTGCATGTTGTGGAAGCCAGAGCTGCCGCGAGCGCAGCCATCGTTGATGCAAAGGCCATGCGACTTTTGGCGCATTCTGAAGAGAGCGCCTTGAGACTTTAGATCTTTTTGAAAATTTTCGATTTGTTACCTGTTTAGGCATTTTATTTAATTGTCCTTGCTATTTCACTGTCGAAGACGACACGTGTACGTTTTATAATTATTTTCTAAAATTTCTTTCTGCGCTCAGTGGTGTACGCTTCGGCGAAAGACGCTTGGCAACATTGTACGACAACCAGCGAACGTCCTGGCTGGAGAGTAGGTCCGCCCCAACTTGACGCGCGGTTCGAGGTTAAGCCGGGATCCCGCTTGCAAAGGTGTATAGGAAGTATTCACTGACGGCCATAGCTGTGTGCGCGAATGCTGAGCGCGTGCTGACGGCGAGCTTCCACAGTTCTTTTGCAACATTCATTCCGTGCCATCGAGAATGTCGGTCTTAGCAGCCTATTGATGTGAGCTCGTTCTGGGCATGCGCTCTAAACATCAACCACAAATATGGCGTCCAGTGAATACTCTCTATTTCCGTTGTCACAGCGATTGGGCACGAGGCATTACCCGAAGACGCGTGGAGGGACTGATTGTCACTAGCCGAAATCAAATCTTCACGTAGTGCTCGCGTCCTCTGTCTGATCCACATTTATCTTTCACCTCAGCGGGAATCGCAAACCTTGATAATGATATCCCGGGTATCGCGTTGTCGACAACGTCAACAATGCGATCGCCGCAACGACGTCATTAGGTCTTTAGAAGAAAAGACTGATATAAAACATTTGCTTTTGTCCCTGAGATTACGCGGCGATGAGAAAGCTTCTTGGACGGTGGCATTCCGTGCGAGGATACTTGAGTTACACTAGTGCAAGTAAACTTGTGTAAAGTGAGAAACATTCCTACCTAATACCAGTTCAAGGTCCGTTTAAATTCGTCGTATTCAGTGGAAACGAGCACTGCGTGAGCATTCGATTTGGGCTCGTTTCTGTTATTATGACACGCCTTCGGATAGTGGCTCCTGCCCAATCGCTGCGACGACGGAAATGGATGAACCATAACAATATGTGGGACACAGTGCGTGTCATGTGCACTGCTAACACAAGCGCGTGGTGCTGATAACCGTGATCAGCATGAAATATGCTCCAGGTTACGTGCCCACTTATTCTGGTTGCGAGTTTACGGGGTGAATGAACGTTGGTTCGTTTTCTCGAATTTTTTCTGCGACTTCCACATGGTGGAGAAAAAACAACTATCGCGTGTATTATAGCTAGGGTGTGCATTCTCCGGTTTTAACCGAAAAACACCGATAAACATCCGTCGGTGACGAAAATATAAAATCGGTTAAAACCAAAAAACACCGGTGGTTGGATATTTTCGCCCTGGTTAAAACCGAAAAACACCGGTCGTTGCTAGTTTCCGACCTAGCGAAACCCTTTCCCCGTAGAGGTTCGTCAAACGTGTTATCTCGTGGATCCTGCATTCTTCCAGTGTTTATACATGGCTTGCAGGCGGCGTCAGTCCGCCCTCCTTTCTGGGGGTCAAAAGCGTCTATACTCCGTTTCAAACATCGCGTGCAACGCTGGGAAAGCTACTGAAGTAGTGCGCATGAAAAAACACACAAAATTGTGTTACTCCGCGAGATTTCGTGGACGAGCGGTACAAGGCGCTGCTCTTGCGATTCCGACATCTCGGTGGCGGTGGTTCGAATCCACTTAGGGCGCAAAGTTTTTTTTGTTTTTTTTTTTTGTTTTTTTTTTTCGCGACCGATTTTTTGTGCAAGATTGTGCGTATTGCGGAAGTGCATATTTCAATTCCTCTTTTCTTGTTGATTTTATTTATAAGAAGGTAGACTAGGGGCTGGTGTTCCGCTCGAACTTGCGCCGGCCTCGTCAAAACGGAAGAACGGTCGAGATCCAGGGCGTCTCTATTTAAAGCCGTTTATTTACATGGTAGCGTGAAAATCAGAGAGTACCTTGAGAGTGTGGTGGACGGTCCTTTATATAACGAATATTGTGATTAGGGGACCGCACTGCCATCGTTCAGACGGCTTGGCATTCCCTCACGTGATGTGACTTCATGGAAGTTTCCTCCAGAGTCAGAATACTCGCCGGTGTATGGAAGAAGTCATCCAGACGGCAGTATCTCGGTGCTCTGGTGCCGGCGCCCCCGTGAACCGGGAGTGATTCACAATAGACGCGTACACAACACACGGCACTCGAGATCAGGATCGAGTGTTGTTTCCTTTTCGAGGAAAGCAGGGGCCTCGGAATACAGACACGGGCATGTGCGTCGTTTACTTAGCCGACCAAGGTTAAGGTGCCTCAGGCAGACGGAGCCGACCATGGTTACGGTCCCGCAGGCAGAAGAACCCAGACGCTTCGGAATGCAATCACGGGCACCGCCTGCTGTAAGGTCCCGCAAGCAGACGGAGCCGTAGGCACGATTCATCACCGACACAGTTCCTTCTTGACGCTTGTTTCACTTTGAAGCCATAAGGCCGATTTCAACACCAGAAACAACAGGTGGCAGTTCACAATACTGTCCGCGTGCTCGGAACTTTCACGTTGCGAGGTCTTCGCTTCGGGGACGCCACCTTGCCAGACACTCCGGTGTCGTTACTGACCGTCTCCAGAACCTCACGGACCGACGTCTCCGGGAAACACGTTCTTGAACTCGCGTACACGTTGGCGATCACCTGCTTGCACTTTTGCGATATCTTCACACAACGAATCTTCGAAAATATCCGAGCAGGAAAAGAAAGCTTCCCGCGTAAGACGCCATCTTCACGAAACCGGCGAGGCAGGGGCAGCCGCACAACCCGAAAACCCGAAGCGAGTGCGAGTGCCGCACGAACGAAAACGGAAAATAATTTGGAGTAGTTTACGTTATCTTTTCCTTTTTATTGAAAAAGAATCGGTGTTCCCTCGAAATCATAACGCCACTATTAGTTACTAGCTACAAAGATGTGCACTTTTCGACTTTTTTTTTTTTTTTTTTCAGGGGCCCGCACTATTTTGTGGAGCGAACGTAGTCGCGGTCGGCTGTGCAAACCGGCGCGCTAGCTTTGACTACGTTGCACGCTATGTTTGAAACGGAGTATAGTGAACGCAGTGGAAGCTAAGCTCTCATATGCCTTTCCCCTATTGTGTCTCCCATGGCCCCCTTTTGTGGAAAAATTAACACTAGTGGAGGGTAGGCTCTCTCGTGCCTTTTCCTCATTGTGTCTGGCCAAGTGATGTTGGTGCAAGCCATGTATTCAGAGGTTGCTGTGGTTCCTGGAAGACACTGCCAACGTCCGTGTCGTACGGGAGCGTGCGTTTTCATAATTGCGGGTTGCAAACCACAAGGAACGTGCTGCCATGACGGCAGCACGTTCCTTGCGTGTAGATGCAAGCATGAAAGTATGCTTGCATCTACTATAATAACCAAGTGTGAGAAATAGTTGCTTCCTAGAGAAGAAGTGTATGAACTATGTGAATAAAATTGGAACTCTCTGTCTGTGATCAACCGCTTTTTTTTTTCACCGATAATCACCGTTTTTAGCCTCGTCGTGAGACGTTCCATCGAAATACACCGGAGTTTTTAAAATAAATAAACACCGAAAAACATCCGCCGATTTTTCTCACAAATAAACACCGGAAAGTGCACTCCCTAATTATAGCTTATGAGTGAGAACTAATATTTCTCATCGGCATAGTAAAACAAAAGTGTACCTTTATATTTTAAAGGTGCCATGAAATTAGTTTTCAACTTCTTCGTTATTAGCTTTTCTCTTCATCAACTCACAAATCGCACAGCGTCACCAAAGGTAAAGAGGCGAGAATGTACAGCTAGCAGTTCAAAAGGACAGTAAGAAAGAATGGCTCTCTTGCTCGGACCTTCATGTACCGCACGCCGCCATTCTACCCCTGAGATGAGTCCGTCGCTCAAAATTCGTACTAAAGTTGCTTTCCTTCCTCCACCGCCCGTGTCCGCCGCCGTACGGCGAGCAACTATCCTCCTAATTAAAAACGGCCATGTTGATGAATAGATACGAATACTTGAAAAAAAAAAAAACACATCCAGGACGGGGTAGGAAACCAGAATCTTTCAAGGTCAAAGAAGTCCTGTTTTCGTCTCCGTAATGGATAGCTTATTCTTTTAAGTATATGTAGCTATCCTTCGTTCATTCCTAAGCTAACAGTGCTGTAGATGCTACGTGCTCGTTGGGTCTGCCACTTCTATCTTTCGCCACATGGTCCGACTGGCTCGCAAATAATGGGGTCAGCTGACAAAAGGGAGGCTTCTGATTGGCTCGGCAGACGCGTAGTTCCCACCGCACTGTCAGCTTAGGGGTGAACGGGCTTATAGTGAGATAGTATACTGGCTCAGTGCTCGTGTCCACCGCGTGAGCTGAAGCCGGCTGGCGTGCTTTGGGTACCGCGGATGTATCACAGCGATAAGGCGCAAAGCTTTCGAAGAAAAGAAGGAGCGAAACAGTCCGCTATCTGTTCAAATGTTCGTACCGAAAAGCAGACTTTTGACTTTCTACCTTTTCTTGGGGGGCCCACTAAACATAATGCGATTATTAAAAATCGAATCTATATTCATCTATAACAACCAAAATTTAATTTCATGGCAACTTTATGTATCACACGTGAGCGGTTGCCGAAACTGAGATAACATATCCACCTACCAATGAAATCGAACATGCTGCAGAACATAAAGCGGCTCTTCCCACGTTTATCGACCCTCTCCAATATAAGATCCACAACCTGCTCGTATATTTTAATTTCTTTGTTGTTTTGTTTTGTTTCATAACCTATACTTACATCCTTATGGGTCCCAGCGGAGTCGGTGTCCTCCAACGAAGCACCTCCCAGATGAAAGCCATGGTGTAGGGCATCCTGTGTCTGTCCTCCCATTCGGGAGCTCGTTGCCGGCCTACGATGTTGTCAACCTCTTGCTGAAGCTTCCTCTGAACACCTTCGGGGTCACGAGCGCAGCTGAGCAAATTCCACTCTATGCTGGCCCTGACTGTGTTTGTGCCGGCTCCGAACAGATTCTGGGCATTGCCCATCAAAATCCGTACTGCGAGAAGTTTGAAAGTAACCGACAAGAAACCATTATTCCTCCTTCTAATTAGAGCAGGCAAATCTATAATAGTCATCTTGTAAACCCTGAGATGGGGAACGATAAAAAAACGTTTTTTTATCGTTCCCCATCTCAGGGTTTACAAGATGTCGATTGATTACCAGCTCGCCTGCACTCTCTCACTGCTTACTATAATAGTCCCCCACATCCTAGAAAATACGGGGGGCGGCCTATTACGAGTAAGTTTCAACGCTAGAGCCTTAAGAAGCTTGTGTCACAGAAAACCCGGCGTCGGCGTCGGTGGCGAATGGGAAAATCCCGATTGGTCGATAGGATCATGACGTCACAGCCACATAACCTCATGCGCGAATTTACGTATTACGAATTAAAGGTCGCCGCAAGTCTCACATGATTTCACTTCATAAAGTAATTCATTTGCCTTCAAGAAAAAATCAATGAATCTTAGGCGGAAGAGGGATTCGATCCAAAGACCTCTAGGTTGGAAGCCAGACGCCCTACCCACCACGCTTTTTTTTTTTTTTTACCGACTTAGCTTTTTTTATTATTTATGTAAAACAAGTGTTATTTACATGGTTAAAATACACTCGGGCAAAGACAGCGCACGATGTGGCCATTTAAACAACACTGGTTCGTGTACCCAGTCACATTCATACAGTGGCTTCGAAGTTCCGCACTTATCTCCTCCGATTTCGAGGCGTTTTCGGCATTTTAAAGCGCGCTTCCAATTCAGCCCAGCCAGCCATTTCGGGGTTTCCCACCTCAGCAATGAGGCTACTCGCAATCGTGGAGCCTTCTTCAAAGTGACGCCATGCTGGTTTTCTTTCTTCGAGAACCAGGAGGTGATCTGTGCGGGACTTCCATATTGCGTGCAGTCCAAGCAGTGCCAATACCTCCAAACATTTGCTGTCAGGGCCTGTGCCAAACTCAAGGAGCTTCGCGCTGCGCCAATTCATGTACAATTCAACCTGTAATCTACAGCGAGGTTCCGCCCAGAATAACTCTGTGTTCGGGCAAAAAAAAAAAACATGCTGCAGAGTTTCCGGCGTGCGACATAGCACACAGTTCAAATTCCACGAAACAAAGAAACCTTTCTTTTCCTGCCACGTCTTCACTGGCAGCACTTCGGTGTGAAAAGAAATAAAGAATTCGATTGTGGCTTTGCGAACGGGGTAGTTACGGAGGCGCTTGAAAACCTTGGATTCTACATAAGTTCCAAGAAAGGAGCGATAGAGCGGCGAGGGAAAGACCGTGTCGACTATACCCCAATACAGGGTTTTTCTCTTCACCTTGCTAAGGTACTGCCGAGAAAAGCGTGCTTCTAAAAATTTGATGGAAGCAGCGATTTTTTTAGAAAACCTCAGTACAGCCGCTGATGTAGCTCCTTCCTGGGTTACAACAAGCCATGGTGATAACACCCGGCCGCCAAGTTTAACAAATGACTGCACAATAACAGAGTTCCTCTGGCCGCGGAAAAATAAAAACCTCTGAGTTTAATTTCTAGGTTTGCAACACCAAACCCTCCTTTGGCTTGGTTAACAAAAATGTTAGTGCGCCTCATCCGCGCAAAGCTGGAATTCCAAATGAAGGTTGCGCAAAAGCGGTGCATTTTATGGATTTCGCTTGCGTGACATGGCACAAGTTGAGCTGCATACCATACAGTGAAGAAAAATACTGAGTTGCATACGAAGGCACGATTTAGAATGGAAAGGTTCCGACCGCGCCAGTCTTGCACTTTTGCCCTCAAACTGTCGAGGTGAATGCCCCCTTTACCACTAATAAGCGAATAGGGGTCAAAGCTGACACCAAGATAATTCGTAAGAGTAGAGCTCCAATCAATATTAATAAAGCGCTGTGGTTTCACGTCCCAGTACCCAAGCCATGCGCCTGTAGACTTAGCGTGGTTCATTTGGGCACCGGATACTTCGCAGAAATCAGCAAAGTGCTGCACCGCAAGCACAATTTCTAATCCGGTGGCGGCAACAACAGTGACATCATCGGCGTATGCTAGTATCTTTGTGGCCTTCCTGGCAAGGGGGACGCCCTGAATCCTGGTGTCGCTTATAATTCCTCTACAGACAGGCTCCTAATATAACGAGAACATTATAGGCGAGAGGGGGCAGCCTTGCCTGACCGAGCCCTGAACTGAGATTTTTTTCTGTTACGCTCCCATTAACCAATAATCGTGTCGATATATCTTTGTAACATAGTTTAATGTATTTCGCGATTCTTTTGCCAACGCCACACGCTTCCAGCAGATTGAATAGAAAGGCACGCGATACCCGGTCGAAAGCTTTACTGAGGTCAATCTGCAGCACTGATGCGGAGAGTCCGGTTGCTTCAGCTGTTTCGGAAAGAATCCGGAGCGTGTGAATGTTAGAGGTAATAGATCTCCCCTTGAACCCGTAGGTCTGATGGTCGCCCACTACGAACTTAAGGCCCATCTCCAATCGTTTTAACAGTATCCTGGCCAGCAGCTTATAATACGTCGTTAGAAGGCTGATAGGCCTTAACCTATCTGATGTTAAAACGCTAAAGCCCGTGCTTCTTTTTCCTTTCTTGGAATTAGCACGGTGAGTGCCTGTCGCATAGAGGGTGGTAGTAGGTCCCTCCGGAGAATGTCAGCAAAGATGTAACATAATACGGGAACAAGAACGTCGGCGAACTTTTTATAGAACGCTGATCCTAAACCATCTACTCCAGAGGATTTCCGTGGTGGTAGTTCTTTTATTGCTTTATCAATCTCAGATTTAGTGATTGTTTTGTTCATGCGTTTTTGAATACTTATAGGAATTTCGGGGAGCGCAGTTACCCATCCATCTAGCGCCCCGTTGATCCCTTCGTCTTTGCCGGTGAATAGTTCTCGGAACTCTCTCACGAGTTCCTCTTCGATATTTTTCTGTTCTGTTAAAACTTGGTCACCGGCCTGAAGGGAGTCTATTCTGTTGTGCTGAGCTCGCATTCTTTCCTTTGTTTTAAAAATTTTACAGGGGTTTTCTTCTTTTTCTAACGCTCTGAGCCTGCTGCGAACCATTGCTCCGCTGTATTCATTCTCCATAAGACAAAGCAATTGCGCCTTGCAGGCACGAATATCATCGGTGAAAACGCCCGGGGTTTTGTTTTCTTCGGCGATTAAAGTTTGCAAGGATTGTAGTAATGCATTCTTTGTTTCCCGCGCCTTTCTGGCCTTTGCTTTGCTGTGGTCATAACAGAGTAGCTGAATCTTTTCTTTAATTTCTTCCCATGCCACAGCATCAACATGCCCCTTCTGTGCTGCTTCCGACGTGTTTTCTATCTGAGAACAGAGGGCCTCGTCGTCGAGGAGACTCTCATTAAGCTTCCAAGAGCTCCAGCAGAATGGTTTTCTTGTGGTTTTGTTCACCTTTCCTACCCGCAGCGCAACCATTGCGTGGTCAGAGAAGGCTACCGGAGACACCTGGTACGCGGTGACTGCCCTGATGAGTTCGCTCGACATATAAACACGATCTAGCCGGGCGTGGCAGCAGCCTTGCCAATGAGTGTAGCTAGGACGTGATCCCTGAGACGCTTCGATCGCATCCACGAGGTCAAAGTCTCGCAGTGGTTTATCAAGTTCTGACCGGCTGGAGTCTGATTGCAAGTTGCGTGAGCAATCCTGCGTGTTTAAAACACAGTTAAAATCTCCTGCGATAATCGTCTTTACAGGACTGTCAAGATACTTCCGGAGATTGGTAAAGAAAGCCTTGCGGTCGGCCGCGTCGCAAGGGTCGTGTACTGATATTATTTTAACCGACTCCTGATACCTAATCACTTCCACCAAGCAAACCCGGCCGTTCCTATCTGTTTTCCATCCAGGGTAGATCACAAATCCTCAGTCTTTTCTTATCAAAATTTCGCTGCCGCCACTGTGCCCCACCGCCCTCGGGAGAAAAGAATGATAATATCTTTCGAAAAAAAAAAAGATTCAAGTCATTCACATGGGTCTCGGAAGAAGGTTTGGTTTCCTGAAGACAAATTATATCGACGTTTCCTTTCAAAAGCAAAATTAGAAGCCACTGTTTTCTTACTCTAGAAATTAAACTGACCGAGTTAAACGTGGCGATCTTAAGTTGATTCATTTTGAGGGGCGTAATGTGAGGAGATAAACTGCGAAAAAATAAATAAAAAAAGATCACCGCTTTGTATATGCCTCTTGGCGTCTCGAATTCTTGGCGGCGTCACTGACTACGCTGGGTCTTGTCGCCGGCGGTCTTCAGGTGGGATACGAGGCATTGGGTTGAAGTGTCCTTTATTGGTCAAACCACCCTTCGACTTTTGTTCTACCTTGTGTGGCGTGTCCGGAGAGGGGCTGAGAGAGAACGGGTCGAGGGGTTGCAAGGCTAAGAAGTCGTCAGTCAGAGGTGCGTCGTCGGTGTCGATCTCAGTTTCTTCTTGACGCTCCTTGCTCAGCGGTGTGTCGGAGGTCTTTGCGGCTTGTTCAGTCAATTTGACAGGTGTTCCAACTGGTTCACTGAGGATACCTGCCCCTTGAGCTTTGGGTTCTGGCTCAGCGTTGGACTCGGGGGGACCGGTAGCAGAACTTGACGTTCCGGAATTCTCCTGTTTGTTCGTTGGCGGAGCGGGCGGTGGTCGCTGAGATTCGCTCTGTGTCGTATCCTCTGCTTCCTCCCCGTCCATCTCGAGGTCTTGCACATCATCCGTTGAATGATCCCCGTTGACGGTGGCGTACGTACGCACGCAGTCTTCAAGTGCATGCCTAACCCTGCGGCACTGCTGACACCAGGGTGCCCTGCAATGCTTCCGGATGTGTCCTCTCGATTTGCACCGCAAACACAGCGGTGCGCGTCCGGGAACCACGACCAGGACACCTCTGCCGCAGACTTTGAGCTGGTGAGGCAGGCTATCAATACTGACGCCCTGCTTCAGGCTAAGGCGCATCGTCCTCGTGGACGACTGTATGCTCTGAAAGCCTTCCGTCCTCCAGGTTTCGCGAGTGACCTCCTGAACCTTCCCGTACCGCCCAAAAGCTCAGAAGAGAGCCTCGTCCGGAACGTGGAATGGCACCCAGTGCACTTTTAACCGTACTTCGGAGTTGTCCGGGTCAAGCACTAAGCACTTCTTCTCTTTCACAGAGAGTTCTCGTGCTTCCACTAACCTCTGTTTGGCTCTTGCGGTGTGAATTGTCAGCATCCACAGGTGGTTCATTTGGTAGGCGCCAATCGCCGCTATCTCCTTCATCACGCGAAGGCGTTCCAGTTCGGCCCTGAAGTGGTCTACCCGGTAAGGGCGACCGGTCACGTCGCAATGAAGAAAGACGGTGTTCACAGCAAACATTTCTGCTGGCAGGGGTGGGAGAACAACACGATTATCGTCCGTCAAAGAAATAACAGATAAACCGCGGCCCGAGTTGGCCGTTATCACTGCTCCGTGGGAGCCAGCCATTCTGCGTCCGAGCGGTCCGAACGCCAGATGCAGAATCCGCCCTACCCACCAGGCTACGCAGAGACTTTTTCGTTTTCGGTATTGCATGGTGAAGACATTTCAGCACAGCCAATGGTTCTATTTACAATTTCCCTTGACTATTAATTCTACTTACAACACTTTAATGTTGAGTCTAATTGGGAATTCTAAGCTGATTTTCTAATCGCTGTCCCTTAATAAAAATCCTGTATACACAAGAAACGTCCCGGTCCAACAAAGGCATATGACTAAACAAGATCACACAAGAGCTCGCAAAAACCCTATAAAAACCCACAAGAACACTACAATATAACATAAGAAGATATAAGAAACTTCTTATTCGTTTCTTATAACTACCGTTATAATACTATATGCCCCTAAGGGCCCCTATAAGGTATGCAGGGACAATATAAGGTTGCATGCTCCCACATGAACTCATCCAATCACAGGTGCCTATTGGACTTCCCACACATATAAGATTTTTTACTAGAGTCGCATTTTGAAAATCCGGCCAGTTGAAATATTTCACGTACTTCATTCGAAAACTCTCTTTTTTTAGAAAAAGGTCTTTAGCAGGCTCGGCCATTCGAAGTCTGGTTGATATTCAGCGAAGAATCTTCAGATTTCTTTCTAAATATTTTTATATATTTGGATATAATATTTCTGATATTCATCGTATCAACCTCACACCAAGCAAAAGCCGTTTTACTTCAGGTCCCCACAACGTCGCTCTGTTTAAAAAGTGCAACATAAGGAGCGCTATAGCCCTCGCTTTATGACTTGCATCCAAGGATACGAATCGTCATCTTCTTCTTCTGTACCTGGTGATGCTTGCTCAAGAGTACACTGAATGTCTTGACGGTCAATGTTCATTTTCCCTTCAATTCCGACTGCAATCTTCTGTGCTGCTTCCTGATGGTCTTTCTCACAAAAAGTGTTTCTGTTCACCTCCAGCCGACTCTCATTATTTTGGGAGCCTCGGACGGTTTACTCCGCTGTTGATACTTCCGCCGCCTCGGTTTCCGTGGTAAGTGTAACATGCAACGCATCTTCTGCCTCAGTGGCGTCCATAATATGTTCATTTGGATCTTCGTCTGCAATGATTGCCTCTGAGACTCTGGCGTACGTTCTAACACATACGTTACCACTATGTACGAATCTGAAACACTTCGGACATTTCAGAAATCAACACTCCCGTCTTATGTGTCCTGTGTGTTTACTGCGTAAACAGAGCGGTGCACGACCTGTGATGATGATCAGCGTTGTTTCGACAAATATCTTCACCTGGTGAAGTACAGTCTCCGGCAATATGAAAGACCCACTGGGAGCGCGTGGCCGATGCGGTGGCTGGCGGGGGCGCTGCGAGCGCTCCGGGCAGTTCCATTGTGCTTCGAGGGGAGGACGCTCGCTCGAGGCTCGGCTAAAACGCAACGCGCTTATCAGTTTGTGCTGAGCCCCGAGTGAGCGTCCTCCCCTCGAAGCAGAATGGAATTGCCCGGAGCGCTCGCAGCGCCCCCGCCAGCCACCGCCTCGGCCACGCGCTCCCAGTGGGTCTTTCATATTGCCGGAGACTGTACTTTTTTGATATTTACCCCTGTCTTCAGTTCCATTCGGGTTAAACTGGTTGTCGACCTCAAACCTTCGAAATCTTCAGCATGCATGCATGTTTTCCTTGCAAGTTCAGACACGTTTCCGTAGGGCTCAAAGACCTTACGTACGACCTCGTTGGGTACATGGAAGGGCACGGGGTGAAGTCTGAGGCGCACTTCAGTACGGTTAGGGTCGAGCACCAAACACTTCAGGCTCTTTAGCTTGAGTTGCTTGGCTCCCCATCACCCGCTGTTTTGTCGCTGCAAATGGAAGGGTCAGCATCCATACGTGGCTCATCCGGTAGGACCCAAAGGCTGCGATTTCCTTCAAGACATCGCACCTTCCGAGTTCCTTTCTGAAGTGCTCGATCCGGGAGGGTCGTCCTCGGATGTCAGAGGGTAAAAACAATGATTTTAGCGCAGCGTTTTGTGTGATCAGCGGTGGCAGAATAACTTTGTTTTCACAGTTTGAGGGAAAAGACGATGATCCGCGTCCATGGGAGGCCGTTAAAAACGTTCCTTGGGAGATCAGAACTTTTCGAACCTCCAATTTTCTCGGTGTCTCCAGCCCACGCAGACACGCTTTCACGGGTTGGGAATGAACTGGGGTTTATATTTAGCTGCTAGCGTTCGAATCTTAAAGGCGGAGCTGAAGCGTCCTCCTTTAATTTTTTTGATTCGCGATTCGTTTTTCGGCGTTTCTATTGACCGAGCCTCAACTTTATCGGCTGGGCAGCGACAATAAGATCTCTAGGATTCGCAACGTCCAGCGTTTTTTAAAAGGCCACAAAAAAAGAAAAAAAACCTTTTTTAAGCAGTCTTTCTTGTCGAGAAATAAATTTTACGCAAAGACAATTTAGAGCAATACTGACGGCGCGAGATTTATAAAAAAATTCTTCGCAAAAAGTCCATGACGTCACGAAATGGTCACACACTCCTTCCACCTCAACGAGTAGGTCATATACTCACTCCACCTCAACGTGATGGCCAAGCCGATCCATCTCCCCTCCACGGGCCCGAAATGCCGACACAGAAAACAAGAGGAAAGGAGGTGACTAGCCACGAAAATTCCGCGACGTCAATATTGCTCTAAATATTTTTTTCGCGTAAAATATATTTTTTGACGCCTGTCCCAACAAAATTGCTTTAAAAAAAAACTTTTTTTTTCGTTTTGGTGGCCCTTTAAGCTGTCCGTGACAATAAGACAAGTAAGACTGCACTCACAATTGAAGCTTGAGTTGTCTCCGTTACACTCGTTTATCTTCTTGAGGTAAGCATCGATGAAGTCCCTATTCACGCCTGGATTTAGCGTCTTCGAACGTTGGTCGGCCTCTTTTCTGTAAGCAAGAGTTAGGGTGCCTTATTTTACTTGATAATTCACGGTGATACTAATCTGGACAAAATTTAGAAATGTAAAAGTAAATGCAGAAACGACGAGGATGTTCTCATACTGTCTCGGCCTGAATTTGTTAGAATAAGCAGTGTACATGAAATAAACTCTGTGGTTTCGTTTTGTCCGAGGATCTTATAGACCCTAGCTGCACACTTCTCCTGCTCATACTTGGGCCAGTGTGGCGCAAGCTTAGGACAAGCTTGAGCCAAGTTGGCTCTAGCTCATGCCAATCTGGCCCAAGCCTGGGCAGAAAAAGAGTGCTACCTGGGGACCGTCCCAAACCCGCCCTCTGGGCGCTGTCACCTTTGTCCCCGAAGCTGTGGAGCACGTTGTGTGCATGCGCACAAGCCCTCCTCTTAGAAGTATCGGAGGCCACGCACGCGTTCACAGGCTATTCACTCGTCATTTCTTTCCTGGGCTACGAGCGTGTGACAGATATATACTCGCCTGATAAACTCAAGCATACCGTCCGCCTGCGCACGGACGATACTGGATTTGGACGATGGAAGGTAGGAGAGAAGCTTGCGCAAGGCGGGCAAGAATTCCAAGGTTGATGTCAAGCTAGCATTCCGCGAAACTGTACTTGCTCCTTTGTCGAGGAACTTGCGCCTCGGATCATCGTAGCTGAAACGTTCTCCAAATATAAGTGCAGCAATGTTGTTGGAGACACTCGACGCAATCAAAGTTTCCATTTTTCCCGGTGTGCCATTCCACGATTTCAGGACATTGCAGAATTGGGAAATCTCCTCCTGTTGTCGCCAAAAAGCAAAAGACCGGTCAATGTAACTGAGTTTTAAAACACATAACGTATTTAGCCAACCCAACCGTAAAGATAAAAGTACCACGCGATATAATTACAAATTACGCCCTATTTGGTCAACACGTTTTTTTTTCTCTCTCTTTTGGAAACTTCGGTGAATACTGGTGCTTGTTGCGTGTTGTCCACACAGTTCGGTATTTAAACAATTCAACACCCGAGAACTTGAGTTTTATGTCACCTTTCTCAGTGGAGCACCGGGAGAAGATTTACAGTGAGTGTTAGGTCAACTTTCGAGTGTTTCAATGACTTAACAAAAGTGTCAGTCAAACGCTGTGAAAAAAAAAAAGCTGCTTCGTTTGTTGTTCTTAGAGCTAAATTTGAAGACAAAACAGCCCCACCGTTTGAGGTGGCCGTACTTCGCCTTCTGCCTAGTTGTGCTTCAACATCATCCTCTCCACGGCAGCGTACTTTATCTTCCCTAGAAACGTGTCACTCAGATTGGTTGGCTTTTGTCTTAAGCCCTCCTACCCCCTACTCCCTCCTCCTCTCCTGTTTTCTGCGGGAGAAACGACAGACGTTTCGCTGCGTGCTGAACGTGCGTCATCGCCTGCTCCAACCGATAAAAGGAAGCGCAAAAAAAAAACGCGATTCAACATTGCAATTTTAGTCACCGTGATTGGCTGTATTGTTGAGCAGAAGTGACCTGCGGTGGAGTAACAACGTTTTGTGTCATGTCAGCTCGTATTTTGTTAATTCTGTGTTATTGCGCTTCATCAGCCATTATACTCATAAACAGTTCGTAAGCAGCTTTCTGTTTATGCAGGTACTTCAAAGCTTGAAACATCTCAAGTCGCAACAAGTTACGCAAAATGTTTGTTTAAGATTGAACAATGCAATTGTTTTAAAAGCAATTTTACATTTAGAGTGATACGACGTGTACTATCGTTTTGGAATGAAATTTGAACACTGGAGCCCGCGGCCGTCTACCATTGCTGCGGCTCTTGGAAGCCACTAGAAACTGACAAAACTGTGAGATTGAGAATAAGGCGCAGCAAGGGTGTGCGTTGTACTCCGATGTGTTTGAACCTCGCCCATCCCAACCCAAGCTTCCACTCTGCGCCGGTGTTGTGCTGCCAGTTCGGCCACTGTTCGAATTTAATTCAAACCAGATAGTAGACTCAGGGAAAATTGATTTTTAGCAAAGCTAAGCTCCTACTGACACCGTGTCATTTTTTCGCACCCTCTTGTCAAAGAGAATATTTGCTGTGGTCTCTGAGAGCTGCGAAGCTCCTGCTTTAAGCCAGAGTGCTCTAGCCAATGCACTTTGCCATCGCGGGGTAAAAACAGACTCAAAGAAGTGATTTGGAGGCTACATAGTAATGCAAAGTGCTTGCCAAATCTACAAAGCTATATTGCCACACGCCTCTGCAAACAAGCTGAGCCATGGCCGAATGGTTATTGTCCTTGGCTCCTACGCAAAGGGCTCGATGTTTGACGCCTGGGATCGGACGCGTCTTGTTATTTCGGTAAATGTCGCGTTCTGGTGAATTCGAGGACATTGTCGTTTATTCTGGGTCCGAATATTCTACGCGTCGAAAATTCTACGCCGATTCTTCCAGAAGCTCACGCGTGAACATAAGGGGTTTCTCGTGGCGAGGCAAAGTCAGTCTCGCCCCAGCACTCGATTCTGCTGTCACGCTTATCGACTCCTGCGACGCTAATCTTTCTCTATTCTTGTTTTGGGCACAAGTTCGCCCAAATAAACGTTTAGTTTGTGTCACTTTTTGTCGCCTCATCAATTGTCATTCGTGACAATATCACGCTACCAAAAAGCTTTCCTAGACACACCAGGATTTTCTGAGATAGTGGTGTCCTCCTCAATATTTTCTAAGAGAATTGAGAAGTACGTCATTGTTTTTTGCGAAGCGTGTGGGAGAATCCAACTGTTTTCCAAAAGAGACCTTGACCCTTCAAACTTATTTTAGAGTACCGCATCATAGCACAGGAAAGGCAATCCAGAGCGATAGTTAGCTTCAAAGTGCAAAATAAGAAAACTCGGCAACACGGTCCCTCAGAATAAAAGTGTATTAAAAATGGTGTTGATTAAATTTTGTTTTATTTCATATATCAAAAGATACTGCACCTTTATATGTTCTTCCATGCTCTTCTTTCCGTATCCAAGTTCTTTTAACACGGTAATGCAGAACTTGCGGTTGTCAACCCATGCTTGTCCATTCATTGTTGCAATTCCTGTAAGTTGTTTTATATTTATTTTCAGACTTGTAGAGTTCTCAGGGCAAATGTTTTCAAGGCTCGCTGCACTCAAAAGAAGTTCAGCTTAATCTCGCACTTTCAAGGTTAACTCAGCCGAATGGTGGAGCGTAACAAGTCGTTCCCTCGCATTATTATTGTCAGCAAACTCTCTTAAGCCTTGGAAAAAGCACACCACATTTATCAATGTGTGATTTTCATCACCTTCATTGACTACACTACTAAACTCGGCGCATAGACAAGAAATGCACTTCAAGGCCGAAATTAAGGTGCCTCTGATATTCCCGTACTCAAGCCCCGCTCATAGTTTCATTAAGACGACCTAACATGAACTTTACATTAACTTCTCTCGATAAATGGGCTCAAACAATTAGCAAGAAACTAAGAGAGATCTACGGAATGTCTGGCTGTTTGCTGTCTCACTACGTGTTGATCAGAGAATCATGCGTTTTGAACGAGCTGCCGCGGGCATTCAATGGGTCTTATTGTCTTATGGCCAGTGTCGGCGGCAACGCGTTACAAGTAACGGCGTTACCGGAAGCGCGTTACTTTTTCCGGTAACGTAGTAATGTACTGGTTACATTTTCAGAATAGTAATGGGCAACGTACTTACCTTACTTATTTCGAGTAAGTGTCACGTAGTTGCGTTACTTGTTACACATTCTTCTCAAGAGTTAGATTACACTTCAATTTTTTTCGTGTTTTCAGGCGCCAAATCACACAAATTTCGCGTCTCTTGCATTTTAGAGCGCACCTCTTAGGTGCCCGTTTCCGTGTTTCGCGACATCGACGTCGCCGTCGGTGCCGGCGTCACCGCGCTATATTTAGCGGGGAAATTTGACGTCACGTGACCTCAACGCCGATTCAATTGCCTGCTAAAATTAGCGGGGAATTTCGTGATGTGCAGGAGCGTGATCACAATTTTCCTTCTAAATTTAAGGGGGTACGTTGACGTCCCATGTCCTCAACATATTTTCAATAGACCGATCTCATTAGGTGCTCGGCGCACGCGTGTCGCCGCCATAACTTTAGTTCGCAGGAGGGAGACGGCAGTGCATGCGAGGGCTCGCGCCATCTCGTGCTCTACACGCGCACTCTACACACTCAATGCATTGCGGCAGTGGCGGCGTAGTCAAACTGGTTGGTGAGATCGCTCTATTCCCTAGCGGGGAAACTGAATTGGTTCTGAGGACACGTGGCGTCAATTTTTCAGCTAAATTTAGCGGGAAAACTGTGGGAGGAGGGGAGGGTATGCAGGAGGCGGAGGGGAGGGTACGGAGGAGGAGGAGGAAAGGAGGAGAAGGAGGAGGAGAGAAGAGAAGAGGAGGAGAAGAAGGAGGGAAGGAGGAAAGGAGGAGGAGAGGAGGAGGGGACGGTACGGACCCTCCTCTCCCCACCCTCCCCTCCTCCACCTCAAGAACTGCGCTGTAATTTCGCACTACAGAGACTTGTAAACGTCTTTCATATTTTTTGCGTTTTTGCTCGTGAGTATTAAGGTGGAAGCATAAAAAGATAAGGTAGGTATGTTCAATTTCTGAATGGACATAATGTTTCTTGAAATGTGACGCTTATGCATACCTCTAACATCAGAGAGGAAAATGTGTTAATTCATGATTAAAATATCTCGCAAATTAACGTGCGTTACTTCTTAACGGTAACAGTAACTGTAACGCGTTCCTTTTATTTTTTTATGTAACGTTGGTCGGATGTCCGTTACTTTTATTTGCAAGTGACAAGTATCGTATTTCTTTCTTTTCTTCCCGGTATCGCCTTCGACACAGCTTACGACTTGAACAAAACCAATAACGCCTTTGAGCAAAGGTTAACATATTCAAGACGAAACAAGAATGGCAACACGTCATGAACACTTCGATTACGTCCAACGAACTCACCATCAATTCCGACGCGTTTCAACAGAAAATTTGTAGGACGTGCCAAGAACTCGTCTTTGTTCAATCCTTCTTTGATCGAGTCCAGGTCATTTAGCACAACGACATCTTCCGATCCTAGTTTGACTCTGTAACAACATAGATGGAGGTTATTTTCATATCTGGAGCAAGATTTTATTTCATTGTTTCATTCACTTCATATCACTAGAACGCGTGAATAGTGTTATCTACCGGAGTCAGTATGCGACTCAATCTTTACAATACATCGAATATGAACCACCATTTTCCATGTAGCGACTTTTAAAATGGCGCTCACTTTTGAGAATAATCTATTGTGATATGACTGGTTTTTGGTTCCCTGCTTGTGGTTTCTTGAGGTTGTTCCTTGCACACACACAAATGACGACCGTCAAGGTTCGTTGATGGAGTTTTAAAAACGGTCGATTCTCTGCAGATGCGCCGTGAGCGTGGTCAAAGCATATTTGCTTCATACATTTATGTGCTTCAAACAAGTCTGCAGACAAACCTTGTACGACCAACCAATGTGGCAAGACCTTCGTACAAGGAAGAAACAGGTGACGTCACGTCATGTGACCTCAGATGGAGTTGGCAGACCGTCTTTTGCATGACGTATCGGAAGTGTGGCAGCGGCATTGCAGACCAATTTCTGGCTGTACGTTCGTGTAGGCCACTTCAAGCGTGCCGCACGCAAATAAATAGCAGTGAATCCTGCGACAGCGCAGACTCTACAAAGAGAAAGCACGTTTGCGAACACGGGAGTGAGTCTGACCTGATGATGGGTCCGTATTTTGCCGCGAGTTTCTTGTAGGTAACCTGGGGACTGGATCCGAGAAATGGCAGGTAACCTAGGACAGGGACACCAGTCGGCCTCGGAGGTAGCGGCCTGTCCTGAATCCTCGCCTTCCCCTTTTTGAGGCACAGCGCTCCGATGACCAGCGTTATCACCAGGCCAAGAACGATGTCTTTTGCCACATAGAAATAATCTTCGCGAAAGACCTTCAATAAAAAAAGAAGAACCACGAAAGCGCTAAGTATTAGGATGCCGGATACACAGATGAAAAAAGAAATTACCCCCAACCTATGCCTTTGAATTTCTGCACTGCATAAAAAGAAGTATTCAAGACGCGATCGTGACGAACTTGTTTGGGAGTGAAGCACATGTTAAAAATGTTGGATTAACCTAAAACTGGAGTAGAAAAGAAACATCGAAACGTAGAATAGGCAGAAAATTTATACAGGGGACGCCGTCCTGTCTATTTTCTCTTTCTTCTGCGTTTTCATGTTTCTTCTCTATCGCAGTTTGAGCTTACCAAGCAAGGTTAACATTCACGAGCTCGCCTGCACCCTTACGATATTTTCTCTGAAGCACATGTTGTTTATAAATATCTATGCTACATTTAGCGCGGTACATAACGTTCCGTGACGTGGCCTCACGCGAGACAAGGACTGGATGCCTAGGTGTCATGTTTTCACGAAACCTACGTCACTTGATTTGAGGTCACATGGCGTAACGTCACCGTGTGACGTGATCTGACGTCACATGACGTCAAGATACCTGGCGTCAACTTCGCCGCAAAATTTACCCGAGAAATTGACGTCACAGTCTTAACTGGTGTCTTATGGTATCTCGCGACACTATGACGCTACCTTGCCCCTATTTCTCACAAAATTCAGCTGGAAAATTGAAGTCACGAGACCTGAGATTAGGCGACGTTGTCACGTGACGTGACGCTCGGCGTCACGTGATTTCATATCACGTGATGGCAGGTTCCGGTACTTCAATTTCCCCACTGATGTTTGCGGGCAAGTTTACACCACGGCGTCAAGTCGGGGTGCCACGAGATTTGATACGAGGCAGCCGTTGTCACGTGACACAAAATCACTATCTTAAAAGTTGGTGTAAGGTGACTTGACTTCACGTGGCACCAGTCTCCCCGCTAAATTTAGCGGGGAATTGCACGGACGAACGAACGGACAGACGGACGGACGATTCAATTTCTGGGATTTGGGAGTTCGTTTAAAATGCATTCTACTCTTTAATTAACCTGCTCTCCGAAATTTCCAGGGTCTCATCGAATACCCCTGAATTGGCGTATATTTTTCTTTTCAACAGAAAGTATATGAATATTCCAATATAAAATTTGGTATTAAAGCAAAAAATGTTGCTCCAACCATATCTCGAAAGGAAAACATAGGTTTCAAAACAAGCTGTTTTTTTGTTTTTTCCAGGTTGACTGAGAGCATGAGGAGCAGCAGCAGCTCCTAACGTCGTTACCTTCAAAAAGTAAAATACAAAAAACATTTATAAAAATTAATTTCGTTTCTATGGAGACAGGCATCTTTTCAGCTTTCTCGTCAGGTCAAGGACGTCATCCACGTACAAAGCGGGCAGGGCGCCGAGGGACCCGTTTGTTTTTCCTGGCGTGTTCCGGATTTGCCATGACTCCAAGACAGGCCTTCTCAAAGTTATGACTCTGTCTCCATCCCGTGCACATACTTCACTTTAAAGTCTGAGCTTTTTCAGGCATGTCAGTGGCACTCTATTGTGCGCATCTATCTCGGTCGCGATGGCGAACCTCACTATGGAAACAATGAAACAGAGAGTGCTAAAGTCTTTCCCCAACAGCCCCAATTTATCATGCGCTATGTGGATGATTGTTGGTACGTTTCCAAGAAATCAGACGTTAATAATTTTCTAGCACGCATCAACTCCATCGAGCCGGCGTTTCAGTTAACCCTGGAATGCGAGACGGACGGCACCTTGCTGTTCCTCGATGTGCTGGTGAAAAGGCGATGATGGGACGATCTGAAGTTTACGGTGAACAGAAAACCAAAACATACCCAAAGTTGTGCCTGTTTCTTAAAAAAAAATGCAATGGATTACAATTACAAATTAGACAGCATCAAATGTAATGGAGTGCCGATAAAAATTACTTCCGCTGGAAAGTAACGGATACGGATTACTTACTCGTTACGTTACAAATTACTTTCGTGTTACTTTTCTCGAACATTTTTCAAGAAAGAAATACACAATATTGAAGTTTTCAAAAATGTGCCGCAACATTGCTTTCTATTTTTCATACGCAAGCGTTATATGGTAGTCCTAATAAAAAATAAAATATTTAATGTAAGAGAAAGAACGTCCGTGCATTCAGTTCACCTGCAAGGTGAAAATGCGGGGAAAGCAGCAATCTCTTCCGTCATGCCAGTACCTTGCGGCAACCGGAAATCATCCTTGGAGTTCTGTCGACAGAGCTGGCTGTGCGCATGCTCAGTAACAGTGTCTACCTCCGCTAGGATATTCACAGGCAAGGAACCCATCTATGAAAGTTCCCTTTTGAAATTGACCTTTCGAACGCAAGCACAGCTTATGCATGAACGAAGTATAGTTGCATGCAGTACTGAAAAATGCCTGGGCGCTAGCGCTCGTTTCTAAGCTTTGGTGCAGCGGGTGTTCGCACACTCGGAGTGCTCCAGCTTCTGCATTATGCTCATATTTGTTTTTAATGTAACGCGTGATTAAAGTAATCCGTTACCAATATTTTGTACCGAAATGACATCGCAAATTATTGTCACAAAAAGTAACGCGGCAATTACAAAATCACTTAAAGGTAATAGATTACAAGTAATCCGTTACTTGTAACAGATTACTTCCAAAGTTTGCACAAGCGGGACCTTACCTCGATTTTGAATCCAACGGCATCGCCCGACACATCGTCCGACGCCAAGTTCTCGGCAGGCTAAACTAAAAGTCACTAGAAGAAAGGCGGCCCCATCGAGTCGAGCGCATTAGTGTCCTTTACACAAAGGGAACCAGGAGAGCGTTAGGATAAGTACTGGGGAAAGAAGGAATTCCGGTGGCCCACAAGCGCCGTCTCTACACTGAAAACAATCATGTCAAGACCCAAAGGTCGTCTGCCAAAATAAAAAGCACAAGGCGTGGGTCGCACGATTTATTGCGCAGAGTCGTAAACTACATCGGCGAGTGGAAGAACTTGCCCGAGCGAATCCGCCAACAGAAGAACGACCTGCAGAAGTTGGAACGTGCACGCACAGCCATCGGCGAACAGTGCGATACCCCTAGAAGGTCGCATCGACTTCGCCAACCCGCACGAGATTGACGCAGAGCCAAATGTCCGAAGAAGGCTTTTCTTGTATGCATGGCAAATGCAACACACGCCAGGTAACATAAACATGTCCCCGGGGAAGTTGCCCTCCGTGTAGTACGCACATGGCCTGTATGACCTGACAAAAAGCTGAAGAGATGACACTCTCCATAAAGAAAAAGTATTTATATGTCTTATTTATTTATTTTTAATGTCGAAGATGACGAGGTTCGGAGCTGTTGCTGCTCCTCATGCTTTCAATCACCCCTGAAAGAGAAACCTAGCTGACTTCGAAACGTCGGGTTTCCTTTCAAGATTTAGTTGGAGTCATATGTGTTTTTGTCTTTAATTCTCACCCAACCAGACAGATTTTTGCCGAATGTGTTTGCTTTCAATAATCCCAGACACGTTAAGAATATTTGAAGAAATTTTGTGAATACTGTCTGGCAGCGAAAGGCTGATTGCTACGGTTAAACCGCCTTTTTGCAAACATGATTCGATAAATTATGTTTTATTGCGGATACACAAGTTCGTCATTTGTGGCGCCGAACGATACTCCTTTCGCGTGATTGGAGTTTATCTTGTCAAACGAAGGTTTCTTTCCAAAGCACGTAAACATGACAGCTGATAATACTAGCGGCGAAGTAGATTTGCTCAAGGACCTGACATGATTCTAAGCGGAGGCGAACGGACGACAAAGGAGGCAAGGGACAAACACATACGTCTCAATTGACTTGGCTCGTCTTTTCGGAAGAAGCAATTCTACTTGCTATCATTACGTTATGCGCAGCCAACACTCAGCTTGGGAAACGAACCAAATGTTTTTACTGCGCAGACAAACTATTTTGAACGGAGTATATATAGCACACAAACTGCTTTAAACAAGCTGGATATTAAAAAGAAAAAGAATAACTTGATTGTCGCTACCTTAAAACCGAGCAAACATTTTTTTTTTTTTTTCAATTTCGAGCGAATTTTTGCGAATATGCGACGCATTCGGAAAAACGCGGAACAGGGTGCACCCGAAATAAAAAAAAAAGAGTTTGTTTTTGTTGCAAAAATAAAGAGCGAATCCCCGAACAGTCCGTCTATACGTCAAAATGTAAAGCTAGCGGCCCAGTCAAGATGCAAAGTTTCAGAGTTTGCCATTTTCTTATTCAAGCTTTAAAATTGATTTTCGAATCTTTTAAATGGGAAAAAGGATGGCCGACGACCTCCACGAATACATAGAGGTGAATGACGCCGGCTACCGGAAACGGGCCTAATTTTTCCATCAAGAGTTTCAAACAAGGCCGGCTAGCGCCATGGCGATGCATTTTTGGCAGTGTTAGAATTGACATCATCGGAATACAGCGTTGGCTGCGGTAAAACTTAAAAAAAAAATTGTACTGCTTTTCGTTTAGTATACACAGTATTTAGTTTTTTTTCTGAGCGTGTGGTATTTTGACGTAGTAACAATCAACTCTTTGCGCGTGTGTGTTTTTTAGAGCGCAGCTCTTAGGGGCCCGTTTCCAGCTTGAGCGGCGTCCGCGTAACCGCGAGGTCACGTGACCCCCCCCCCCCCCCCCGAGGTCACATGACACCCCCAGGGTCACCTGACCCCTCCTCCCCCCCTCTGTACCCGTCCCTCCTCCTCCTCAAGAGCTGCGCTCTAATTCAGCGTTACAGGGAGTTGTAAACGGCTTTCACTTTTTTTTTTCAATATTCATTAGCTAAAAGTAGTTTATGTCCTGCCCTTCTCTCGACAATGTAGACTAAGTGTCTACTCTTACATTTACACGATGTAGATGTGAGACAGCAAACTACCCTAAATCTAGAAGAGTCGTTTTTTTCGCCCACAATGTGCGAAGAAACGAAAGAGAAAGCTGAAGCACGGACGCGCAATGCGGGTGGAATGGTGTCGTCACGTACCGGAGGGCGGAGGTGCCGACGTGGTTAATGCTCATAGTCATCGTGCTTGGCGTCGTGGATGCCTCTGACGGCCGTCACAAGTGCTCGGTGATCCGTAAAGTAGGTGGGTAAGCGCGGTGAATGTTTCTAAAACCATCCAATATTACGCGTAGAAACCGGACGCTGCCAAAGTGGGATCTCGCATAACGCGAGTAATGTTTGAAAACAAGTTTTTCAAGCAGACGCCACGGAAGAGTCTCTTTTCGTCGCGTCGCTACTGGTAAGATGCCGGCGTGGCCAACGGGAAAGCCCGACTTCTCTGGCCTCGCGCCAAGAGCTTACAGAAGGGTCTTTCCGTACCGGCGAAGATTCGAGACGAAGTTAAAAATCTCTGCGAAGTGTCGCCCGTAAAGCTGTCGCTTTAAAAACTGCATTTCTCGAGAAAACAGACGTCTGAGAGCGATAAACACAGCAATGACAAGACAGGAACGAATAAAAGACGAATACTCACCTTCCAAACAAAAGATGGTGAATAGGACTCGTACATCTCGTCGTCCATAAAAGAAAAGGATAGGATCACACAGCTCCTTGGCGGTCTGTGGCGGCGGTTGGTTGGATCGAAGAACCGCTTTGTTGAAACCACGAACGAGTCCCTTTGCTGCGACGTCCTGTTAATGTCCTTCCTTCCTTCCGAGTGTCCTCAGCGCTTTGACGATATCACCAAACCAGTCGTTGACATTAAAGGGACTTCCATTTGCCCCTGTAGAGCCGTGTCTTCACTCTTCTGGATAAGATATACACTTTATCACTCGAATCAATGTGTCAAAACAATTGTTTTGCACGGGCCGCTTTCGTCGTATCTTGCGGGGAAGAAAAGACATAAAATTTTTGTGGCTGCCTGATAAAACTCCTTCCGAGGCTGCATGATATGAAAGATGTTCTCTTATGTGGAGTAGAGCCACTAAATAGGTCGCGCTTAGAGTATTGGCACTTCGTTCCCCGAAATGTCCGAGGATGCCGCCATTTTAATGCTTCGTGCAAAGCCGGAACAATTGGCCATCGTTAAGATTCAAAAATGCGAAGTCCTGCGCTTATAAAGACGGCGTTAAGAGGATCAGTTTATATATATATATTTTTTGTACATCTATCGAAGACCGTTTTAACAATTCTGGAGGACAGAATAGAAATTCTTGCGATCCAGATAAATCTTGAGACATAACTGGCAACAATAATTTAAACCACCAAAAGGTGGCTGAAGTGGCATCACTTTGAAGCGTGGTTTATACAGTGGCTCCAGTGTAGAGTACGTAGCACCCAGAGTCGCCGAATGTCTCCGAGCACCACATTCGATACATGGCTTGAGCTGATGTCACATCAGCAGCTATTGTGGCGGAGCCGCATATTGGGAGAGTTCGGCAATTCATGGGTTTGAATAGGCGAGCATCTCAGGGCCAACCACGCGCCGCGAAACAGACCCTAGCAAAGGTCACGATCTCTAAAAATGTGAATCGACTAACTTTAGCCGTCTTAGAGCCAGTTCACACACTTGCGACCTCTTAGAACCGAGTACCTTGGAACCTCTTAATATCCCTTACGACGAGAGGACATACTGGCGCCATCTATTGGGTAGCAGTGTAAACTTGGTGGTAGGGCATATTTTCTATTTCTCTTGCGCGTTATCCTTTCTGTCTTGGCTCGGAAAGCATTTATCAACGTTGCACACGAGCCTTTCTTATAAGTATTCCGCACATTTGATCGCGGAAATCCCGCAAAGCCTTTGATCTTCCGAAATGCAGTTACAAGGTCACAGCATAGATGGCGCCAGCGTGCCAGTGTGTTATTTTGTCCTAAGAAATTTTAAGATGTTTCAACAGGTCTCGTCTCTCTCAGTCGTACTCGGTTGCAAGTGTGTAAACGGGCCTTTAGCATCGCTCGAGTAAAAAGGTATAACCCTTGGTGACTGAAAAACTGGCGCATGTCAGGTTTTCGTCACGTCTATATTCAACGGCAGAACAAACGAATGGGCGCTCCAAACCAGGGCGGACTTGCTAGAAACAGCGTCTCAGCTGAGACTAGGGGAAAAAATGAAAGCCGTGTACAAATCCCTGTAACGCCGAATTGGAGCGCAGCTCTTGAGGAGGAGTAGGGAAGGGTACTGAGGGGGGTCACGTCACCTGCGGGTAGTCACGTGACCCCGGAGGAGTCACGTGATCTCGGGGGAGGGGGTCACGTGACCTCGGGGGGGGAAGGGGGGGTCACGTGACCTGGGAGGGGTCACGTGACCTCGAGGGGGTCACGTGACCTCGGGAGTCACGTGACCCCCCCCCCGGTTACGCCGACGCCAACGGCGACGCCGACGCCGCTCAGGCTGGAAACGGGCCCCTAAGAGCTGCGCTCTAAAAAACACGGCCCAAAAGTTACTAGATTACCTCAGTTGTGGAACTCCCGCGGAGAGGGGTACCTACCCCCCCCCCCCCCCCCCCCGTCACCCACTTCAGTTCGCCTTCCGTCGTTCAAAGCGCCATCTAGACGTTTGTTTTATAACTGTGCGTTCCATAGAGCAGAGCTGAAACGCCATCTACAGGCCGTGCTTGAAAACGTACGCATTCCATAGAGTACACTAGGCATGGAGACATAATTATCGGCGAACACGTGTCACTCGTGTTGTAAGGATGTTTCCTTCGTAGGTATGCATGCTTCGAAAACATCTGCAGTCAGACTTTGTATAACCAGTGACACGAAACCTTCATATAAAAAGCACCCCTCAGAGCAATGGCCGCAGACTGTCTCTTGTATGATGCATAAGCAGTATAAGCGCGACTTCAACGTACAAAACCAACTCATCTGGCCTTTCAGCTGCCTCCGGCCGTTTTTGACGCCTTTTTTTTTCCAAGTTTTCGGGGTAGTTCTAGTTCGCCCTTAAAAATGTCTATAAATAATAATACGTTTTCTCTTTTTTTTCTCGAATTTTGGGATGTCTTTTATCACTTTATTCCCCCTCCACCCTCCCACCCCCCTCCCCCCCCCCCCTTCCCTCCCTCCACTCCCCTCGAAGATCGGTGTTTGTGGTGTCAATTTGAGATCTGGGACAAACAATCGGCCTTCAGTGGTGCTTGTGTTGAAGAAAACAGTACACGGACATGGGATTCCCCACGCTCCAGGCAGCACACGCGTGACTCCAATGTTGGGAAATCGTCCAGGCACTCGTGAGCAAATAAAACGGTACAGTGGACATGTTTTTCGAAGAAGGAAACAGCCTTGCGGACAGTTCCATGGGGCAGCGTTCCAGATGAACACAGAATAAAGCCACAGACAAAGATTCATTTCAACGAAGCTTGCGATTTTCTTATCCCAGGCTCCAATTCTGGGTTCTACGCTGTTCCCCGAATTAGATAAAACATATTCGGTGGTTACTTTTCAGGGTTTACCGGAATTCCCCGAAAACACGAAATGCTAGTTATGAATAGGGTTCCGTGTTCTGGGTATTTTTCGGTTGAGTCCGAGAAATAGGGAGTTTTATACCCTAGCAACACTAGCGCTCTCAACTGTGATTAAGCCAAAGATCGTAAACAACTTCCAAATCTCATTCAGCTCAGCTATGTAGTCCGGTGTTACATTGTGCATAGGTCTAACAACCCCAGTTAAGAGGCGCGTCAAGGGACACAGTTGAAACCAAAACGAAATAAAAACTAGTGTCACATCACCTTTTTTTCAAAAAAGTGATGCGAATTAATTATATGAACACTTTTCATTAATTATAAACGTTTAAAACAAAATAAAATTTCCTTCTTTCAATTTAGATTAAATAAACGATAATCAGTACGTTTCACAGGATTACAAGCAACAGAGACAGATTGAAAGTCTTATCGGCAAAAGGGGCTGAGGTCCTCGAGGGCACAAAACGACGACTCGAGGGCTGGTGGCAGAAAAATAGAGAAGTCTAAGGAATGAATTCTGGCTAGAACGGAGCTCGGACATTGTTTTTGTTGTTGCTTTTGTTATTGGGCTATGAACGCGTTGGCGCATTCCCAAGAAGGGGATTGGCCAAGGATCGACGAGTCCATGAAAAGTAGGGGACGTATATAGTTGTTAATTTAGAAAGACTATTTTGTTCAAGACTGGAAGGCTCTAGCAAGTTAACCGGGTTTGTTTTTTTTCGTAATATATTCATGTATGAGGGAGCAAAGGGCGTTGCTTGTGGATCCAAAGAACGTCGCTCCAAAGGAAAGGATACTGTCAGTCGTTAGGGGGTGGCCCAGTATCAAAAAAGGCTGTGTCAAGAAACGCTGGCGCTGGACAGTGGTCACCCAACGTTAGCTCAACCCATATAAAGGGAAGAGCCAATATAATCCAATACAAATCAAATCAAATTTCGCCGAGATTTGGATTCCGCGAAGTGCCGTGATCGTTGTAGCGGAAGCTCTAGCCTTGTATCATACCTCTTCCGACAATATTTGTGGCACGATACTTTCTAGATACATCCCCCAATCTTCCGCGATAGTAAGTGTTTCGCTGGCGCTGGCCATGGGCGGCGATGCGGCGGACTCCGCCATCTTTAGCTCCATCAGGGCGAACCCTACTCAGTTAATTTTTATTATTAATAATAATAATAATATTTATTTTGGATCAGGAGAACCGCGCCGCCGCAGAAAGGCAAGTGGCCCATACCATGGAGTCCTACTGCACCGCATCTAATGACGATGTGATGAGATTGTGTACAGATGAATGAGAGGTGCTGACGATGTCGAAATGGAGCTTGTGGGCGAGGGTGGCGGGATGATGTTACGGCTGATATGGGCCCAGCGTTTTTTTAGTGAGCTGCTCGCTGGGACAGTTTTCTTTCAGCTGGTCTCAAGTCTGGCTGAACCCAGGGAATTGAGGTAGACCAGCCCAGCTGAACTCAATGATCGTTGTTAGCAAGTCAATTACAGTTGGTGCCGCCGTGTAACTCCGACCGATCGCGATTGAGTCAACTCTCCTTGGCTTAATGACAGTTAAGAACGCTAGTGTAACTAGGGCATTAGTAGATCGTTCCGCCGACTCCGATAACGATATCGGACAGTCCGCCGACGCCTCTCGGCGTGCAACGTATTGTTATCGGGTATCGTTATCGGAGATATCCGAACGATGTCCTCAAACACTTTAACTACACCGGAGCCGCTTCGAGCCCACTTGGGGGAAAACCGATAAACACCGAACTAGAGCCGTCATTGAACGAGAAGAATCCAAGCCTTACTGGAAAGAATCGTCATCTACAGCTTCATGTGCCAATCCAGACACAACCCACACTGGCCTGTCCATGAGACTGCTTATTTTCATTTTTTTTTTATTTGGGAGGGTGGGTTGGGGGGGGGGGGGGCGCAGAGGGAACACGCCCCTTATTTTTGTTTCCTCTCTTATAGGTACCGGGACGTTTTCAAACTATTTGAGCTACGCTCAAATGCCCCTAAAATATCCCGTGCCCATGACATGTTTTCGTCAACATGTGCCCCGATAAACACCGAATTTTCGTGTGACGCCGAAAATGGGCACGACGAAATACCGAATGTGCAGAAGAAATTAACCTCTAAAAAACCTTCCGGAAATTGAAGATAATTAACGCTCTGAAAACGTTGTATCTTACTTATAAATAAGGTCGCGGGACCTTAGGTCCTCGATAGATGCTCTTAAATGCTCTGATGATGATAATGTTGATGGTGGTGGAAACGTTGTTGATTTACATAAAAATTTATACACCCCGGTTCTCTTGACTAGAGTCATCCGAGCCGGAGGACGGTAAAGGGGGGGGGGGGGGGGGGGGGGGGGAGGGTAAATGGAAAAGTGAAAAGATGGGTGACCATACCCGTTCTCAAATTAAGAAATGTTGGAAAAAAAAAAAGTCCGGCTTTTCGATGCGCATTACTAATATTCCCCGTAGTAGATGTTAGGCAGGTTGTTTTCCCCGACCTCGATGGTGGACCACCTTGAAGTTGCCGTCGAGGACCGAAGGATCGTGGATGAAGCTAGTTGCTGGAGGGCTGGATACGTCGGTGGTGGTGCAGAGGCGATCGACAACTCCTTGGGTTAACGAGAACAACAAATCTTTACTTTGATAAAAAAAAAAATCAGTTACATAAAAGACAAAGGCAAACAGATCTCGCGCTGTAATAAACTGCCGGGCACGGCTTACAGACTGCAGGGGACGCCTTGGAGTCAGATGGTCCTACCGCGCACGGTAAGGACGGCGACTACCTTGTAAACGCGAAGACAAAGACCCTTTCGCGTACGACAGGTAACGCGGCGAACCGCGGGAGCTGAACGTAAGTAGGGTCGCCCACGAGCCCATTCCAAAACTCAAAAATTTCCCTGTCCGGCCAGGGTCTAAAACAGTCAGCGTGCTCGAACCCGTCCAAGCCAATCAAGGATCGACACCCTGGTCCCATTGGCTAGAAGAACCAAACTACAACGCCTACACACAACGCACTTTCGACCAATCGGGTGAGAGGTCATTGCTCCGAGAGTGAACCATAACCCAAGCCTTGATTCTCAGATCCCGAGGATAAAATACGACTTATGGCTTTTCTATATGCTCGGAAGTTACACATCCGCAAACGGCGAGAACCACCAAGAAACGTCGGCAGGAGCGCGTCTATGCCACCACGAAATGCCGCTGAAACAAAGTAAAAAGAAAGGCACGCCAAGCATGTACAGAATATATGGGGAGCACATGGTCCCCGGGCGTCACGGAAGAGTTCCGAGACACGACTCAGAGAGCTCTGAAACACTTTGTCTCCCAGCAAACGACCTGGCGACCGGTGACGTGTTAATGTCTCGGCCGTGGGTTCCCCAGCAAACCTTTACGTCTGGCCCCGCGCTTCAGGGTCAAAGGGGTAGAAGTACGCGGCACTGAGATAGCAGCCTCTCGTGGGAAAGTTAAGTGCTTTCACGTGGGCTTGAAAACCGGGGTTCCACCTGAAATGCAACGGAGAGGGTGACATGCCCGCGGCCATTTCTCCGATACCGGGAAAAGCTCATAAACAAACAGAATTCCGATTCGTAACGGCACGGGATCCCCTGAAACGCGACACTCGTCTCCCAAAGCGCCTCCCCAATCCCGACCGAAGCGCCCACAGGCGTATAAAGAAAACAGAGCAAGTGATGCCGTACTGGCGGTCAAAAAAAACATAATAAAGAAAAGCGACCACCTCTACACCCTTTATGTGGGCACTTAAGATATATATAGGTGAATTTTAGATAAGGTATATGTTACCTTATCAAGACGTACGTGATCCAAACGCCAAAAGCATTGCTTTTTCCTCCAACAACCGAATCTCGTAAGAACTACTTCGCGCCGCGTATAAACAGCGCGCAAAACTTGTTTTTTCTTTTTCTCTCTGAAAAAAGGTATAGACTTACTGATAAGACATCTGTCTCTTCACGTAAGTCTGTACGAGAAGCCACACGCTAAGGCGCCCCCTATATTATGTAGGCGGTGCTAAGAGTACTGTAAAGGCCGGTTCTCACATGCAGCGAAGCGCTGATGTAGCGCTCCTCACGTGCCATCAGCTACTTATCGTATGCCATGAGCAACAGTTTTGTCGGTGCGATACAAAGCTGGTGAACGCTGCCGTCAGCACGCGCTTAGCGCGAGGTTAGCGCTATGCTTGTAGCGCTCCGCTGCATGTGTGAACGGACCTTAAGCCGGCAGAAATAGTACTATCGGGCATCCAGATTAACATTTTTTTTTTATTATTTTAGAAATATGTACGTCAGTTACACCTGACAATCTCCAAATTCAACTGTCATCGCTTCGCTCATCTCGGTATAAATCGGATCTCTTGGGAGTGCAGGGGAAGCGTGATGAAACCGTCGAAAATATCCATGGAGACGGTGTCTCCCTCCTTGGGCAGCACCCTGAACCTTTGCATCAGAGTAGCCAGGTACATAAACAACTCCATCGTGGCCAGTGTTTCTCCGGGACACATGCGCCGTCCTGTTGGGAAAGGTAGAGTCAAATAAGAAAACAACAAGTTTTCTTAACACTAGGCTTTTTCCGTGTAGCCACCGTCTGGTGGTCGAGGGAGGGGGGAGAGAGTTGTTTGTGAGCTAAAAGTGGAGGGCACCACTACATTCCTCTGTGGCCGTCAGAAGACATTTCAGCTGTGTTGTTGCATTGAGTTTCATTTATTTTGTGCCATATACTACTAATATGAATACAAGAAAGCGTAAAATAAGAAAAAAATACCCGCCAAGATGGGTGCTGAATCTGTTCGCCGTGAGGCAGGAGCTTTCCGAAAATGAAGATAGCGGGAAGCAAGGAAAAGTTAGTGTAAATCTCGTGTGCAAAATTTTACAAAAAAAAAAAAAAGATTATAAGAGTGACTGGGGAAAAAGGAACATAAAATACGTCAGGATGAAAAATAGCATGAAAAAGGCGTACCTTCGCGGATATGGAATCTTTGATTACGTCTCCAAGAGGTTTCAACGCGCGAATAGATGCCTGGTTCTAACTCGAATGAAGCCTTGGCTTCAACAATTATTGTCCTTAGATATCGTGGCCATGGCTTAGCCGATCCTTTACTGCATCTCGCTAAAATCATTAACACTCACAAGCATTGACGAAGTTACCTTAATAATCACTTAGAGTATCAGTTCAAAATCTCTCGGTCGGGAATATATAATCAAGGTATTTGTATAAAACAAGTGCCACCGGCTTAGAAGGGCATGCGTATTTAGGCGAACTATTTATGCATTGGAACTTCTATCACGCTTTCAATTTCCTATAAATTTTATTATGGTTTCCATTCAATTTTACCCATATCATTTCTAGGTTACTTACATCATACAGGCCATACATATAAACGTGACGCGCATCAAAACTAAAACAGTGACCTCATTTATTTCCTTTTTTTTTTTCCGAGACGCCAAATCCTCGAATGACATTTCCCTAAACGCAATTCTTTTTGCGAATTCATGCAAGAAATGCTTGCAAATTCGCAAATTCTTGCAAAACAGCAGTTAAGCGAAGCCATTTTCCGAGCTGCCTCATACACATTTATTGTGCCGCATTTTACTTGTTTTTTTTGTTTTGTTTTGTTTTTTTTATTTACAATTATCTCTTTCGTGTAAAATTTCAGTTAGGCTGCATTTGTTTTCTATAATTTTCTACAATGAGTGATTACCTTCCCCGATGCTTTCGTCAACGGAGATATTGTCGTTTAAATAATAATAAAAAAAAGATCTGCGGCGCCGACAAAGGCAGGGTTGCGAGGGTGAGGGCTGCGGAAAGTGTCTTTCATGTGCGAGTTCTTGTACAAACAAAACACATTCTACTGAAATACGCTTAGGCCGCTGTACCTCCGTCAGCACTGCGTTCGCCTGTGGCATCGACTCAATATCTTACCTGTAGTGAAAGAAAGCATGGCGGCTGGCTTGGGCAGTAGTTCGGTCTGATCCGCGTTTAGGAATCTGGTCGGATCAAAGTCCATGGGGCGTTCCCAAACGTCTGGATCGTTATGGACCGCCCAGATATTCGGCAGTACTACGGTGCCAGCGGGAACGTGGAAACCACCTATAGTGGTGTCGCGTTCGGCTCTGTCAATAAAAAAAGAAGAAAAACACTGATTCTTTATTCACAATATTGTTCAAGAGCGTCAACGTAAACTCAATAAACACCTTGGCCATGGAGCAGCACTGGCGGTCACCATCTCTTAGTCACGAAGCGTGTGATTGGATCTGAGTCCTCTCCGAACTTTCACTTGGCACTCGTGTCCGGTACACGAGAGTACGAGCACAATTAATGGCAGACTCGGTTCAATGGCACGGCAGAATGCTACTCGATGTCAAAAGCTTTTGGAAAGGGTTACAGATCCTGTATAGACAATTGCAAGCATGGCGCCCGACCGTTGCCCCGTGAGGGCAAGCACGTGCAGCTTGCGCTTGAACATAGCCGTGGCAAGCTTCAAATTGCACGGGCTTCTCCGCGCGAACAAAAACATGGCGGCGGCTAGTGGCCTTGCTTGCGATGGTCTATAGACCTTTCCAGAAAAGGGCTGCTGGCCGGCTTCATTTTCAGTGTTCGTGCGTATCGCGCGTGATTTGCTCGCTTTCCGAAGCGACGCACACGCGCGTGCTGAGCTGTGGAGATCACACGCTGAGCTGTGGATTTGTAAACATTGGAAACACACCAGCTCGGAGCACGTGGAGCGAAAGCTCGCGCTGCAGAACCCAGGGATCCTGGGTTCGAGCCCCACCCCTGCCCGTTTCGATCTGGATGAGCATCGTACCGGCGTGCGGTCGTGTGTCACTACTGCGTGATGCACGTTAAAGACCCCAGGCTAGCGGCTGTACCGCACTGGCTAAATTTCTCATCTACAGCTGGGAGACTCGTCGCCCCTGTGAGGCAGACCAAGTTCTAGGCTGTATAAACATACACACAACCCAATTTTAAACATTGGAAAGGTCTATAGGCTCCATACGGGAGCCAGAGTTGCGCGTCTGTTTTCCACGTGCCGCTGCGCCGCTATCTGTTCGCCGAGATTGATCAATTGAGACACAAAGACGGGGAGCGGCACGCGCACGGAAAACTTTCCCGCTTTCCGTGATGGCGGCGTGCGCTGCGCAGCTATTCGCCGAATTCAATCACGTGACCGGCCGCAATCGAGGGAGCACGGCTCCTACACGAGAGAGGAGTGACTTTCCCGCATAACTTCGGATTTCAAGATGGCTGAACGCGCAACTCTGGCTCCCGTAGGGAGCCTTTGCAGGAACTCCAGAAAGGGTATTCTACAAACATTTCAGTATAAAAAAGTAGCAAGAAAATGAGACTTCTGTTTACTTCCATACATGCAATCACAACAACACTGCGCCTAGGTCTTCAAGGGACGGAGGCAGCGTGAATTCAGCTTGGTGAAAACTTTCAAACAATAGAGAGTTCTAGTAGATCGTGTTTTCAGGCCACGCTAATCGTAGCTGGGGCTAGCGATGTCACTTCGATGCATGTTCTGAAGCGCGCGCTCGTGGCGGTAGCGGGCCTTTGAAAACGATCTACTAAACTCCCTAATCTCTTCGCCTGTCGTTAAATGTTTTTTACTTTTTTTTTTTTTTCGCTAGCACTTCACGTGACCGCAAAATGCATCGTGGTCATTCGAACTAGAAAAATAAATTCGGTGGTGGGAAATGTTTCCTGCACAATGTACGAGCTCAGCAGCAAGGCCACCACAATGACCGTTCATGCGACATCAGTGATAGAGCGCCTTCATGGGCGCTTTGCTTAGGGTGATGACATCTGGCCATTTCATTCCGACGCTTTTGTTTCCGTATTGTTCCTGAGCACAAGCAAGCGCGTCTGCCGGCGCGAGCTCTTTGGCATTGAAAGTACTACGGCCGCATTTTGTTACCGGCTATTTCTTCGCACTTTTCTCGACAGCGCGTGCTGTCGGCATCGCGTACTACAAGAATGGCAATACTATAAGCAAAGTGCACATTAAGGCACCATAATCAGTGCAAACCATGTATTTGTCCAAAATAATTGATTGATTTTTTTTTTTGTTTTTTTACGTCATTTTGGGCTGGTCGGTATCTTTTACGAAAGAAAACATAATTCTTCCCATCCTGTACTTTTTTTTATATCTTCACAATTTCGATGATTCGAAGTACTGCGTGATCATACGCACAACAAAATATATTGCAAACTGCTGGCAATAATTATAAACATGTACTATATTCGCATGTTATTTACGTTGTCTATACTTAACTGTTCAAAACGCAAATTTAATTGTCTTATTCGCGGATTTTGTAATGAGCTGGGGCAACGCCTCCTGTATACTTTATGCCTGTCGGAAGCGCACCCCGAGACCGCCCGTTTACTAAGTTATCCTTCTCTTCTAACGCCCGTGTGCGCCGCGAGACGGCGCTGCCTACATAGGGACGAACACCAACTCAACTCTGTCACGTCACGCCGCGGTGTTTGCGCATCGGGCGCATTTCCGGTCTGGGCGTGTGGGCGGAAGTCGTCATGCGGGCCGGGCATTGCTCTGTTGTTTTGGAAGAAACCAGACTAAAGACTACTTTCATTGTCGAAACACCGGGATAGAACTGCGCCAAAATATCCGGGAAAGGTGTCATAATAGTTTTCCCGTGTTTTCTGCCTGCCCGATTTGTCCGAGAACGAAGATAGGCGCCATGAAAAGGCAAAACCAGACTTCGTTGGACCACACTCGCTTTTCTGAGAAGCGCTATGTCTTTCCTTCCCCCTCTCACTATCCCCGGTGCAGAGTAGCAAACTAGTTAGAACTGACGTTCAAGTTAAAATCTCTGCCTTTCCTTCATAAAGCACTACTACTACTACTTTGGGTTGACTTCACGGAGATTTGTGATCGTCAGGTAGATTTATTTTGTTCCAACAAGAATGCGACAAAACCGTCAAGTTGGCCAGACCACGTGTGTACAACCGCCTGGTCGTTCAAACTGTTGTCTGCTCGTTCAAACTTGTCTGCTTGTTCAAACTGTCGTCAGGCCGTTCAATCGACAACAGTTTGTACACCGGATGTTGACGCGGTAATTGTGATAAGTAATGACGGGTTTCAGAAGGTTACAAATTTGAAGGTTGTTTGGGGCAGGGTTGGGCAGAAATACAAATACCGGGTTACATTACATGAGCAGCTAAATATTGATACTAAAATATATCTGTAAAAATGTATCGCGATATGTACCGGAAATACATTTTAAATGAGGCAAAAAGTCTTCGTAAATACAAATACAGGAATACGTTTTAGGGAGGGCAGAAATACAAATACAGAAATACTGATACTGCAATATATGTTTCAAACTTGTTTGAGACGCCAACTGAGATGAAGCTTGAAGTTTGAAGTGGAAGTATTTGATCCCGAAATTACTTTCCAGTAGGCTTGGCAGTTTGCCTTGAAGGTAGTTGTTTCGGACGACAAGGAGTCTTCAATGGGCTGAACAAAATCGTTCCATCAAGGACTGACCGCGGTTCCTTCCCTGACATCCGGTCTGTCTGACGAGGGATGCGAAAAGACCTCGATCTCTAAATAAATAGTCACCCTAAATCCCATCAAAACGTCACCACGGCCCTGTCCAATAAGGACACCCCTGTCAACATTCATCACATGACGTCACGGTGGAATGGATTTGTATTCTTTATCCGTAGGTGTGGCCTTGAACATGAAACTTTACCACGCTGCTTTATGAAAGGACAATACGTACTTTCGTTGCAGGTTACCTAGTTGAAGATCGTGCAGGCATGTCATTTGGAATTTTCGAGAATAGTGGACCACTTGAAGCATCCTGAACCATATGTCTTATCATCGGTTACGGTTAAAAAAATACACGGTGGCATCCCTGTTCTGGAGGTCTTTCCTGCCGACCCTCCACCACCAACGCAAGGATTGCAGTCCACAAGTTTCGCCTAGCCTGATCCAAACCGAGACCTCGTGGATTGCGAGCTGCTATAGCCGGCAGGGTGCGAGCTCTCCGAAAAACAGCACTCTCGAGACGAGTCGCAGATGTACGAAGTTTGGGTCGGCACAGCGAGGCCACGACTGGCCTCCTTCCTGGGTGTCGGATCATCAGAGCAGCGGGTCACGTTCACGTCGGCTGATGACGTACCCTTGGGCCGTGCAATATTGCGGGCGCAACCGCAGACGCATTCGCATATGTGTTGAACTTTACTGCGTGAGTCGTCTTACTATTTCAAGTCAACCACCAGCAGGCTCGTGCTGCGACGGACCGTGACTCAGCTTTGCCGGCTGGGTGTACTGTGTACGTTAAGGCAAGAAAGACGGTTAGCAACGGGCAAACAATGACTCAAGAAATCCCCACCTAAGGACCTGCGGCAGAAGATGCTCTGATTCCACTCCTGGCACGCCACGTGGTTCGAGTCCCCGACTACGCCACACTTTTCAGAAGAGAGAAGAGGACACATAGAAAAATGGTGTGGAGAATCGGAAGGAACCTTGGTCAGCATAGTAACAATGCCCCAGCATCTCCTTGACCCTGGTGCCCTCAGAAGTAAAAAAAAAAAAGTGCGTTCGGACTTGTATTTTTTTGGGGGGGAGAGAAGAGAGAATAAACTTTATTGTATTTCTCAAGAAATGTAAGGAAATACATTTCATCCTGATTGTATCGCGATACAAAGAAACATTCCAAATGTATTTCGATAAAGGAATACAGATAATGGTAAAAAATGTATCGCGATACAAAAATACAGATACGAAATGTATTTCTGAAATACTATCGCGATACATTTGTATCGCGATAGTGCCCAACCCTGGTTTAGGGTAAGTAGGTTCGGTGCAAACAAGAGATACAAATAGATGTTGATCCTTGTTACCGGTGAAGATCACCGACTTGCTATGATTAATTCACATGGTCCGATTCTCCTAGTGATTTCTAGTACCGATAGTCGAGCATCGCTGCTACCGTCTACGCTTTTTTTTTTTTTTTTTGCAACCCGATCGACGTCGCGACAAAAATAGCGAGCAGAATCTCATCATATGTATCAGGCTTTAGCATCCATTGTGCGGCGTCCACGCGGAATGAATTGCATCGTGTCACATTATTCACGCCAAGGTTTGGGGTATAACTAGCCTCGTCAATTTCGCTGAGGCCACTAAAAGAGTCGGAGACGCAGAATCAACAATTCCAACGCGAAAAAGAGTACGGGGACTCACGCCGAGGGCGACAACATCGCATTCTAATGGTTTGTTGATGCATGACAGTGCGCTTCTTTCTCGCCCATACCTCCATCGCGCATGCGCGGAGCCGGTGGCGTCCTCTAGGGGCGCTCCGTTTTATTTTTTTCTAAACATGAGTAGGTGTGTCAAAAGCCGATTGAAGAGCGGCTCCATCTCAGACCATGGGGACCGCTTGCAATTTAATGGCTGACACCTAATGCGAAGATTAGTCGCAAGTGCACTTGCGCTGCATTTTCGCGTGGCGAGGAGGAAAGCAGGAGGAAAGGCGGAGGCGTTTGCAGACGGTAACGCTTTCGTCACCTTCTCATAGCTCGCATTGCCAATGCCGCCCTTAAACCACGTGTCCCAGACCGGGCAGTTGGAAACTCTGTAATACGGGCTTTTTGGGACAGGAGCAGACCACGCGTCGCGCGCAAAGTCCCGGCGTTAGCCTCCTGAAAGCCTCGATTACAGAGAGTTTCCAACTCTTCGATTGGAGTCACGTGGTTTATGGGCCGCGTTTGCCACACGAGCTGCAAGGAGGAGACGAAAGCGCTGAACGTCTTGAAACGTATTTGCTTTTCCTTCTGCTTTCCTTCTCACCACGCGAAAACGCAGGACATCCGCATTTGCGACCAATCGCCGCAGGAGGTGGCCGCCATTAAATTGCAAGCGCTCCCTTTGTATTGAGATGGACCCTATCTTCAATCAAGGCTGTCTACCCTACCCCAGAGCCGTATATATACACCTTTTTTATGAGGGCGCAGCCATATTGAATGTTGTCACTTCTGGTATGTGGTAAAACATTGTTCTGATCTCTCCACGCCGCTGGAAGATGTTTACGAAAAATGCGCGATTGTCACACATTCTTGTTGGCCTCACCTATATGTTCTCGCATATTCCAGGTTGAAATGCTTTATTGTTTTTTCGCACCCCATAGCAGATACGGAACTCAGGTGACTAAAAGCGACGGGAAACCGAAAACGTCTATAGAGGAAGTTTGATCAATGAGAGGAGCGGGCAGAGCCAGACCGTGCAACAGCCGCAGACAGAGGGCTGGACGTGCTCTCTTGGCCGACCAGAAGCCGAAAATAATTCCGTAGCGGTGGTAGCAAAAAACTTTTATAAAGCACGCAAGAGTTCAAAGTAGTAACTGTTCACGGCTGAAGATATGGTACAGGTGATGTTTCGATTATGATCATTCAAAAAGATGTAAGAAACGAATTTGCCACTTAAACTCTGTTTTGCTCGGGCGGAGTGTGACGGCAGATTCCTTGCGTTCGGTGCCGGCGTGCCGATTATTTCGGTCGTTCCTTTAGTCGCCCTAGTCCACCATGGTTTTGGATAACCATAATTGAAAAATCACGTGCACCATATTTTCAGTAACCGAGAGTTACTCCGATGCACTTATTAAGTTTGTTTTTCGCGACCACCGCCAGGGCAATATTTTCGGCTTCTGGTTGGCCACATTCGAATTTGTGAAGACGCCCTGGAACACGCCCACCCCACTTTCGACCAATGGCGTCTCCTCATTTGCCTCCAATACTTCACAACGAATGGCCAAACTGCCCCACCCTAAGCAATGGCGGCGGCCCTCGTTGTATTTTCCTTTGTTCGACAGGAATGAGTATACAGGAGGCGTTGGTTGGAGCCACCTCAAGCTACACTTGCTGCAACTTCTGTATGAGTAAAAAAAACGTATTGATTGATTGATTGATTGATTGATTCATTCATTCATTGACTTATGGTAATCATAGCAAATTTCCCTTCCCTAAGGAACAATTCACTCACACTCTGATGACACCCAACGGCGCTACTGTCCTCCAGCGCAGCATCTCCCAGACGGCAGCCATGGTGTAGGGCATCTTGTGCCTGTCCTCCCATTCGGGAGCCCTGACCCGGCCCACGACCTTGTCCACTTCTTGCTGAAGCTTCCTCTGGACACCCTCGGGGTCTCGGGCGCAGTTAAGCAGGTGCCACAACATGCTCGCCCTCACAGTGTTTGTGCCGGCTCCGAAAAAGTTCAAGGCGTTACCAGTCAATGTCTGCGCTGCGAGATGAGAAAGTTGCAAGAGAGTGAGATCCTTGCTCATTGACAGACCTCAACTGCACGAACTGTAGCACAGCAGAAGCAGCTTCCCAAGGTAAGAACGCGTCTTCTAGCCTCCGCTGGAGCATGCTTCTAAGAGCAAGACTTGAGTACGGCGCGAATCCGGTGCTTAGTCAACGATAATCCGGCTCCATTCATGTTCTTACTGATTGAACACGTGTCACAGCCGAACGCTGACGAAGTACTCGTGTTCAATTTGAGTCCGGCTTTGGGTAGAAAAGTGAGATCATTTACCGCTACGGAATCTTTACCTAGAGGGTGCTCTATCACTCCATGCAAGAAAAAAAAACGAATGCGAAAAAAAAGGAGTAAAGTAGTTTACCACAGCGGAGAAGCCCGGCAGGCTAAGCATAGGCTGCCGTGCTCAGGATATAACTAGGGTTCCGTGTTTTCGGATTAATTCGAAGAACTACGAAAAAACACCCACGGTGAAATTTTCGTCAACGCGGATCTCTCTGATAGACTCCAAATTTCGATGTACCAATGCCCCCCCCCCCCCCCCCCCCCCACCCCCATAAAAAAAAATGGCGGTAGTTTACAATTAAGTTTGAGCAGACCGCGGGGTCAATGCTCCTGAGAAAATGTCACCACAGTTTTCTTTCAAATTTCGGGCCATTCACATAAGGGATCTTAACTCTTACCTCGTCAGGGTTCATCAGGAAAACGGGTCTTTCGGGTAATGACAAAAGCCACAGTTATGGTTTCTAGTTCAATCTATACCAATTTTGCTTTCAAACAGTGAAAGCCGTGAACCATATAGATTTCATAGAAGGGGAAAGCAAGGGCGCGGGAACTTGAAGCTTTTAAGTTTTACCCTTTATCATTCCATCCAGCGTAGCCACAGGGTAGGTTGATTGATAGGATGGGATGAATACTAGCTTCCCAGCGACTACCTCCAGCAGTTTATTTATTTTCAGGCTTCGACGTTTTTCAAAGCCACACTTGTTTGCAACTTTTGTTGTGGGAAAATTTAGAAAAAATTAGTAATGCCAATGGCAATGGCACCAACACCAAATCCAGCCGAAGAAATATAAATTGATACAAGTTTGTTTTTTTGAATCTAGCTACGTCTACACTCAGATATTATTATTTTTAATAAAAAAAGTACTGCAAATTTAATTTCCGAATTTCAGAGAATGGGGAATCGAAGAAAAATAAACTTCGATAAACTTAGAATTTTCGGCAACTAATAAACTAACAAAAAAAACACCCTCTGAATTTAGTAAAAAAATAAACTCCGAAAACACGGAATCTTAGATATAACAAATAAACACAATACAAATTATTGATTTCTCGGTACGAGAATACAAATGCGAAGCCCTATTGACCAATATGTCTAATGAGGCCCCAGTAACAAACACCCTGGGCCCAAATAATAGGCCCATAGTAAATAAGGACTCGCAACACAATGACTAGGTCGAAGTACGGCCCATGTAAAAGGTTCAAGTAACGCCTAAGTAAAACAAGGCTCACGGCCCAAGTAAAAAGCCCGTCTAAGACCAGAGTCACCACCCAAGTAAGGTTTGAGTAAGACAAGGTTTAAGGTCAAAGTAATAAAATAAGCTAACCATCCAAGCAAGGCCCAAGTAAAACTCAATTCATCGCCTAAGTAATGCGCGAGTAAGGCCCAAGCAAGTCATGGCACGCGGCCTAATGAAAATTCCCAATTATGACGAGGCACATGACCCAAGTTAGGCTCAAGTAAGTCTCACGGTTGAAGTAAATCTAGGTTCAAGGCCTAATTAATAGGCACAAGTAAGATCCAAGTAAGGTAAGACTCCCGGCTCAGGTAATAAGCCCAAGATAGGCAAGGATCAAAGCTTAAATAATATGCACAAGTAACGTCAAGACAAGGTTCACGGAATAAGTAATAGGCCCAAGGCCTAAGTAATAGGCAGAAGTAACGTGGAAAACAAGGTTCCTGTCTCAAGTAATGCGCACAAGTAACGTGGAAAACAAGGTTCATGCCACAAGTAATAGGCACAATTATGGTTGAGTAGCAAAAGACTCCCGGCCCAACTAATAAGCCTAAGAAAGACAAGACTCAATGCCCAAGTAATGACAAAGATGAGGCTCATTTAACAAGTAATAGGCACAACTAACGTCCAAGTAACAAAAGACTCCCGGCCCAAGTGATAAGCCTTAAGACAAGACTCAAAGTTTAAAGGATAGACACACGTAACGCCAAGAGAAGTTTCACGAAATAAGTAATGGGCACAAGTCAAGGGTCCCATAATAGGCACAAACAACTGGCAGAAGTAAGGCCAAACTAAAACAAGACTCACGATTGAAGCTTGCATTTCCTCCGTTATTCTCGTTGATTTTTTTCAAGTAAGCACCAATGAAGTCCGTGTTAACAACTGCCTCCAGGGTTTTAGAGTGCTCTCTCACCTGCTCACTGCAAATTAAAGAGGACAATGCCCGATCGTCACATGGGGTTGAAGGGTTACTGAGGTATGTAGATGTGCCTCATAGTTTTTACTTTCATTTTATGAAACAAAATACTACATGTATCTACAATATTGTCGTGTGCGTACCAGTAGCCGACACGCCATTAACAAATACAAAGTAGGTCAGACGTTTTAGTTCAAACAAAGGTTCCATTTTTTGAAATTAAGGCCATAACACATAATTTTTAAACTGAGTATCTTACGAAAGTAAAGAGTAAACTCGCAGCAAAGAAGCCTCTTGCAGTCGACACTGACCGCCTGCTTTTTGGTCGGCTACAGTAGTACTGTTGGGACGTAGCTCTTCCGACAGTATGACAGCATCACCGCTCTCCTGTAGCTATCATGTGTTCATGACGTAACCGAATAACAATAATCTAAATCTTAGTGGTCAGGGAACACGTTATACAATTGTTGAGAGTACAAAGTCTGACTTAGATTGTCAAGAGATCATTTTCTCTTGTCACGTCGACTGCCGAATACCATACTTGCCTGATGAAATCGTGCACACTCTTTAGTACGTCCTTAGAGATTCCAAATTTTGACGATGGAATGTACGAGACGAGGTTCCGCACAGAGGGAAGAAAGTCCAAGGCCGACACAAAGCTTGCGTTGAGGGCAAACTTGACTGCCTTCGTGTCCAGAAAATGGCGCCTGGGGTCATCGTAGTGAAAGCGCTCTCCAAACAAGAGCGCCGTGATGTTGTTCGAGACGCTTGACGTGAGCACGTCCGTAACCGCTTTCGGCTTGCCGTCCCATGACCGCAGGACATCGCAGAGCTGCAAAATCTCCTCCTGTCGGCGGCCAAAGACAGGCGTCTTTAAGCCACAGTCATACACCTCGTGCATCATACTAAGGACACTGCGTTTGCTGCAGACATGAGAGGCTTATCTGCGGATAGTTTTTGCGTGAATAACGTGACGGGACCATCGTACATAGAAGAAATTTGCCCCAGACAGTGCCAGCAAACTGTATTTTTTATGATGTCTGCTTAGTGCCATTGCGGCTTTCGAGCCTTTTCCGACAAGGCGAGTAGACAACCAGTACCAGTGGATACCTCACTTAGTGTCCTCCGGGCAAGATTGAGTACAATGACTTACTTTGATGTGTTCTTCCATGGACTTTCTCCCGAATCCAAGATCCCTGAGCACGTGCAGACAGAACCTACGGTTATCCAGCCACGGTTGCCCGTTCATGGTAACGATTCCTGGAACGCAAGTTTATATGCTGAATTAAAATTTCGGTTTCGCGATGTTCGGTGCATGACACGTGACGGTGGAAATATTACTGTTCAATTAAAGCATTATGAAGTCAATTATTACAACTCCATGGCCACGTAGCCATGTGCCAGGAATCGCTGCCTGAATAGCCAAGGAAGTGGATGATTGTGATTTATTTAGAACATCTTTACCCCAGACAGACATTTCCTTAGTTCAAGCCTAGGTACTGTCCCGTATCGATGTAACGACTGGAATATACAATTCAGAAATAATAAATTTGTTTTTATACGTATTGACCATAAAAATAAATGGCTCGTGTTTTGCAATGTCATGTGCAACATTTATTTCCATCCTACCTGGGCATGTACAGTCCACAGTATTGAAATGAAAGTAAATAACAAGCCACAGTCTACCCTGGACTCTGGACCTGAGCGTAACGGTTGAAATTTCATAAAAGAAAACGTGTCCTCGGGCATGCATTTTTGTTATTTTGGTTAGAGGTTATGATTTGTTCTTCACACTTTTTAGATGAAAAATAACACCATGCTTCAAGTTCGCAATAACAAGCTAGATTCAAATAAATAAAACTAAAAGAAAGTCCGGGTTGTTGTCATACAAGACAGTTAATCGGACCATATGTTGCTCCTAAGAGACAATAGGTCAGGTAGATAAGATAAATAGAATATAACTCAGTTAGTACTTACCGCTACTTACTTACCTCTCAGTTAGTACGTGTAAGTATGTAAGTTAACCGCTGTTCATTCACTTGATAGCAATTATGTTATTAAAAAGCTTTTCTCACAAAACGTTGCGGACCCCTCCTCTAAATTCTATGCACTATAGAAACATTGCTCCAGATGGAAGAAAAAGAAAGAGCACGCGACATTCGCTGTTCAATATTAACCCATTAAGTTCATACTAACTGATCGAAATGAAACTCAGCAGGCACATCTGTTTAGAGGGCACTCCCCACAGAGAACACGGTTTCTGCCGCACTCAACGAAAAACAATCGTGTCCAATTTTAAAGCAACGTATTCCATTTAGTACGCGCCTACGATTTCCGCAGTTACATATGAACCTCGCTGCCGGGCGCGAAACAGCCCGACTTTTCTCCTCGTCTTCACCATCGCCTCCTCCGATATCCTGTTTCCGGATGGTTCGAAAGGGACAACAGCAGCGGGGGGGTTTGGTTTTATTGGCAGAAGGTGTCAGTCATGTCCAGAACACATTTCAAGGACGCAAGCGGACACCCACTTTACCCTCCAAGAAGATTCGTTGTCAGGCGGAAAAGAAGCGGAAGAAAACCCCGCACTTCGTCGGGCCAAAACTCGCACACGACACACGCAAAAGCGAACCGTAATTCTTTGTGGACGGTCCTTAAAGGCCGACGACCAGACTCGAGATTCTGCAAGGCAGAAGATCCTCCTCATCATGGAAGAGGGGGAAACAGGCAACGGCGGACAGGATAGAGGAGGGAGAGGAAGAAGGGACGGAAAAGAAGAAAGCGCGAACTGGTAGCCGGTCTTTAAAGCAATTGTCACTTTGCTAATGCATCACACAAAAGGCGGTTTGCAGACACTAGAGAGTTTTGGGAACCGTTTTTGCACATCCGATACGGCACGGTGGGCCCTCCGCCACGAACTGCGCATGCGCTTGCACAGATGACTCCCATATGCGCAGTTCGTACGGGAGGGCCCATCGTACCTCATCGGATGTGCAAAAAGGGTTCCCTTAAACTCCCTACTGTCTCATGCACGTTTCTTCCTTGTACGGAGGTCCTGCCATATTGTTTCGTACAAAAACTCTCTGCAGACATCTTGTAAACATACAAATATATCAAGAGAACATGCTTGGGGCGTATCCGCAGATTATTCTATAATCATGTCCGCGGAGAAACTCTGCGTCCTTTTGTACGTTGTATTAGAACTGTGGTCGCGGCTTTCACTTTACTCACCGTCCATTCCTAAGCTTCTTAGACGAAAATACGGCGGACGAGCCAGCACCTCGTCCTTGTTCAGACCTTCCTTTATTGATTGGACGGTATGCAGCACCAGCACGTCTACAGACCCCATCTTGACCCTGCAACGGTAGGGCAAGACATTATCTTTACTGACACGGGGCCTTTGACACGAAGCATGAATTGGCCTTGCGCCAGTCATATAGACAACGACAACGACACGGGTTTGTTGAACTAGGTTATCGTTTGTCGACGCAGTGCTCATAAAGATTAGCAAAAACGCACATGAGTCGGAATTTTTATTGTTCTAGGACGCTTTAAAGCATATCGTTAGGTCACCTAAGCTGCGCAAGTACCGAATTTGCTTAGGAGCTTCTACTGAGATCAATCTGGGCCCGTTTGCTCGAAGCGCTAACCGCGGCTAACTTTAGCCGCGGTTAGCGCTAAATTGAGCCAAGGCAATCCGCTTTCCAAAGACGTTGCCCTGCCGACAATTATCGCGTTCATTTAGGCCTAGGGATTGCCAGAATCGAAATACTATTTAAAAAATGCGGCAAGATCCTTGTTCATGCTTTGCGATTTAAGTGAGGTAAGGCAAAGCGAAAGCCTCCTGCAACATTCGTTGCTGACTAACGCGCCCGATATTGCAGCTACAACGGCATATTAGTTCCAAAGCGAGCGGCGCTCACTCGCCGGGGCACCGCCATGTTACTCCGCATCCCTATCCGAGCCAGTCACGTGATTTCAAAATCCCTCTCCTAGGTACTGCGGCTAACTTTAGCCGCGGTTAGCGCTTTGGGCCAACGGACCCAGGTCTGCAAGCTCCCGTATACAACAGCCTTCCTGAACAAACGGTACTGCAAAGAGCAAGCGAAGCAGATGCTGCAAACATGTAGGAGTGCGCTTACCTTACAATGGGCCCGTAGACTTCGGAAAGCTTTTTGTATTTAACATGGGGTCTGGGTCCGAGAAATGGCATGTATCCGAGGATCGGAAGGCCCGTTGGTCCAGGGGCTAATGTTCTCTTCTTGTCAGTAGCCTTAGACTTAATCTTGAACAGCAGGACTGAGAGTATCAGTGTTGCCACCAGAACAAGGATGATGTCCATCGTTGAAACGGCGTAACCGTCTCGGAGAACCTCGAATTAAACGACAGCGTTAAAAAAGCTGTATCGTGTGGTATCTAGAGTTACTAGATAATGCACGCTCAAAGTATCAGCACTCGATTCACATTTTTCCTTGAACGCATCGCCATTTCGTTGCTAGTGAAGTGCGGGCGCCAAAGTAACATTTTAAAACGCCATCAGGCAACATAGGTGGTCGCCATTTTTGGGCACGCAGCATGTGATTGGATCCGAGTCCTTGCCGAACGCTGACGCAGACCTCGTTTCCAACAGATACTCTGAGTGCGCGTAGAAACAATGGCGGAGTCGGGAAATTGGTGAACCAGCTACTAGATGGCGCGCTCGTTTGAAAAGGGACTATTGGCGATCGATCGTTGCAATACTAAAAAGCAACTTTCGGAGTTTGAGATACAGTGTCAGGAAACTAAGGCGACAACATTTTGCTCTGTCGCTAACTGCTTTAACGTTTCTGCATGACGTGTAACCGTTTCGTGCGACATCAGGTAAAGCTTCAGATGACTGGCAACAATGATATAAGGCACCAAATTGGCTGAGGTATCGTTACTTTGGAGCGTAACTTTTCTTAGGGGTTTAAGCTGGGGTCGCAGCGAAGACTGCGGGTGAACCGTCTTTTCGCCTCTGAATTTACAAGTAACCTATGCAATTTGAAGAATCTTTCAAAAATGAAAATCTGGCGTTCACATCTTATGATAAATTTCGCGCGCAAATTTGGATCGGTCCAAAATCGCCCCTTTTCTGCGCGCGCATCGTCAGCTGGTAGATCATGCTCAAGTTGGTCATCTTCCGCTCGCAGATTAGTGGCAGCGCAAGCTCTGTGAAGCTAGTGTAACTGTATATGCTTTGCTGGCAGAGCCAGAGTAAGGCGTTCCATTTCCTTTCGCCGCAAACTCCGCATTGGTGCAGAAGCGGTCATGTGCGCGGAGATGGATCCACCCTTCATGCGGGAGAGGGACCTTGCAAGCGCCGTGTTTCAGGGAAAGCATGTTTCTCACTTTGCGTGCGTGAACTCTACCTTCTACACTAAGATCAAACGAACTGGAAGGTTCCTTGACCATTGAACATTATGTGAAGCTATTGGCTGCAGTATACTCGATTTGTTTTATAACGCGACCATTTTTTTACAAGACGTTTCCGAAACCTGGCTGTACGTTAAGCATCTCTGATCGGCTGATCATCAACATCATAGATGCTGCATCAGAGATGCGGGCATCAGAGATGCTTAACGTAGCGTAGTCTCACTGGCAGCGCCACTGGTCTCCGCTAGAGCCAATTAATGAGCTGCACTTTGAATATCGGCACTCCATTCCCCAACATTGTTGTGGGCGCCGCCATTTTGGTGCTTGTATAGAGCAGACGCGACTGCCGATCGTCATGATTCAAAACTGCGACTTCCTCACCATTAGATTCTGTGTTAGGAAGCTCATGTAATATTGCTTTTATCTGTCGCGAACTATTTAAACATTTGTGGAGGACGGAAAGGCGTTTTCTGTGATTTCAGATAAGCCTTCAGATAACTGACAACCATGATTTTAAGCCACAATATGAGTGATAGCCGTTACTCTGAAGCATAGCTTATTTAGTGGCAAAAATCTCCACTCTAGGGGGCTCGATGGCGCATAGCTGCTTTCCGAGCCTGGCGCAAGTGAAGCCACCGGAAGTTCGATGCTTGTCCCGGAAGTCCGGCGTGTGCTGGGATTCCTAGTGCATTCAGTCGATATTTAGGTCCATGCCTTTTTGTGTCTTTTGATTGGGTTTTAATACTCCCGTTCTGAACTAAATCCTGAGAATCAGGCATTTGAACGTGGGACATACGCACACATGATCAACTAGAATCTCAAAATCGTCTCATCGAATGGCTTTCTAGAAGACTTCTCGGGTCCGCATGCGCAAGCATGCGGACCCGAGAAGCAGGCAACAAGCAGGCTCTCTTGGGATGACAAGAAAAAAACAAGCGCCCTGAAGCAGTTCGATTCAGCACTCCGAAGAGTTGAAAAGCTTGTCAAGCGCTGACTTCCGAGACAAGCCGCTTACTTTCCGTGGCTTCATACCTGTCTGCTCAATGCGCCATCCAACCCCCTATAGTGGAGATCAGCAGACTGCGCTTATCGGCTTTCTGATAGCAGACGGAATAATAATATATAATAATCTTTATTGGCTCAGGAGAGCCGCGAAATGCCGTCAAGATACCTTGGTGGCAATCATGATTGTACATCGAATATCTGTGTCCGCTCGTCAGGAACCCTTGACGTGCAGACAGACGAACGGTTAGGTGATATAAGGTGTGATGGTACGGGCGTACGACTATTACGTCAAGCGTCAGGCATATTATTTTGAGGGGGAGGGGGGAAGGGGGGGGGGGGAGAAGTTTCCGTATGCACGAGCAAACGGTTTCGGGACATGAGCGAAACCGCTAGTGTTAGAGATAAAACAAGTAGGGCTTTTGACAACCTTGATCAGAAACCACGTTGACGACGCTAACGCTTTTGACTGCGGTGGATTCGTCACTCGTCTTCGCTGTAACTGCTCATCCTGTCGATCCTGTCTGGGAGCTATGACCATTTTAGTGAAGTTCGTCCTCGGTGAAACGCAGTTCATCGTGAGTGTGGATTACGTTAGGAACTTTGAGGGGCGATTTGAGGACGGTAAATTATCCGAAGTGTACTTGACCGGGTATACGCCAACAAAAGGAGGCTTCTACGATGCAAAATATTCTACATGGCAGGTAAGTAGAACTATCGTACAACAATTATTGTATGGAAGCTGCACGTGAATTACACTAGACGGGTGCACATGCAGCTGAATCATTTTTGAGAGCGGTCTGCTCGCGGTCGGAACCTCGCGCCAGGATACTTACAGTACCCGGGCTTTGTCCAAGAGGTTTAGGTCTACAGCACTGGCGTGGGCTACTGGCATTACTACGGTGCCTTATCTTGTTAATATTGCTTAGCCTGCAACACTGGAATGTGGGCATGAGCGTGGCGCAGGCCTGCTTAGCTTGCACGGACAAGCGTACAAACGAGTCAGCGCGTTTTCGACAGCATCTCACGAGGTTCAGACTGCGAGTGCGTCTCTGGAAAAGGCTTCAGGTGCATGTGCGCTCTACTCAGAACCCGTATTCGTAAAGACGTCGGACGTCATCCAATGGACCATCAAGGTGCGTTCCACCAGGGGACATCCTGGCTCCTTGATACATTTTTAATAGGGTAGCTCCGTGCGGGTACACAAACGAAAGTCCGAGCAAAAGGAAAGTTCCTCCTTTCCCTCCTTTTGAACTGTTCGCGGTATACTCTCGGCCCTGTATCTTTGGTCGGCGCTGCGCGCTTCTAGAAAGGTAGGGCATAGATATATATTCAAAGCTATGGTGGTGTGTTTTATTTCTAAACCTTCTTTTTTTTTTTTGCAGTGAAGACGCCGAAAAAGTAAAGTCGCAAAACTAAAAAAAAAAAAAAATCTTGATTTTAAAAAGAAGTTAGGACCCGCTAACGCTTAGAACTCGTAGCCAAGGCAAGAAAATAAACGTAATGCTCCTTAACAGCCACAAGTTATTTAAGACAGACGCGCACGACTAATAGCCTAGATACACGAGCGCACTCAACTGTCATTAAGCCAACGATCGTTTGCATCTACCATTTGTCACTGAGCTCAACTAATGCCCTAGTTACAATCGTGCTGCTAACTGTCATTAAACTAACGATCGCTGGCATATCCCAACTGTCCTTTAGCTCAACTGAGCTGTCCGGTGTTACACGGTACATAGGCCTAACAGACCCTGTTGACCTGAGCGTCGAGGACACAGCTGAATCCGAAACAAAACCAAAACTGATGTCACATTACCTAGGCAGGGGGGGGGGGGGGGCATAGGGCCCGGGCTCCCCCCCCCCCCCCCCCCCCCGCCGAATTCTTCCATTTTGCTGGTGCCTCCTCTCCCCCCTCCACCTCATATAGCATTTTGTCCTGCCCTCCCCCCCCCCCCCCCCCTCTCCCGAATCAAAATCTTGGCTACGTGCCTGATGCAAATGAAGTACTTGCACACTTGTCATTCATTATAAACGTTTAAAACAAAGTAAAATGAGCTTTTTTGTTGTTTTTAGGGTAAAGAAATGATATTCAGAACATTTTACACGAATTCAAGCAAGAGAGACATAACCAAAGTCTTATCGGCACCGACATCACAATGGGCGCTCTTGCCGAGCTTTGGCTTTCGCGACGTGCCGTGATCGTCGTAGCGGAAGCTCTAGCCTTGAATCATACCTCCTCCGACAATAAATTTGCTTCTACGATACTTTCTAGATACACCTCCCTCATTCTTCCGCAATAGTAATTGCTTCGCTGTCGCTGCCCATGGGCAGCGATGCGGGGAACGCCGCCATCTTTAGCTCTATTGGGGCGAACTCCCATCAGTTAAAGTTAACTGAGGAAGACCAGCACAGCTGAGCTAGTAGCTCAATGACAGTTGGCGCCGCCGTGTCCGACTGCAATTGAGCCAGCTGTCGTTGGCTTAATGTCAGTGAAGAGCGCTCGTGTAACTAGGGTATTAGATAACGATATTTTCTATCATTTCATTACAGTTTCTCATTCTCTGAGAAATCACAATCACTTGAAAGAAACTGAAAACAAAGACTAACAAAGGGTAAAAAGGAAAATACTAACAAGTAATAACTTACCTTCCAGAGCGATTGCGATGAAAGAGAATCGGACATGGCGTCGTCACCAACGCAAGAGAAAAGGAGCTTTAAAAGCTTCAAGAACAAAACCTTGCTCCAGCTTTAATAACACTTGGTTAGCTAGAAGCACTCGGATGGCTGGCGTTTGCCAAAAAAGGAACACGCACTTCACATCACGACAGGTAGCATGAAGGACAGATCGCACGCACTGGCCTGTTTCTACCCCAAAGACAAAACGTTTCAAGCCAGTCTTATCGCTGGCAGCTCCCGTTTCCCGGAGCTCTAATCTGCACACAGCAAAAAAAAAGACTTAAGAAATTGACTTCCGTGACCCGCCAGCGCCAAGGTGAAGCGCACCACCGTCCAATCGCGGCCGCGGAATTCCCGTCCGACTTTGTCGCCAAATGTCCAGGTTATCTTATCAGGGGTTACGGCCCCTGATAAGATATACGAATAGCGGGTGTAGGTGAGAGGCTAAAGCGCGGACGTAAACAAGACAGATGGCGGAGACAATGAACCTTTATCCCGGCATTTTTCTTTTTGTTTCTTCCGTCGCTGATCTCTATAATAAAAAACCTTTCCCAAAAGGCGTGTGAAAATGTGCTTCCCATCGAGATTTTTTTAGGTATAGACAAACACGCCAAAAGCTTCTCATGTCATATAACACCTGAGACTGTGATGGAAGAAATAGGAAAATTTTAGTAGAAGGAACACACACACACACACGCACGCACGCACGCACGCACGCACGCACGCACACACACACACACACACACACACACACACACACACACACACACACGCACGCACGCACGCACGCACGCACGCACGCACGCACGCACGCACGCACGCACGCACGCACGCACACACACACACACACACACACCAAAAGCTTGCAAGCCATATTTCCACGCTGGATACGTATATGACGTTTTCAGTGGCATCCGCTTAATTTAAAATATTTTAGAGCGCAGCTCTTAGGGGCCCGTTTCCGGCTTGAGCGGCGTCGCCGTCGGCGTCGCCGTCGCCGTCGCCGTCGGCGTCGGCGTAACCGCGCGGTGCATCATGGGAAATGTCCCATAATGCACCGCGCGAGCCCCCCACCAAGGTCACGTGACCTCGTGGGGGGTCACGTGACCCCCCGAAGTCACGTGACTCCCCTGAGGTCACGTGGCCCCCCTCCTCGAGGTCACGTGACCCCCGCCGATGTCGCGTGACCCCCCGATGACGTCATCGTCACTGATGACGTCACCGGCATCCACATCGTCATCGTCATCATCACTGATGACGTCACCGGCATCCACATCGTCATCGTCATCATCACTGATGACGTCACCGGCATCCACATCGTCATCGTCATCACTGATGACGTCACCGGCATCCGCATCGTCATCGTCATCATCACTGATGACGTCACCGGCATCCACATCGTCATCGTCATCATCACTGATGACGTCACCGGCATCCACATCGTCATCGTCATCATCACTGATGACGTCACCGGCATCCGCATCGTCATCGTCATCATCACTGATGACGTCACCGGCATCCACATCGTCATCGTCATCATCACTGATGACGTCACCGACATCCGCATTGTCATCGTCATCATCACTGATGACGTCATCAGTGACGTCACTGATGTCGTCACCGGCATCCGCATCGTCATCGTCATCATCACTGATGACGTCATCAGCGACGTCACTGGTGACGTCACCGACATTCGCATCGTCATCGTCATCATCACTGGTGAAGTCATCAGTGACGTCACTAATGACGTCATCGGTACCCGCATCGTCATCGTCACTGATGACGTCATCAGTGACGTCAGTGATGACATCATCGGCATTGGGGGTCACGTGACCCCCAAGGTAACGTGACCCCCCCTGGTTAGTTTAACCCACCCCCCCAGTGCCCTTCCCTCCTCCTCCTCAAGAGCTGCGCTCTAATTCGGCGTTACAGGGAGTTGTAAGCGGCTTTCATTTTTTGTTCTTTCCTTTTTGCCTCCAAGGCTTTGGGGATTTTTTATTTCTCTTAGAAAATTTTTGTTACAGGGGAAATTGGAGGCCGAAATTGTTAGCGCACCGCAACGTAAAGCATATGGAGCGAAAGCTCGCGCTGCAGAACCCAGGAACCCTTGGTTCAATCTCCGCCCCCGCCCATTTTGATCCGGATGAGCATCGTACCAGAGTGCGGTAGTGCATCAGTACTGTGTGGTGCACGTTAAAGATTCCAGGCTAGCGGTCATACTGCACAAGATAACTTCCCCCTCTATAGAGTGAGTAACAATGTCCACTCGACATACGCTGGCAGACGAAACTCAGCCCTGTCTAATTTACTAGTCAATTAGTTTCGTTTTGGCTCGGAATTGACGTTCCGTGTTTCTTGGTTTATTTCTCCGATGTTTTCTTTTTTTTTTCTCTTTTTTTAATAGGGGGGTGAGAAGGGGGGGGGGTATGTTTTACTAAAAAAATTCTGTATTTTTCTTTTTTCTGGTGGTGTCGGATAAAAAGAAATGCGTATGGGGCTTATACAAGTGTATGAAAAGAATAGAACAAGGGTGGTGGCAGTGTTCCTTAGCATCCAGAGATTGTGCGTCTGACCGTTGGTCTGACCCGAATTCTGGGGAAACGTCTCACTACAAATAAAAAAAAAAGAAAAATAAGACACAAGATAAGGTCGGTGTCGTTTCCCAGAAAGAAGTGACGCGGTCAGTTCAGTGCGGACGGTGTCCTGGGTCCAAACAAAATAACGCTTTGTAATAAATATTTATTGGCGCACTCTAAAAAATGCACGTGCGTCTGCTTTTCCGCACAACACTTGGAAAGCCAATCAGCGCAACCTACGGAGGCAGCTCAGCGAATGACGATGCCGAAACATATGTTTAGACCAAAAAACGCAGTCTGAGTTGTGACATTAAGCAATGCAAAACGTCACGCTTGGATTGCTTAATGTCACCACTCAGACTGCGCTTTTTGGTCTAAACATATGTTTGGGCATCGTCATTCGCTGATCTGCCTCCGTAAGTTGCATTGATTGGCTTTACGCGTGTTGTGCGGGAAAGCAGACGCACGGGCTTTTTTTTAGAGTGCGGGAATCTTGCTTTTTCCGTGTTAAAATATAAGCTTCAATAGGGCCTCATGCGAAATAGCTTGGTGGTCTGACAACACTGTGAGCGTCGCCATATTGAGTTTGTCAATCGTCGTCAGAGAACACCGAAGCTGCCGAAGCACTGGAAGCATCGGAAACACCCCGTACGGGCAGTGTGCGATGGCAGGGCCGCGGTGTTTTCCGCCTTCCGACCATAGAATGTGGCCAAACAGCCTGACTAACTTGCCTCAGCTATCGGACGAAACTCTCGGGGGATTTTGCACGATGGTGACAACCTCGTCAAAGCAGCGAAGCAAGTCCTACGTCTTTGCTGTGGAAGCCTACACAGTGCCGTCTTCCGTGCGGACGAACATCTGCGATTCAAGGTACTGTGAACTATGGCCTCTTTGTTTAACATCCTTAATAGGTACGGTGCTTAATACTTTGTAATCAAAGAGTTGCGGCTGTATGCGTACGTGTGTGTGACGAGCGCTCTGCGTGCATTTCGTAGCGCGCGCGGGCGTGGTATTGGCGCGTTCACACCGGCGATGCGATCTAGTCGCGTGATTACTTTCATCACAAAAGCGACCATTGCGGGAAAGAAAGCGACACGATTTGAGCAGTCGCTACAGGCGCAATCCCACCGGCCTTTTTTGATGCAATCTAGTCGCGGACCGGCTGTTCGGAGCAAGAGTTTTCGAGAAGCGACTCGCCAAACGAAGGCGTTGAACTGGCTCATCGCGCACGCCAGTGTGACTATCTAATTTTTTTGCGATGTGATCTAGTCGCATCGCGCGACTGCTTTCATCGCCGGTGTGCACACGCCTGAAATCGGACGCATGGGCCCGTGTTTCTTGCGACGCACTGACACACTAGTGACAGTTATCGCATTGCAATTTGCTGTTTTCATCGCCTTTCTTGGTTGTTTTTTTTGGCGGCCGGCCAGCAGACGCTTTCACGTACTGGCACAAGTCTTTCTGCACCCCCCCCCCCCCTCGCACACACGCACAATCGCTCTGTGCAAATAAAGACCGTTATGAGCCATGCGAACACTTGACGCTGTCTCGTATGCTTGTCTGCTCTAGCGTTACAGCCCATGACAAAATGCTGTATGAGGGGTGGAGGAGGCCACGGCAAAAGGGTAGATTTTGGGGGGAGAGCCGGGCCCCATGGGTTCCCCCCCTGGCTACGTGCGTGATTGTATCATTGTTATTAGTAGAAAAGCAAAAAGTGAATTGAGTGCAGCTTGGTAATTTTTTTTTTTTTTTTTTTTTGTATTGTTGCAGTTTTGGGAGTCGGGATCGTCTACGACCGAGAGGTGTGCTACCGGAGCCAGAAAAAGCTGTTCTGCCCTACAACGTCCTCCTGGCGTTCAAGGCTGACAGCGGTGAAGTTACATAATCAAAATGCGCGTGCCCTGCTGGTGCAGGGGGTGCGTGCAGCCATGTACTTGCTGTTCTACGGCTGTTTATTTTGTTGAAGAAAGAGGGATTTAAAGAGGCACCACCTGAGCTCCCATGCACAGAACTTCCCCAGCAATGGGGGCGCCCTCGCCGACAAGGCATCAAGCCGATGAGCGTCTAGGATGTAGACTGGAGGAGTTCTCGGGAGGGTGGCATGGAGATGGCAATGCCAGTGCCGCTCTACGATGCACGAGCTGAGAAGCAGGAGGACGAACAACAACTGCAGTCTTTTCATGCACTAGGAAGGGGCCTCGAGAACATTGGAAACTTAGACTTCGCGTCAGTTCTCCTAGCAGCACGAAGGCAGTCTGTGGAAACAAAACTCGGACCTGCCCCTGCCGGCTCTCCAATGTCCTACCAGCAAGCTCAACTACCTGCAGGCTTCACAACATGGATGTCGGACAACATTGTCATGGGAGCAGGCACCATGAGCTTGGTTCCAGCACCGTCTCTCTTCAACAGAGCTTCACAGCCCACATTCCCTGGCGGGTTGAGCGCTCAAGAATTGAGCCTATTGAAAGTAAGTGTTGTTGATGCGGATGACATGCCATCAAGGGTGTCATCAGCAGTACTGCCACAGTGCCCATGCTGTTCTCTCCGGCGGTGATAGGGTAAATCATTTTGCTGGCTGTGAACAGTGTTCCACAACAACAATGGCACAAGTAAATGCGTCTTACACGTAGTGCACAGATCGTAAAGATAAACCACAGCCGCACTGAATGCACACTCTTTCTTACGGCCTTTAGTACTATTGCGGCCTCTGTTAGCTGTAACACGGCAGCCGTGGCTGATCCCTACCCCTGCGACTCATAGCAGTTGCTCTCTGAAACACCGCACCTAGTCTGTGCGCCAGAATTGTCCTTCCAGGTTGCGACCACACAAGGTCACAACCTGTAGTGAGCATGCGCAGGTGGAACAGTGGATGAGAAGAGCTGCAGCGCCTCATGCAGAACGGCATGCATGCTTCTGCAATTCCGAAGGTGGTATGAAAGCACAGGAGTTCAGTCCGGCCGTGGAAAAACAAACACAAGTGTTGTAACATTTCACTAGTGTATTTCACGAAGCAGAGATCGGAAGGTGACGACGACGACGACACCGTTCAGGGTAACCCCGTTTTGGTTCTTCCATAATTATGCTTCAATAGCCTGTAAATCGTGCTCCTCAGATCAGATTATCACGATCCCCTACGATCCCCTACCACCAGTGAAGCATACGATCCATATGCACAAGGGCCTCCATCGAGGAGGCGAGAACATCTGCAGAAATGTCCGCCGCGGAACCGAAGACACAGATTGCCCTTGAACCAGACAAAGAGCAAGCAAGTCCATGCACGTTTCTGAAAGATGATGATGAAATTCCGCTAATGGAAACCAACTCTGAAGCAATCAACAGCTCCTCATTGACAATTCTGTCCATTCACAATGATGACGGCATAGAATCTGAGGACGGCGAATATGAAATCGTACAAGGAAAGAAACGACGAAAGACGAGCAAGAGCGAAGCATCATCTTCCAAGGATGGCGCCAACCTGCAAGTAGGATGCACAGTACTGTTCACCCCTACTGAGAATCACAAAGTAGAGTCACTCAGCAAGTTAAAGCTCACACACTACCTGAACAACGCTGCACCAACCATGGTCACTGTTGTTCGGATTAACAAAGCCCGAAACATTGTTGCAGTTGATGTGAAACGACCAGCATTCAAAGCCGAGCTTCCCAAGCTAAACAAGCTCTGCACAGTGCCCGTCAAAGCTTTTATACCGAACGACCGCTCAAACTGTTTTGAAGTCCTACGCGACATTGATCTAGATTGCACAGAGCAAGACGTAAAGGCCCAACTTCAATCTTCTATCGGCATAGTACAAGTTAAGCGACTTGGCAAAACATCGCCTGTCGTACGGGTAGCATTTGCAGGAAAACAGGCACCTCAGCACGTCAAGGTGGGACTTGTAAGAACCGAGGTCATTCCCTACAGAGCACGCCCCCTGCAATGCTATAAGTGCCACAAGTTCGGCCACATAGCAGCTGCGTGCTCATCAGAATCACAAGTATGCGTTCGACGTGGAGAATGCCATAATGGCATGTGTGAATCCAAACTCTGTTGTGTGAACTGCCAAGGAGACCATGCCTCTAACACAGCAGAATGTCCGATCAAGGCAAGAGAGACAGAGGTGACAAGATATAAGCTAGAACACAATACGACATTTCGCGAGGCAAAAGAGGCGATACATGCTAGGAAACAAACAAGCAAGCAATCGTCCCCGAAAGAAAAACATCAACAGAACACCAGCATCAAGGCTGTGCCACCAGCAACTGCTGAAGAGTTCCCTCCGCTTGAAAACCGGAACACAACCACTACTCTTGATGATGCCGCAACAGTCACACAAGAAGGTCCCCAAACATCCTCATTTTGGGAGAAGCAAAACATCAAAGCCATTACTTCACGCACACCTCCAGGTCCAAGTGCGTCGGTATCAACCGAAGCAAGCAGTGGAATAGAGCCAACCTTTCCGTTTAAAGCGATAATCACGCTAGTGTTTACCACTCTCCGCAAAATATTGGCTTCAATATCATCATCATCTACGCTTCATCAGGTGATCAGAGCAATCCTTTCATTAGAGTCTCTTATCTCTATGGTATTCTAAACCATGATAGGGGACACTAATAGAGTAACTACAGTTCGACTTCAACTCCATGCCTGTTTTCTCTCCAATGCAATTGTAACAGATAGAACACACGACTTCCAGAGTTCTACGACGACATCATGGCTCAGGCAGTCAATGCTATGGCTAAGCAGGGACTCTGATTGTCAGACATCTTACACATAGTGGGTTACCCCTTCTACTACAACAGGCTTCTACATCCCCAACATGCGCGTTACAGCCGAAAAGTCATGCCCGACCCGGTAGCTTGCAGTCAACGTCCATACACACCCAATGGCAGCCACCAATAAGAAAACTACAAGAAGCAACCAACGCCAAACGCCACTGTCCATCCTTCAGTGTAACTGCAATGGAATTCGGCAACGTTTACCGGAGCTAAGAAAACACTTGCAAGATAACACCTACGGCGCGCTCGCTATTCAGGAACCAAGAATACAACCGAATCTTCTCCGATTATCCGATTACATTTATTACCACGGCACCCCATTAAATGGAAGCGATGTACCAAAAACGGCCCTGTTTGTCCATACTTCGCATGCACCGATCGAACTCGATCTCAGTGACTTCAATACGGATAATTCTGAATTCGTAGCAGTAGAGATGGAGATTGCCAAAACCAAGTTAACCTTGGTCTGCTGCTACATACATCCCTCAGGGCATTGGGATCCTACTGTTCTCGTCGCGATACGTGCCCGCACAAAACATGCGATCGTATTCACGGGGGACTTCAATGCGCATTCGGAAACATGGGGAGACTCTAAAACGGATCAGAGAGGGAAAAACCTGCAACAGACCATCGACAATATGGGACTCAGAAACACGACGGCCGGAACACCGACATTCATTCGCGCCGGGGTACACGGGAGTGTGATGGACCTCACCCTGACATCGCCCAGCTTGCGACTTCCCACCAAACCTGAACTGGACAGCTGGGGGAGTGACCACGTTCCAATCATCATAGGAAAACTTCCGAAGTCCAAGCTGAAAACATGCCACGTTGTTCACTGGGACAAATACCGGGCACTACTCGATGAGCGATTCATGTCAGGGATCGATATCACTGAGCACATCATCTCGAACGCACTTGAAGCGGCCACACAGATTGCACAAGCGCCCAGCTCGAGACCTAACCCGGACCTCAAGTGGCTCGAACTAAGAGCTCAGAGAAGGAGGGCCCAGAGGAGATCCTGGCGCACGGGTCGCCCCGAGGACGTCTTGAAGTACCGACGGTTAGACGCAAAGTTTAGGAGACACGGGAAGAAGCTAGCCCGACGTCAGTGGAGGCTCCTCTGCGGTTCACTTCACAAGAGCGCCGGCGGGAGCAAAGCCTGGAAAATGGCAAACGCACTCGCGAGGCGACCATCTCCAAGAACACCAGTGCTCAGCATTGGGCTAGCGCGAAACCTCACACCTCTCAACATCGCAGAGCTATAGGCGGACGCTTTTATCACCGCTCCTACCACACCAATAACAAACCACACTCCGCGAAATTGGAGTAGTTTCTGCCAGCCTACAGCACCTCCCATGCAAATCCCAGACACTGACTTCAAGCTACATGAGCTGCAAATTGCGCTGCGCTCATCTCCACGGCACCGTTCGTCACCAGGATTGGATGGCATAACCAATCAAGCATTGAAAAACATCGATGAAATGTACCACCCTGCTCTGCTAGAATACATCAACACTATCTGGCGCACAGCACAGCTGCCCGATTCCTGGAAGGAAGCCGTCACAGTACCACTTCTCAAGCAAAACAAGCCTGCCAGGGAGATAACATCCTACAGGCCCATCTCTCTCACATCTTGGTTTGGCAAGCTGATGGAGAGAATGGTCCTGCGTCGCCTCGTTTACCACCTAGAGGCGACGCGAGCGCTTCCCGACTGCTTTGCGGGATTCCGACACCATCGATGTACCGCTGACGCCCTCGGGGACCTGATCAGCGCGCTCGAACAGACGAAGGCACAAAAATGGTCCGCGGTGATGGTCTTCCTTGACGTAAGTAAGGCTTTTGACGCCGTTCAGCACACAACTATCATCTCAGCCCTAAGAACACTTGGCGTAAAAGGAAGGCCATTCCAGTATGTATGTGCCTTCCTGAGTGGGAGAACAATGCGTGTCCGTGTCGGGAGCCTCCTCAGCGAACCAAGAAAGATCGTCAAGGGAGTCCCACAGGGCAGTGTTATACGTCCTTTGCTCTTCTTTCTAGCCATATCCTCCCTACCCACAGCAGCCAAAGTAGGCGAAAAACCCAACTACCCAATCAACATGGCGGTATACGCGGATGACGTTGCGCTATGGGCGACGTCCTCAAGTCACCGAAGACAGACAATGGTGCGAGAAGTGCAGCGCGCAATCACGAACACCATCTACAGACTTGCACAACTTGGGCTTAACACATCTGGCGAAAAATCGGTCGCTATCTGTTATGCCCCAAGAAGAATCAACAAGTTCAGGCCAAAGCTGTTCATTGGCACGAAGCAGATCAATATCGAAACAACAGCAACATATCTCGGGCTGAAAATTGACCAAAGGCTCACCTGGGGGCCAGCAGTGTAAGATGTCATCCTAGCAATGAAAAAACACACAAACATCCTCCGATCACTAGGAGGCAACACCTGGGGCACGTCACAGGCAATGATGCTCCAGATGTATAGAGGATTAATTCTAGCACGGCCTCTCTACGCATTGCCCTTTGTTACACTCCGCCAAACCCAACTCGAAAAACATTGAAAGAGTGCAACGGGTGGCACTCCGTGTATGCTTGGGTGTCCCCCGTAGCGCGTCATCCCAACGTACACTAGTAGAGGCCAACATCAACACCGTCGCCAATGCACTACAGCAACAAGCCTTGACACATCTGGTACGAATGAACAATTGCTTCTCGACCACCGCATTGGCGAAAAGAATCGCGGCACGGGAAGATTCGGAAATTGGCAGACAAGCAGCCACACTTGTGGACATCGCGGGCCAGCCACCTATCATCCCCAAGCTCCCAACAGGACACGATGAACCTGACCCGCTCCTCGTCGATCTCCACATCGAGGACCTGCGAAGCAAGAAAACTGCAGCGACTACCACTGCACGGCAGCTCGCCGAACACCACCTTGAGCGGCATTACGACGGCTGGACGCGCATCTTCACCGATGGCTCTGTACACCCTACCGACAAGACGGCCACCGCGGCCGCGTACTTCCAAACAGAAGCGACCTGGCTCACGGAGAAACTCTTGTTTCACGCCTCATCGACGACCGCTGAGCTAGCCGCGATTGGCCTGGCTGTGCGCGGCATTATCGCAAAGAACACCGCAACAAGAAGGTGGGTCATCCTCAGCGACTCCCAGGCTGCACTTGCGCTGCTCGGGAGCCTTCACCGTGCTCCTCCACTTGCGCTGGTCGGGGCGAATAATGCCATAAGACTCAAACAACTAGGACACACACTGGCATTCCAGTGGCTACCTATGGTCGGTTGCAAGCTAAGAAAAAACCGGAAATGCCTCTCAGAGGAAAATGTAATCCTACGCCGAGAAACGCCAGCCAATCGTTTTCTTGACGTCACGATTTTGTGGACCAATCGCGATCCTTTTGAATAAAAAAAAGCTCAACATGGCTGCTGGCCTTAGCAACGCGACGCTAGTTTCTCGTGACAATTATTCTGCTTTTTTGCACCGTGTTTCACGTGCCCGAGGTTACGCCACGAAATCTTAATGGTATAGGCTTGCGTTTGCAGCAGTTTTTGCGCGACAACGTGAGAATCCAGCGACGCTATCGCCAACGAAAATTTCGAAGCGGGCGCGAGGCTTAGCACTGCTGAGAGGTGAGAAGCTACGCCGGACGTCGTCTGCTTCGTTGGATTGTGCTTCTTGAAGAACCGCTTTGGTGTCGCCGGTAAGGCTGCACCAGGCTGTTTCGTCCAAGAAGAATCAGAGGAATTGCTTTCCGATGTCACCTCAGTGGGATCCATGACGGAAGACAAGGAGAGCGGGGCGCGGTGGTGGTGTCGATGACTTGGGAGGGTGCCGATTTGTCGAAACCCGAGAAGTATAATTATTCTTGTTTTCTATTCATCCAACAAAATAAAGGCACACATTTCGTGCGCAAAGCCCACAAAACTAAGTAAATCACCAAATATTTATTATTTGCAGGAACTATAAGTGCTTCGCTTTCCCCAGCGGCTTTCCCTCAATCGAAGGCGCTGGAAGACGGTATGTTAGACAGTATCTTGGACAGAAAATTAATTGGGAAGACGGTACATTGGACATGACTTTCATTTTTTACTACACAGCTATTTCGTTGACAAAAACGTATTCTAACTTATTTAAATGTCCTGAATGAATTAAATAAATAATGTAGTAGTTTAAGACACGTTTCCTGGAGGGAGAAAAAGCAACGTTGCTAGCAAACTACTTTCTCGACGGCGGAGGCACTTCAGATGGGCGCAATGCGCTTGTGGGTGGAGCTAAAAGATTGTTCTCAGGTTGCATCTGACTATAGTCACTGCGGCCTCTCTGGAAACGAAATTGCCGACCAGCTTTCATCAGAAGCACACAAGGACCTCACATTCCCGACATCCGCGGTTACTCGCTTTGCAGACGCCAAGCTCCTTATACGGAGGAAGATAACCAGCTTGCACCCAGACCCAGGCATCGCGTCGGGGGAACGCCCAACCAGGATCCCATGTGGCTTAGACAGGGCGACGGTCGCCGTGCTGCACCGTCTCAGGACGGGAAGCGCATTCACCCCGGTTTGGCTGCACCGCCTCAGGAGGCACATCGACCCCAACTGTGAAGAATGCAGTGTACCGGCGGACGCAGCACACCTCCTGGCGCACTGCACGAGGCTGGATGACCAAAGAACAGAGCTCCGTGCAAGGTACACCGCCCTCGGATTGCCTTGCAACACTGAGGAAGAAATGCTACGGCCAAGAGGACCCAGAGCAAACAAGGAGAGGGCTCTGAGGCACTTCATTACTTTCTTAGGGGTCACTGGCTTACTAAACCTCCTGTAGTGCTACTAAACCTCCCGCAGTGAGACGAAAGGCCGAACAGAAACGAAAGCGCAGCATTATATAAACACAAGATTCTCAGCACACGACTAAGTCATTGTCGCACCCTCCTGCCGGATTTCCGAACCTCCCGAAAACTGCGTTGCCACAGGACACCTAGAGGGCACACGCCACGGCATCGGCACAGCTGACCACTTCCTCTAGGATGAAGATAAATCACGATCATACCACCTTTCCAGCGGCTTGACGTTGAAGTGTTGGCGGTTCTATTGTTTTATTACGTATGGACATTGCACTTCCGAAAAATTTTTTACCTCTCACATCCTCTACTATACTATCTCTTTCTTACCCCTTTCCCTTCCCTTTGCAGGGCGGTGACAAGAATGCGCATACTAGCGTCCTACCAACTGTCCTGCATCCTTTCCAAGAGTAATTAAAATACATTGCCAAACGAAAAATGCACGAAGCACTGAACAACATTAAAATTTGGGGTCAAAATCAGATTCCATGTAGGGATTATCAGCGTAAACATCAAAGCAAGCTTCGCTTAACACCGATTCCCACATGATGTGGGATCCACATATTTTATTCTGTCCTGCTTTGTTTTGGCGGGGCGGCAAGCAACATTGTAACTGCACGGTGTACGATCGCTCCAAAGTTAGCCTGGTCACGTGCAGCCAAATTTGCGCTTGATGCCTAAGCGAGACCAGCTGCAAAACACAAAGCTAAAATGCATCTTAACGCCTGGAAAGACTTTGATGCACATTGACTTACTTTGTGGGGGTGGTAAAAAGCGTTCACAGTTTAAGAGTGAAAGGTTGTTCCAGCTATCAGTCGCAACAAGTGTAGCGATTGTAAGGTAGAGTAAATTTGCGGGTTTACATGCTGAACCAGCGAATGGCATCTGGCACGCCCCAGTGGGAGACAGGGTTAATTTAGACCACCTGGCAATTTTTGACAGCAACCCAAAACCAATCTGAGTTACACAGTGCCTTTCCGCATTAAGACTTAGTCAAGTTGCGGACAGCTCGGCCAATATTCAAACCCGCCGACTGGGGATCCATATGCTAGCACGTTGCATCTGAGCCACCTAGGCGGCTAGTGTGGCAAGTGTAAAATGCTGTAACCAAAGAATGAGCTGTTAAACACTTGTATCGTCCTCTCATGGCATATTCTGTTTTTCGCAGGAAATCCAGCTTTCACCAGAGGAGGCGAGAGATCTGGAGCGTAATACCAGGCAGGCAGCGACAGAGTCAACGCTGGAAAAAAGCACGGCTGAACAGACTAACTGCATCGCGTTTTGGATGTGTCATCACACGCAAAGAGTGGACGGAGAAGGGCCTCAAGAACCTAATTGAGCCAAAGGACCTGACACGCGTTCGTGCTGTTCAGTACGAGATAAGAAACGAAAGCATGGCCAAGGATCGGTATGTTGCTGTGATGAAGAACTATGGACACAATTTGTCAATTCAGCCCAACGACCTATTTGTAGATCCATCATGCCGCTGGCTAGGTGCAACGCCCGACGGACTAGTCTATGTCCCAGACGAGCTGTCGTCAGACTTGTACACGTTACTGAAAAAAAGTAACTGATTACAATTACAATTACTACAATCAAAAAAGTAACCGATTACCGTTACTGATTACTGCCTCCCAGAAGTAATTGAACAATTACTGCAAAGTAATTGATTACTTTTCAAGTTACTTTCACGTTACTTTTTATTGCGATGACAGAAATACACAAATACACAGTAAAATATTGCGTACACAATTTTGTTTGTTATTGTTCCCTTTTTTGTTTTCAAACCCGGACCTTGTCGTGTAGCTGACGCGTCGACCTAAGGAACAAAGCACACTAAAAAGTCAATAGCGAGTTGCCGCTTCCCGTCGACTTTATCAGCAATCTGCAACGAGATCCGGAACTCCCCAGCCAAGGCTGGTGGCGCGCTTGTAGAAGAGCGTGGCGTAAAAGAAAAAAGGATTTGCCGACTAATCCTAGTTTTATTTTTTTAGATGTTAAAAAAATGTCAATCATTTTTGCTCCATGGCTGAGTGACTATGCTGGTTTTTGTGAGAAAAAAAATTGTGGGATGAAAAATGTAATTGGTAATTGTGTAATTGATGTTGTAATTGATTACAGAAAAAAAGTAATTGAATTACTCCAAGCGTTACAGCTTGACAAATGTAATTGAAGCGTTACAAAATTACACTTAACTGTAATTGATTACAAGTAATCAATTACTTGTAACGCGTTACGTACAAGTCTGGCTGTCGTACAGTATTCTAAAAGTCAAGTGCCCACATTGTCTCAAAGACAGTGAGCCAGACTATGCAAAGAAACAAAAATTTTCTCTAGTTTTTGGAAAGAATGACAAGCCACAGCTAGACAGAGACCACGATCACTATGCCCAGGTTGTGGGGCAGATGGCTCTGACTGGCTGTTTGTGGGGCGCCTACGTTGCTTGCTCGGAGAAATGGATCGGCTGAACCGTATTCGATTTAAACAAAATGAATGGCTCGAAATGCGCAAAAAGCTGGACAGCTTTTTCTTTGCATACAACCTTGCCTATCTTGTCAGGAGGCAGGACACGTGCTAGTGTCTAAAACTAAAGGCAATGAGTAAAAGCCACTTGGAGAGTGGAAATGCTTTCCTCACATTCCACTTGACCGGCGCAAGCTAGAGCCATACCTGGCCCAAGCTTGTGCCGGTCAAGTGTGCTACTTGGGTTATGTTCACATTGTGACATTGTTAGCGCAAACACAACATAAGTGCATTTTCTTATTACTTCGAACGAGTATTAGTGGGGTGCAAAATTTTACCGCCTACATTATAGTCCTAAATGAGCCCTTTTCATTAAATAAGAACTAATTACATCGTTTCGATTTAAAAAAAAACAAAAAAATGTGATGGCTTGTTTGCACTAACAACGTCGCACTCTGTACGGCACCACACATTTCAGCACTATTGTTACGGACTGTAAAGGCGCCCTGGTGTAGCCGTGTGTGGAACCTTACAGATTGCTGTGTTTGCAGTAGTTATTGCTTTCCAACGTTCATGTCCAAGCTGTCTAGTGAGAGGTGTTTGTGCTAAAGATGTTGAGTTACATACATTTCTGAATCTGCATGTTGGTGATATTCACTAGTCGCAGCTAGTGCTGTAATGAGCAGACACTACTGCTGAACTGGAAGTGACATTTTGTACTAAATTTTATTTTGTTCACATTCAATATGGAACCGACAGATAAAGAAGAATCAGGAGCGCCATATTTATCTCTACTTTAAACACCGGTTCATTCGCACAGATTTCTTTCCATTTTAGTTTGTAATAACAGGTTTGCAATGTTTTAACATTATTTGTGTGACTGCTTGTGTGAATATACCATGTCTGCGTCATGCCAGTTTCAACCACCCTGTCGCAAAATAAAGTGTTACTGTAGATTCTACACCAACTCGTTTGTGAATAAACCCGTTAGCTCACAGCAGCTGTGGGCACCGCGCACATGCAGAGTCCTGTTTACGAAAGAGCTACGCATATACGCATGCTCTTTTGCGAGGCCAGTGTCCCCGAATGGATGCGACGTCGGAGACCTGAATTTTCGTATATGGTGGGAACGAAAAAGACGGGCAATACAAAAGTTTCAGAATTTATGCAGTTTTAATATCTTGTCGAACTTTGGCACAGCGTGCTATCGCACTACTCTGCGACCGCTAGGGTGACCACGTTCTAGAAACAAAAACGCATTCAATGCAACTGTTTTCCCCCAAAAAAATGCACAAGCATGGTGTCCAGGATAAGTATTTTTGCTGCGAGGGAGAGATAGGGGTGATACTACGTCACACAACAAGAAAGTTATTTTGTGAAAGCCCACAGGTTAATACATGTATGGCCTCCATACTTGTCACTACTCAGTCCACCGTTTCAGGCAAGCTACCCAAATGCTGAATAAGCGAGCACTGAAAATTGCTGAGGATTGCTGCCACAGTCCAAATCTGGTTAATCAGTGGAGCCAAGGTAAGAGGTATGGGCCGATCAAAAATGTGATACGCCTTTATCCTTTGTATCCTTCGCTCCACATGTATTCGCAGTGAGGCAAACTCTTTGGTTTCTTCGACTTGACTGGGCGAGAATATGCGGCCCTTCAAAAATGGGGGCTAGTTCAGCTTCACACCTCTTTTTTCCAAAAGGTCGTGGATGCGAAACCCTTTATCCGCCATTACGGCATCACCAGCATCAAACTCTAAGTCTAGAAATCCACTCCTTATTACACATTCTCTGTCTGAACTTGAGCCTGTAAAAAGATCTGAAACAAAAGCTACAAGCCCGTTCGGAGAGACACCAATAAGGCCCTTGAATGTGTTTGTGGACTTGTATGACGAATAGGTAGATGACTGGAGAGACAAAGAAGACGGCACCTCACACTTAATTTCAGTGGCATCCAAAATTACTCGTGTCGACGCATACTTTTCAGCAAATTCTGGTGGCATGGTCGCATCATCTGTTTCCCTAGGTGCCTACAGAGGCAACACGCTTAGTTTGGCATACAGAAAGTTCATCAACGATTTGCAAATTCTTGAGACTGTCGATTGTGCGATAAAAATCTATGATCTAAATCTGCCTCGAATAGACCAAGGCGTAGCCGAACAAGAACTAAGAATAGTTCGTTTTCGGTGCTCAGCTTTCGTTTACGCCCCTTCAATGATCCTGTTCCGCTGCTGCTCTCTGCACGTAAAACGTTGCAGCCACCATCCCCGGGGTTGATGCAAAGAAGCAATTCAACAAAGTGTTTGTAACTTGGAAGGCCGGTATAGAACATAACGTCTTCATCACTGTCCTTGAATCGTTGGATGGTAAATGGAGAAGCGTCTTTTTTTTCTTGAGCAAGTTGGCAATCAAAAGAGATCTTCTCTGCTTGCAGTTCCCGAATTGTTTCTCTTGCCATTTCCAACTGATGTCTGAGAAGTCCACACTCATCTCAAAGCCTTCCAATTTCTTTGTTCAAGCCTTCAATGATGCTTGCCAGACGTGCACTGTCTGTTGCGGGTAATGTGCTGTGGTCAGTAGGCTCCAGTGGGTTTTCAGCTCCAGCCCGCACTTCATTTGTGCAACACACAGCTGGATCATCCTGCATAGTGTTGTCTATTTGTTGGGATCTTGGCGCTGGTGCATCAGCCTTTAGCTGTGGCGGTGCACGCTTTTTTGGAGGTTTTCGCACTATTTTCTTTTTGGAAAAGAAGAAAACGGATGGGCACTGCCGTATCACGAAGGAGCTTTCGGCCACTCACAACGCTGGGTATGTAGTCACTTTCATGAAAGTGTTTCGAGCACAGCTTCGTCCACTTGCTTACTTGAAACTCGGGGCCTTCATCCCTTCTCATCGCGACAATCCATTTTTTGTAGACCATGGGATCTTTAGGGAAGCGATGGAAGGATACCTAAAAGGAAAAAGCAGAAGGAAAGTTTAATGAAATATTTCAAGCAGGGCTCATTTTCACTCTGGCTCACAAATAGCCAAGCATAGTTGCGAATCACCAGCAACGTTCGTGAATGAATGCGCGCAAATGCCATCGCAAATGTGTTGAAGTAACCCCACAGGCAAAGTGAGCTGAAACGCTCGATTCGGCCTTAGTCTACGTACGCGGTTTCCACAAGCTCCATAATTTCTCAATTTGTCAAATAGTTCAAAGTACGGCGTCTTAACAATGCATTTCATATCTAGTTGGAACCACAGCTGTATGGAAAACTGGCAGGTAGGCAAAAGAAGCACAAAGGGCTGTTTCAGCTCATGTGCACGATTGCAGAGTCGGGTACGGTCTGTACGCGATCGCGCGGTTCGGCCGCGAGCGTGGGCCGGGCCCTCGGAGGCTAAGGGCCCACGGCAAACGTCTATGTCTCTATGAAGGGGCGATAAACAGCAAGGAACCGCGACACGTTCCCCTCGCCCAGCTTAATCCTTCCTCGTCGGCCTCCGTGACCGCCTCCAAATCGCTCCTGCCACCGCACTTACACAGTAGGAGTTTTCATATACAAAACACGGTAATTAAAAATCTGTATTGTTCCCCACTACACTTTGCGAGTGTAGTTGCTTTGACAAAGCGAAGCCTGGTCTGTCGGAAACATCTAACCCAGCCGCAACGTCGCCCGGCACGCAGAAAACATCGACTACTTTTTATGGCCTTTCATTGCAGTAAAAAGCCGCTACTCGACCTCTACGTTCATCCAGTTAGGCAGACTCCACGTTACCATGCAAAGAGAACGCCCCGCGCACCGTACAAGACCCTCGATCAGCGTGCTTGCAAACACTCGGTCCGGACGAGAGCAGTATGAAGCGACTTCACGCACCGCTTCTTCGGCACTTTCCGTCTGCTTCGTTTACCGCTAAGAAAGCAAATTTTGTGCCACATACCTCATTTCCATTGCTGTCCTTGATTCCTCGCTGTTAGCACAACGGCGCGCAGCAGTGTACAGGCATCTTGCCGGTAACAAACGGAACGGTCTCACAGCACGCAAACCAGACCGGCTCCGCTTCTCGCCAACATCAATATGGCGGACGGGCTTCTTTTTGCATTCACCAGACGGCGCAGCTAATTTCGCATAAGGCCTATTCGGGAATTTTTAGTTTTTTTCCCGATTTTGATAGAACCCGCTCGGGGGTTAGTTTTCGGGGTTTGTCTGTAAATAGAAAATTCACCGAGCTCTGCTTTTACGTAAGGCCACCGGACCTTTAACTTCTTAAAAGTGCTAAAAAATCGTTTCTTGCACGTGGCATTGATCGTGTTTAGGAAGAAGCTGCTAACCGTTCCTATGACATAGGAGGAAGTTTTAGTGGATCGTTTCAAGGACTTGGTCAATACTTCAGCTTGGGCGAGTTGGTTAATCATGCTAATACTTCACACACACCATCAAAACAGATCCACACAAAGAAAACACACCCACGCACGCTGACTGTCAACTCTCGGATGGTGTGCTGTCTGTTGTGCGCTGTGAAGTGTTGGCATTTCAAGGACTCCGATAACGATACAGGATACCCTGCCGCTGCCTTTGCGCATGCATCGTATCGTTATCGGGTGTGTCGGAGGCATCGGAATAATCTGTCAAAACTCTCTATCACCAAGCTGCAGTCGATACACTCAATTAGAGTTCTTGTATATAGCTACCTACGGTTGCAGAGTTGCGGATAGGTCCGCCATCTTGCCCTCAAAAGCATCCAGATGTTTTGTAGGAAAGCGACACTTGTGTCTGCAAGAGTCGGGTACGCTCGGCGCTGCGCCGTCGGTGAGCGCTTGTTCGTTCCGCTCTATTTTTGGCAACCACATTATGCTTTTAATGCACGTGTAAATAAATTTTCGGGTAAATACGAGCCTGTGCACCACGCTCGTGCAAATAAAAAAATATTCCAAATAAAGAGGTTGCAAAGAGATTGGTGGCGGCGCAGTCGTGTTCGGCGTTTCGGCTTCTCTGCAGCGCCTGGATGCTTTTTGAACCTCGTGATCTCGTTCGACGAATAGAGAAGCAAGAGGCGCGGGGAAATCAGATGCGCAGCTCTGCTCCCCGTTCGGGGGAGCATCTACAGGAACGCTTCATTCCTTAGCTCGTTGATCGCTCGGCGAACGGCGCGCGCGCAAAACACAACGGGGCTTTAGTGGATCGTTTTCGGCGCTCCGATAACAATGCCCTATATCGATACAATTCATCCGCGAAGGCGTCAGCGGAGCCACAGATATCGTTATCTCAGTTATAGAAACGATGTACCAAACCTTTCTAATAGGTGGCATATTCTGTGTTAAAAAGATATGTTTTTTGTGTTTTTTTTTTACATAATCTATGCTAATGAACCGGTATTCGGGCATTCGCCGGAACCTCATATTGGCGGAATCACAAGATCAAATTCCATTTCTTCGCCTGCCACGCTTCCCCACGTTGTATGAGGCCGCGGTCCCACTGGCAATAAGGAGTATTCACTGGGCGCCATATTTGTGGGTGCTATCTAGAGCGCATGCTCAGAACGAGCCCACATCAATAGGCTGCTAAGACCGGCAATCTTGAGGCTGCGGAATGCACGTTACAAACGAACTGTGGAAGCTCGCCATCAGCACGCGCTCAGCAGTCGCGCACACAGCTATGGCCGCCAGTGAATACTTTCTATAGATCATACAAAAGGCAGCCTGCAGACACTAGAGACTTGGGGGAAACCGTCTTAGCCCATCCGATACGGTACCATGGGCCCTCCGGTACAAACTGCGCATATGGGTGTCTTCAGAAGCAGCGCATACGCAGTTTGTACCGGAGGGCCCCACGGTACCGTATCGGACGTGCAAAAACGGTTCCCTAAACCTGTGTACTGTGTGAGGCGCGTTTCTTCCCTGCAGAACGGCCCAGTATCGTCGGTCATAAACAAAAACGTGTGCAGACATGTCCGACGCATGTATGAAGCCATCATGCTTCGCACAAGCTTGAGTCATGTCTGCACATGCTTCTGTCATCACGTCCGCAAAGAAGTTCAGTCCTCTTTTCATTGCTGTACGCGCAGTGTGCGCTGCCTTTCGGCTGGTTTCCAATCCTACACTAGTGCCAGGAAATTTCTGCTGGTCACAAGAAACCAGAGTGTCGAACCGATATTTTTATTGGTTCGGTTCGGGTTCGGGTTCACGGCTTCCGGTTCAGTTCCGGGGCGATAAAAATAACGGTTCAAACCGGTTCGAACCGGTTCGAACCGGTTTGAACCGCTAAATTGAGAATATATGTTCCGCGTTGTTCTGTCAATAGGCGCTATTTAGGCTGTGAAACTAACTGCTGTAAACGATCTGATTTTTGCGAGGACCTATTTTTGAAAATTTCGCGAATCGCCTACAATTCGCGAAAAATAGGTCCCGCGAACAATTTCGGTAAAATGTAAACGGATTGAAATTTATAGTGAGATTTCACCGCGTCGAGAAAATAACAACCCGCGAATTATTCCAAAACTTCAGCTTTGACCTAAATCGCGAAATATTGAGCCCACGAAAAATAGTCGTTTACAGTATATAGTCTTTTTTTAATCGTTTGTTCAATTCAGTTTTATTCTCAGGTACCAAAATTATAAAATTCTGTTATTTATTCCTACACAACAAGAAAGGAAAATCAAGATTAACATACAAAACGTCGTGTTTATACGACTCAACATCCCTTCGTTTACCAGAGTCACATATATTGTACCTGAATTGAAATGTTTTCGGAAGTGAAGTAGGTTGCCTAAAATACCCGTGATTGGTACAACTTTGTATCGCAGCATTAGGTGTTGAATCGTGGTTTTGCCCTTGAACTAAGGAATTAATTACAGTGAATAGAATCACGAAATGGGCACCTCGTCGCCATATATATCATGACATGTGTTTTACGGAATACGTTTCACAATATATATATGATGACGAGACGACTGAGCTTAAGGGAATATAATTTTCAAAATGTCACGAAAGTCACGGGACAAGTCCTTCCAGTCCATATTTTATAGAAACACTAAGCGACAATCGCAATGCTTGTTTTTCTAACTAGCATATTGTTTGCTCTCAGCACCATGATGCGGGCGACGAATCATGCGAAAAGGAGTGGCTGAAATTGTTCACTCTAACCTATGAGCACCTTAGTACTGAGATCGAATCTGACCTAAAACAGTGCTTACCCATGTGAACATTTCCTTATATTGGATAAACTGGCATAGCCTGGATGTTGAGGTTTGCTCTTGACAAAATGCAGGTCAATTTAATTTGCAAATAAGCATCACCCTCGCTAATTGATGATTTTTGTTAAATAGAACAAAGTGGTATTTCATGCTCTACTCAATTCGGAAGCTACCTAATTGGACACTTTCTGAGAGTTTAAGTGTGCAATCGTCATAGTTCCACCACTCGTTCCAGTAAAAAAAGGCGATAGTAAAAACACATAAAAAACGCCATAATAAACTTCTATATATTTAAGAAGTTATATATGCGTGAGGAACACAGATAGTTATTTAAATTAGCTTCAAAATAATAAAAAAAAACATTATATCTTTTCAAAATCACCTATAACGTGTCTATAGAGGATAAAAGCGCCGAAAAATATTTGCCGAACATCTTTCAGATAATTTAAAGGCGCATTTACTTATATATCTTGGAGGTGAGAATCTTCTATTTATGCTGCCAAATCTTCAGACAGGAATTAAGTATATTTTTATTATCATCGATAAATTTGACTTTATGAAGTTCACATAACCGCCTGAGACCAACACGGAAGGACGATACTCGAAAATACGCCAGCTGTTGTGTCTTCGGCAACGTGCTTTTGTTAGCTGTTTTGCAGTGTAAAATAGTGGGTTGCAGGGCATGCCAAAAAACACTGTGGTCACATGATATATCGGAAGGCAAATACACGAAATGTGCAGAAATAAGGAGATGACACGCAATTTTTTTCTAAATAATCCCTTAAACAACGCTTTACTGCAAAAAGAAATGCATAGAAATGCATAAAATGATATTCCTAATTAAACATAGATTCCGCGCAGGGCAAACAAAGATTTTTTAGAATCCTAATATAAATCACTTTTGGGCATCAGCTTGCCTCAGCTCGAAACGTCGCGGGATACTACCTCGGGAGGCTAATGTTATCTTAGGTTTTACGCGCACTTGTTTTGAGACCTTACTTCATGACTCTGTTCTTTATCAGTCATGTGCTCCAACATTTCATTAGGCTGCCGTATATCATCGCGAGACTACTATAAATACTACACAACTTTACACATTGGACGTCTAGTGCTGGTGTTGCGAACGTCGCACTTCACCAGAAAGCTGAAGTATTTAACATGGTTTGCACGTGACGTAATCGCACTAGATACTGGTTGTCATTGCGAGTTGTTCTTGCTGAGAAAATCAAATCCGGTTTGGCAAAATGCACGCTGCAAAAGTTTCGCGCTCAGTGCAAGCTATGTATTTGAGAGGCACACATTTTTCTTGTTGGTACATCGTCGTTAGGCACGGCGCGAGTATCTGGCACGACGAAAACGTGCTTTCTGGCAAGAGTGTTTTTACAAATAAAAGTTGTACCAACTACCCATCTGTCACTATCGTTTCCAGGCCACGCTTTCTAGTCTGCGCCGAAAATGTGGGGCAGAGGAATCTTTACGACACAGTATGCATTAAAGCTACCCCCCTCCCCACTCCCTTTTTTTTTGTAGTTGCTCCTCAAGATACTTTTTATTCCTCAGGGATTGCCTGCTCCGTATTGAGTGGTGTTCACTCGACAATTATATTTGTGTCACTTGTTAACAGTAATTCTTCCTTGCTTTAACTTTGCACCACACTGTGAAGTTTAAACAAAATACAGGGCGGTCGAAACTTGGAGAACTTGAGAGCGACACTCCTGTGAGACTTAGAGCGGCTGCCAACGTTCGGCTATCCCCGTGAGGCCACTAGGATCTTTCTTTTCAGGTATCCCTCCCGTACACACTAATAGTTCCATGTAACGTCCGACTAATACGTCACATTTAGACCCTTTAACACTTCTATTCTCGGGACAACTTTCTGAGGCAGTTCAGCAATAGCGAAAACATGTTTGGGAGCCTCAATGGTGTGCATACATGTAAAATCGGTCGTGCAGCATCTTTTTTTTTTTTTTTACCTTAAGTTCAATAAATACCGCTAAGTTGTAATCCTTGACGTTGATAACTTGCAAAAGCATCCATTAGTTTGCCCCTCCGCGAAATGGCAGACAGTCGAAAGAAAGAAATGAAACAGCTTTCCCCTCCTCAACTCACAATTAGAACTATCAGCCACGTGATCTGATCCTAATATATACACCGTCAGTGTTTATCATAGTCATACGCAGGGTTGGCAAAGCCCCACTAAAGCGACAAACAGAAACAAGCGACAGCGGCTAGCCTTAAACCAGAGTATTTCGCGATTTGACAGGCTTTGTAGAATAAAGAAGGCTATGCTCAAACACGAGTATCATGCACACGATGGTACCATTTGCAGGCTTGTAAACACTCGTGCTAACTTCGCGAGCACCGAACAACTCAAAGCCGTATAAAGGTACCATCGCGAACATGCTGCATGTGTCTGAGGCTTGTCGCTTTCGTTTGTTTCTGTTTCTAGCTCTAGCGGGACTCGGGCCCATCATAATCTTTGAGTTGAACACGAGCGTTACCCGAATGTTTGGCGATACTGGTTGTCATGAACCAGAGCATTTGACTCGGGATCATGACAATCGGGTACATCATGGTGTCACGTGACTCTCAGTGTGAAGTTGTGATGTCATGTGACGTCACGGTATCAACAACGTTAATAGATCTAGCGACGTCCTCAATTCGAATCGACTTAACGCGGTGAGTCACGTGACGTCACGGGGTCACGTGATGTGACATTACTTGACAGCATGTCTTGACATCATGACGTCACGTGACATTGTGACACATGGCTAATCATAGTGCCAATAAGAAAGCGCCGCAAAAAACCAGGATTTATTATACATTGCAATTCTGTATATGACGATTTGATCAATACGTAGAGGAATACACGTGCCAATAATAATAAATTTGTAATACTAACAAAAAAAAATACCGTGAACCGTTTTGAACCGGTTACCGTTATATTTTTTTCCGGTTCAGTTCCGGTTCAGTTCCAAGATGACGGCGAAGATTTCGGTTCGGTTCAGTTCCGGTTCGGCTAAAAATAACGGTTCTGTTCCGGTTTTCGGTTCGGTTCGGTTCCGGTTCGACACCCTGCAAGAAACAATGAATGAACAAAGGAAGAATGATAAAACTTTCAGCCTTTCCACTCTGATGAACAAGGAAAACCAGCGAAGCTGTGCATTTCAAAGTAATGGCCGGCCGCAAGTCGGCAAGCCAGAGTGGAAAGGCTGCCGCCATCTATAAGTGACGGCGGCAACCAGATACGTGGCTTGCCGCAGTCGCTCATAGATGGCGGTAGGTGTCCAGAGTTCGGTGTCTTCATTTCTTCGCGGGAGACACGATCCTGGGGAAACTAGCCCTCAACAGCTCCGCTGTAAAAATTGGTGCCACCATAGCGCGAGCTCTCTGTTTTAGCAGGCTTCCATTGCGCACTCCAATCACACCCATGCGTACGATAGTAGCGGGTAGCAAAAAACTACTTTTGGACCATGGTCTCCGAGATCCCCGGTGCGTAAAGCTCTTTTCTGGCCTCTCCATTCGCTCGGCCGTCCCGCGAAAAGAGCGTGATTATACTCTGTTCCTCTAGTCGCCCGTCGAAAAGCGGTGCTTTCTAAAACAAACACTGCCTCGGCATCCGCACGAACAATGTTCAAAACCGAAGAGCCCCTAGCGGCTCCAGCGCGCATTCTTTTCTTTACGTGCCACTGAGCATCAAAAAAGACGAAGACAAAGCAGACGCCGCCTTCCTTTAGGTTAAGAGCGCGTGGATATATCGCTAAAACCAAGTTGTTGGTTCAGGCAGTGGAGTCTGAGTCATGGCGGACGAACACGGTCTTGTTTCTGATCCCTCAGGTAAGGAGGATTTGGCAGACAAGTTTGTCTACCTTAGGCGGGCGTGACTTCCATCCGGGAAGCCGTTATTAGCTATGCATTGACCATGTGAGTGTGCCTAGCGTCCCAATACAGTCCAGTGATGCCTGTGGTAATGGCAATCCTGAGAGCAATGTATCTTCATTGCAAAAAAAAAAGGATAGAAAGGCCTGTTGTTTCTAAAAAAAAAAGAGGAAATTAAATGTATTTACACATAAGATCGTAAGTTCTATGCATGGCATGCATTAGCGTTCTATTAGCGAAAAGCCCTGCAGCTGGGCGCATATTGTCTGCATCATCATACTTTTCACACCAGATATTACAGAATCTTAGTAGATCGTTCCAATGGCTCTGCTAACGATACCCGACAGGTGGTATCGCAGGTATCGGAATGACCTACTAAAACGCTCCAATTTGTGTTTCCCGACAAGAGCGGCATAACCATCATTATTGTGGGATGACGTCACATTCTAGCCATGGTGCGAGTAGTTATGCTGTGTGCTTGTTTAGAGAGCGGGAAGTTACTCAGCCTCACTAACCATCTGATGCCTCCGGTGTACATGAGCACTTTAGCCATCGCAGTGCCACGGCTAGCCTGGGGTTGAACCAAAGCAGGGCAAATAATTCAACCCAAGATGGTCGGGTTTCGCAGCGCGAGTTTTCGCTGCACGAGCTCTGAGCCCCGGAGCGTTAGGACGATCTCCACAGGAGCGATCAAGTGAAATAGCAGACGGCACTTCTGTTGGCTGTTTTTGCAGCTCGCGCATCCGCAGGACTAGCGTCGGCCACCCTCTTCAGACGTGCAGGCCTCAAGGGAAAGAACAACGTTCCCCCAAATTAAGTTTGTACATGACGAACACTGGGTGCTCTCTCTGCTCAGAATGAGTAAATCCGGGGGCAGGTCAATTGTTGAAACTTAAAGCATTGGCCCGGTGATATTAGCTACCTTTCGTATGATGCATGATCTGTGCAACTTGGGCTTTAGGGGTTTGACTCCAGTCATCCGTCCATCGTATCGTTACTGAAAGACTCGGGGACTTACAGGTGCAACTGACGGCGGCTCTGCGTCGCGTCTTGCACGCGTGGCAGGCAAGGGGAGTTCGCTCTCCTCTCAGCTGCACCCGCCGGCGCATCGCGGCTTCACGGCGGCCTCTCTCCGAGCCCACGACTCCCCGTCCGGATGTCGGAGCACGTACTCGTTCACGTCATTGAACGCCGGACCCGGGAGGTCTTCAAACACCGGCGAGCCTCTAAGACGGACGGGCAGCGGGGACATCATCATCGGTCGGTTTTGCCTCGTTGTTTCTATGCAGGTTGGCGTGTTACGGCCTCTGAGCGCCGCCACCTTTCTCGCTTGGGGTGCGCTCGGGCGCGGCCATAATCCAATCACGACGCCTGCCTCGAGATCAAAGTAAGGCCACATCCGAGCGCGCCCCGAGCGAGCAAGATGGCTGCGCCCGGAGGCCGTACTTGCAAAGATGTATTAGCGCGAAAATGTTACGGTGGCGCCCTCTTACTCTTTTGGTCCGCGACGTCACGGCCAGAAATTGCCTCGCCGTGAGGACATGAGTTGTGATGCTGGATATTTATGCCCAGTAGCTCGAGAGCGACAAAAACAACGGTGTGTGTAAAAAAGAGGTAAAAAAAAAAAACACGGTGGCAGTTTAGAATCATCGCATTCTAACACCACCCCCGTGAAAGTGATCTGTCTGATATTGTACTCATTTCCGTCAATACAATCTGAATTAATCCATATAAAGATGTCCTAATGAGCGTTGGCCAATCGCGAATGCCGACTACAGCGAAGCTTTTGGCCCTCTGCGTCGCCAATAGTTGTTGGTGTTAATCTTGCTTCGCCAGTTGCAGACGGATATGGTGTTAAATTTATAAGAGTTACACGGAACGACCATGGAACAAGTGATGTTTCTTTATAGTCACACACACCGTCTCCAAAGAAGCGCGCTTTGTGGGCACTTTGCAGAAACCAAAATCGAGAGAAGTGAAGTGTGTGCGCATCCGCAGAGCCGACAGCAGCGCCACCGCAGTGCCGTGACGTCAGAGAGTTGAGAGCGTGGCGAGTTCCAGCATGTCATTATCGATGTGCAGCCAATCAGATTGTGACGTTGTCCAACAGAGGCGCCGAAGGACTAATCACGACGTCTTGAATATTTAACGTGAAAAAAAAAGAAAATTATTCTTCACTTCGGGACATATGTAAACCAAAATTGGTATTGGAGGATTTTTTTTTTTTTTAATGTGCTTTTACGAGATGTTTACAAGAGCCGAATTCTACCGCCCGAGTAAAGGAACCGGGTAACTACATTCAGATGCACTAATAATTTTGGTGGCATCTTTTTTTTTTTTTTTCTTAAAATACATTTAAAAGCACGCGTTATCTCGTTCACGCGAAATGTGCCACGCTCTTTACCGCGAGTAATAGATTTTGACGATTCTACAACTAGCCCATTCCGAATCTTTGTCAATCAAATATATTCCTTTTAAATCCCATCAGCTGTTATGAGTTTAATATTTTATTTTTGTCTCTGCTGCAGTGTACATAGGCACGAATCGGTGTATATAAATGTGAACACCGTGGACTTGCATAAACACCTCTACACCCATACGCAAGACCGAATGTTATTAGCAAAAGCTGCGGTGCCTACCGCTCCAGGTTCGCTTAGATTCGTACCGCTGCTTTCTCCTTGGCTTTATGCTTTTGCATATTTAATACGCAGTAGAATCATGAACACTGCTAATGCGGAGCGCAAGTTCGTCTGCTTCTTTTGCAGGGGCCGGGGTGACGTCAGAACGCCGAGCTCTCATTGGCTATGACTGAAGGATAGTGGGCAGACCTCAAGGCAGGTTGTTTTAGATCTGCTCACTATCCTTTAAGCAGAACCAATCAGAGCTCAACGTCTTTCTGACGTCACCGCAATTCCTGCGGAAGAAGCAGACGACTTGCTCTCCGCATAAGCATCGATAAATGCACTTCAGTTTTATTTTAGCAATGGAAACGCCAATTTATTTCGTATACATTTGCCAAATACAAATACCGAAAACTAAAAACTGCACGCGTAAGAGGTACCAGCAAATATATATTTCCCGGCTCTTATAAAGCTATCCGTCCTTACTTCTTCAATTCTTCTTGTGGCTTACAGTTAATCAATTCTGGTTGACCAGCTTTCCTTTGCCTCTGGAGATTCCCGTTTGTCGCTGTTCAACATGAAACTTGTCCTTATTGTTGAACTTTTTGACCGGTCCTGCGACGTGCCCAGGAGAGGTACTCCTAATGAAGCCGTGTCGTCGGATGGTGGCATCCGGTGATCTCTTGTCCGACATGGTTCAAGTGGAGCTGGAATCTAAGGCCGACATTACCGATTTCCACGGAGCCCGAAGTCAGGCCGAGGAGGAAACTCCTGCTTCTTGGTAAGTGCGGTGAACCTCCAACTCTCTCTCACGCTCTCTTTTTGTCTTTTATTTTTAAAGAGAAAGGAACAAACTTTCTGTTTTTCACAACATTGTTTAGGGCTCTTCAAACCCTAGCCATAAGTAAAAAGTGCGTGGGCTCCCGTCAAACTACTTTGGGCAGATGACCAATTCAGGCGAGTCTCTCCTGACATCACGTGGCCACGTGATCGGGCCATATGACGTCATTGTGTCAAGGAACAGCGTGACATCAAGGGGTCACGTGGCCATATCATCTGCGGGCGGGAAGCTCTGTGCATGACGTTTTCTCCCTTCAAGATCAAGCACAGGGCCAAAACCCCTTATTCTCAGACTTAAATAACAGATAAAATTTCCTTTTAAATGTATTGTTCTTATTATTAAACGTGTATTTAATGAAATGGTTCTCTCTTTATTTGTGAACAACGTCAATGTAAAGTCGTTATGACCTTCCCGTGAGGCGTTGGTCCTTTTACGTGGGCACATACAGTACCGAAATGCCATATTAGGCTTGATTCAAGTGGATTGTATTCGGCAAGCGTAGCCTCCACGAGTTTATTTAACTTAAACTTGGATTGAGCGCGTTGGTAATAGATTCAAAAATACGAAAGAGTTAGACAAAACAAAAAGGAAAGGAAAAACATTTTTCGTGTATTTAATCAAATGGCTTTCTCATTTCTTGTGAACAACGTCAATGTAAAGTCGTCATGACCTTCCTGTAGGGCGTTGGAAAGATGTTTGTCCTGTCCGTCGTTTTTGTCTAACTCTTCCGTAGTTTTGAATTTATTTAACTTCACCTCCTTTTACTCCCGTCATGACTCTTGCATCTACCCTTTCATTACCTCCCTTCTACCGCAGCATGTACACAGCATATAAGGAAGAATGGTTAAAAAATCAATTGATTTTAAGTGGATAGATATGACGATCTTTGGTTGCTGAGCCAACGATTTTACTGGGTGCCTTGTTATGAAAAACGTTCAGCCTTTTCACTCTAGTGAAGAAGGAAGACCAGCGAAGCTGTGCGCACGTCCCGTGTGTTTTTTCTTTGTCCTCGTCTGTTTTACGCGCTGTTTCCTACGATGAATTCCTACCAACTCGCCGAACTATCCACTCTTTTATGACAGCTGGAAAGGTTGCCGCCATTTATGAGCGACGGCGGCAACCAGACTCGTTGTCTGGTTGTCGCCGTCACTCATAGATGGCGGTAGCCGCCCAGAGTTTCGCGTGGTTTTGAGTCGACATTTGTTTGGGACCGGACACGAAAGTGGGAAAACTAGCCCTTAACAGCTCCGCTGTAAAAATCGGGTTTAGCAACACGCCCCAACATTTTTTGCCCTTAGTGATTACAGTTCGTGTTATTTATTCTTTTGCGGTGGAAGAAATAAATTAATTGTCTATTAACTTTTATATTTGCATATCGTAACACACCTGCGATGACAACGACCCTCTTCAGCGTCAAAAGAGGCAAAGCGTTTGGCAAGATGGCCGGTCTCATAGTACTTGTCGTCGGCTGGCTTGTTCTGGTGGCCGGCTTCAGCACTTATTATTTCCTGAGTGAGTTGATGCTAAAAGTTTCATGCGGGGCTCTTATTGTGGATTAACTCTTTGTCAAATGAATAAATAACGTCCCTGACTTCGCCTTTTGTCTTAGCCCTACTAATGCGGCAAAGGCAAAAAAAAAAAAAAAAAAAAAAAAAAAAAAAAAAAACACCGATCAACCTCAAATTCGTTAAGTGCGCACGCGAAGATACCTTTGGCAGGATTGCAGTCTCCCGGTTCTCGTTAAATGAGCAAGAGCGATTGAAAGCCTTCCGAAGGTACAGTGCTTCTCAAGCTTAACTCCGAAGCTCAACTACCCGAATATTGATTTATTGCGAGACACTCAAAACTACATTTGTCACGGCAACCGCTGGAATGTTTTCTTCAGACTGGGATCTGATTGAGGAATCAAAACGTTTGCGTACGTTTGCGTGTGTACATTTGCGTGCATTATGCAAGGGCTTCAGGTTGATCGGTGCCGCTTGTTTTTCTTTGTCGCCCTAGTGGATTTCAGGCATTACGGGGCGTTGACTTGATCTAGGCTGCTCAAAAGAACTAAGCAAAAAGAGCAAGTTTGATCTTTAAGACCAATGTTCCAGAAAAAAAAAAAAAAAAAACCCGCCGCCGGATGGCTTTAAAAACAGGCGTTTTGTGCAAGGCTCGTCAAAGTATTAGGCAGCGAAAAATATAAGTAATCGGCGCTAAGTCTTCATTTCCAACTCTTTTTCCTCACGTTCCTCTCATTGTAAACCGCGGCGAAAGAGCCCAAAAACCTAGTTGATTTTGCCACGCCGTCGCCTCCTTTCGTATGATAAATGCTGTCCTCTATGGTCACCATAACCATGCTAACTAATCTGCTGAATAAGCGCACAAGTGAATGCAACGTATGACGCCATCAACAGCTGAAGTCATTTACCTGATATTTTGACAAGCTGGCAAGGTCAAACGCTACACACAAAAAAAACTTGAGATCAGTAGCTCGAGGTGGTATCAACTCTTCCATGTAGAATGTTCTAGTTGCTAGTGTCGTGCATATAACATTCAGTGGCGCATATTTAATTACGTTATTAAATATCCCTATGTCATTGGCCAGTTCGACTATGCCACCGCTGCCTCAGTGTATCAAGGGAACTTGTCTCAGCACGTGCGACAACCTCGCTAGAGCTCTGCGAGCGTGGAGCACGAGAGGGCAGAGCACTCTCGTGCGTTGCCGTATGTCCCTTGTGAACTGAAGTTATGGCGGCATCGCCCATGCAATGAACGCCAACGTGGCTAAGGCACTCAGTTGAGATACTCGCCTTTGAAACTCTGACCGCTCGCGTCCACCGAGACCGAAAGCGATACGATTGCAGCGCCGCCCTTTGGCGGCGCTGCAGTCATGGTGCTGCGAGATGACACTAAAGTGAACTAGGGGAGGGGTAGTGAGTTTAGCGAGCGCTCACGGCTGCCGCACATCGTGTCGACGGCACGAGAGGGCGCCACTAAAGCATAGGCTGTCTACGTCGCCTCAGCTGAAGTCCAGACGCAGCCAATGCTACAAGCGCGAGATGTGGCCCAGAACGGTGCTTGCACTGCACGAGCCCGCGTGCTTAGCAGGGATGCTGAAATCCCCGAGCTCGCGCTTGCAGCATTGGGTGCGTCTGGACTTCAGCTGAAACGAAGTGTAGTAGCCCGTAGCATTTGCTGCACTACTGGCGTTATCGTTGTCGTCGCAGTCCATTCGGCATTGCACTTCAATACACATAAGCGACAGAAAATAAGGGGAAAAGATCTGAACGGGAGCCGATTCGGGCTACCAAACCGCCAAGCCAAACATGTTCGCCGAATCCCGTGGGAACGCTCGGATCCTCCAGCCCAGGCTACTGCAGCGCCGCTGCGTACATCCGGGGCCTTTCCACGCTCGCCGCTTTGCAGCGATGAATGGCGCGCGTCGGTTGCTGATCTCACTACCCCTTCTCTAGTTCCTTGTAATGACGCCACCGGCCCTTGCGCGACTTGACGGAGCCAGTACCGTCAGTCGTGCAATTCCCGGAGTGGTCACTGCGGGAGAAATGTCGGCGTTGCGATCGCGTTTAGTTCGGTTCTCGAGTACGAATCGGGGGGTACTTTTCGAAGCAAGCTCCTATGGCAGTTCCTTACCTGTGTTGTTCTAGTAACATTTCCGAACGCTTAGTGAGATCGTTTTATTGTATCTGTAGATGTACAAGGTCGAACAAATAATATAAATCCCAGTTTTCAGACCGCATACGTAAAATACGCAACGCAGAAATCTACCTGAAAATCCATGAATCTGGCGCAGCCGGTGGTGTTCGGCTCCCAAAATTTGAAAACATGACAATACCTAAAACCAAGTACGAAAAAAAAAAAAAAACTTTCTATCAGCAGACGTCAGCGCAGATATTCGTCAACCAGGAATATACGCTGTGTGGATGCTTGTGACGTTTAGTTCAATAAATATCTTGCCGGTTAAAACAATACTATCTTACTTATTGTATAGCTCACAGGTGGTTGCTTTTTTTGCGTGTGTGTGCAATAAATTCTGGAGGACCTCACAATGTCATTTTTTGTTTGACGAATATAGTATACGTAGACGTCGGCCCTTAAAAAATTTCGTTTCTCTGTATTAACCTTTGATACTTTGGTACTGGTCACGTCAGCGTTCCCGACCTCTTGCGTTCTATCACCACCGTTAGTGTCACATCCACAGATCTTCAGCTTTCTTTTTAGAACAAGTCGATTACTTATACGGGCAGGCGGAACAACCTGTAATAATTTTAATTTTGTTTCTTGATCTCTTTATTTACATTTACGTTATTGCGTGTATGATCAACATTCGGTACCCGCCATATAATAAAAAGAATTAGCAAACCGTATCCGAGTTCTGCGTACAACCGAAGCCTTTGAAGCTTGCTTTTAAGCGCCCGCCCTGCGTTGACGGTATCACCCAGGCGCGCGCTTAAAAGCATGTTTCAAAGGATCCGGTTAGGGTGCCTTCATGCGCGCTTTGCTTAGGGTGGTGGCATCTCGCCATTTTGTCACACACGTTTATTTTTATTTTTTGTTGAGAAGCGCGTGAAAGAGCGTGTCCCTGCACGCGCTTGTGGCGCTGACTGTGCTATGGCGACATTTTGTTTTCGTCGATTTCTTTGTATTTTCCTTGTGAGCGCGTGCTGTCGGTATCTGGTACTACAAATTGTGGCATCACTCTAAACAGAAGGACATTGAGGCACCCTAGATCCGGTAGTGCGGTAGGCGGTACACGCTTAAGGCCGGTTCAGACACTTGCGTTTGAGTGCGTTTGACTGCGTTGCGTCGAGTGCGGAAAGCTAGTCACCAGCACATCTGTGCTTCGTATGAAGCGTGGAATTCAATCCAAGGAATCATCTTGGCACGCGATATAAGCAGCAGGGATGTCCTGGTTTCTCGCTGCCGCAAAGCAGTCAAACGCAGTCAAACGCAACTGTCTGAACCAGGCTTTACGGTTTGCTAAAAGTCCCTAATAATCGCATCTCCCGTTCCGCAGGTTCAAAGATGTCCGTGTTATCCACGGACAGGACGCTGAATCTTTCGACGGTACTTTCCGTGGATTCTCCAGCCGGGCTACATCACCAGTACTGATGTCGTCCTCATTAATGATTTTGCCTCCGTCAGAGCACTTCGGTTCCTTCTTTGGATTATATAAAAAACGAAGAAAGTGGATCACAGCAATAAATAAGACACCTGCTCGTTGTATATCGTTTTGTTTTCTAACGCCCAGCAGAATTTATGAGCATTTATTTTATCGGCATGCGACGTCCGAAAGATTGTTTTTTATATCTCAGCTCTTAGGGAGCCAGTTTCCACGTATAACGGCGTCGCCGTCGGCGTATCGTGCGTGTTGCTTTATGGCACGTCACAGACCTATACACCAATTCAATTCCCCGCTAAATTTAGCGAAAAAACTGAATTGGTGTGTAGCTCTGTGACTTCCCATAATGCAACACTGCGCAATCAGTTTCGCCACTAAATGTAGCGGAAACGCCGACGTCACATGATTTCAACACCAATTCAGTTTCCCCTCTGTTTCACGCGCCCCCACGCGCACGCCTTCTCCGTATAAAAGATTCGAAGTAAATAACGAAAATAAAGCATTCACGAACGCGCGTGCAAGATGCCATCTGTTTTAGGCGTTTGCTTTAGGAGCGTTCCTACTGTTGAGGCCACCACGTTCGGCGCATGGAACACCAATCCCTGCATTCTCCTTGGTGCTTGGTTAATATAGCAATAGGTCTATTGGTGATGAGGTCACGGGACGTCAATTTTACCACTAAATCTAGCGGAGGAACTGAATTTGTTGATGGGTGGCGGAACATGAATATTTTATGTAATTTTCTCTGCTAAATTTAGCGGGGAAACTGAATTGATGTTGAGGTCACGTGTCGTCAATTTTCCAGCTAAATTTAGCAAGGAAACTATGGGAGGAGGGGAGGGTATGGAGGAGAAGGAGGGGGAGGGTTCGAAGGAGGCGGAGGGGAGGGAAGGAGGAGGAGCATAGGAGGAGGATATTGTACGGGATAGGAGGGGCATACCCTCCCTTCCTCTTCCTCAAGAGCTGCGTTCTAAGTTCGCGTCAAAAAGATTTGTAAACGTCTTTCATTTTTGTTACATAACTCAGTTTCACTGGAGCATAAAGCGATATTGGCTTCGATTGGTTCTGTCGGCTCGGTTGTAAGAACGAAAAGGTTCCACCCTATCTCACAACTCTTTGAAAAAGCGTGACTTGCGCGAGCAGCACAAGCTTGTTTTCAAAGTGAAAATGCCGTTTGGAAGCGGTCAATCACGGGTATATTCTCGCTTTTTTTTATTTATTTATTTATTTTTTTTGTTTCGCTGTTATTCAAGAATAATTGTGTATTTCACCTTACATGCAAGCATTAAGAAAGTGAAGTTTAAGTAGGGTTATCCGATGTTTTCCTCTCCACTTGACCCTTGGCACTTGTCTCTCCGCACAATTTTGTGTCGCTTCACACAAAATGCCAGACAAGAAGAACTAGTTAGACTAACACGCCCCAAGCCAGCCTCGCTAAACGCTGCCTGACCGGCCTTCGGGCCCTTCTGTGACTGGCTGCGCCACCCCAGGCGTCCGCAGCAAGATTGGGCCGCACCGGGGCGCCAGTATTGCCGCTCTACCTTTTCATTTTTGGGCGCCGCGTCTCGTGGCGATCTGTCAGGCTTTCTCACTATAGACGCTTTACACACGCGCCAAATTACAGCCGCCATTGCTGACCTTCTCTTGTCATACCGAGATGCCGAGTCACTGAAACGGTAGTTGACGATCCTCTACAAAGGCCGATGCTTTACAAAAGGACACAGTTGAATCTAGGATGGCAATAACCTGGCCTGCTATGGTAATGATGAAGTGAAGTAAACGAAGTAAGAGGAAGCAAAAACTGAAGGTCAGTTATGGCGGCGTCCATGCACAGCTGCTGCAAAGCGTCTATAGAGGAGGCTATGTCTGAAGACACAAACGCACGAGCTCGCTCTACCAGCGCGTGGTAACGTGGAGCCAGGTTCGCAACCCAGGCGGAGAAAAGAGAACGACTGGTCCTGTTTGAGTCACCTTTGTGAAAGACCCAAACATCATTAAAGCCCCTTGATAAAGGGGCTTTAGAACATCATGGCAGCCGAACGCCAGCGACGGCGAAACGCCGCCGCCAAGCGTACCCAGTCTAGGACTCCTAGCTGCTCTGGCCTCGACTACGCAACATCTGACAAAGAATCACCGTTGAGTATACCCTCGCTGCCGTTCTTTGTTCTAAATGCATGGCATTCATAGGGCCAGCTCCAAAGGCACAGAGTAGCACGGAGCACCGTTTCCTTACGTTGTTCTATGTTGCAAAAGCTTAACGTCGTATTACGTTGAAAGAAAGTCACCGAGCCCTAATTTGTATAAGCATGACAACCAGTTCAATAGGTAGACCTGCAAGCGACATTCGAGGCACGGAGGTGCCAGTGACTCATACGTAGCGTAAGCAAACATGAGCAAACGCTCATGAGCGAATGGTCCTTTAGCGCTTTCGTGTCCGTGGCTTGTTCTGCATGTGTCCTCCATGGCGAAGTCACTCTGATGACGTCACGACATTAAAGTGACGCCATCCACGCGACACCTTAACGTCACACAAAACTGTATTTCGTGTAACGTCATCATTTCACTGCTATAAAATCACGGGACGCCGGGACGACGTCAAGTGACACTGTGACCTGACATCGTGACGTCACGTCACGTGACCCCATAACGAAACTATACACACGCTGTGGTCCATAATTTACTCGATCCGACTCTGGACTAAAGGTTTCGTACCGCCGAGTTGAAGAAATTTACTCGCGTTTACTGGATGACGTTAGAACTCGCGTTCCAGAAGCGGGTTGTTTACTCCTAATTACTCAAGCTACACTTCTCCGATCGGTGGATAACGTCGGATAAAATCCAGTAAAGACGTCACGTGATCTGTTCGCCATCTGCTCGTCGTCTGCTTTCTGCGTTCACAGCCGTCAAAGCGTGTCTGCTACGTCGGCTTTGCTGACAGACGCTCTAAATGGCAGACAATGATGCCTGCTATGGTAATGATGAAGTGAAGTAAACGAAGTAAGAGGAAGCAAAAACTGAAGGTCAGTTATGGCGGCGTCCATGCACAGCTGCTGCAAAGCGTCTATAGAGGAGGCTATGTCTGAAGACACAAACGCACGAGCTCGCTCTACCAGCGCGTGGTAACGTGGAGCCAGGTTCGCAACCCAGGCGGAGAAAAGAGAACGACTGGTCCTGTTTGAGTCACCTTTGTGAAAGACCCAAACATCATTAAAGCCCCTTGATAAAGGGGCTTTAGAACATCATGGCAGCCGAACGCCAGCGACGGCGAAACGCCGCCGCCAAGCGTACCCAGTCTAGGACTCCTAGCTGCTCTGGCCTCGACTACGCAACATCTGACAAAGAATCACCGTTGAGTATACCCTCGCTGCCGTTCTTTGTTCTAAATGCATGGCATTCATAGGGCCAGCTCCAAAGGCACAGAGTAGCACGGAGCACCGTTTCCTTACGTTGTTCTATGTTGCAAAAGCTTAACGTCGTATTACGTTGAAAGAAAGTCACCGAGCCCTAATTTGTATAAGCATGACAACCAGTTCAATAGGTAGACCTGCAAGCGACATTCGAGGCACGGAGGTGCCAGTGACTCATACGTAGCGTAAGCAAACATGAGCAAACGCTCATGAGCGAATGGTCCTTTAGCGCTTTCGTGTCCGTGGCTTGTTCTGCATGTGTCCTCCATGGCGAAGTCACTCTGATGACGTCACGACATTAAAGTGACGCCATCCACGCGACACCTTAACGTCACACAAAACTGTATTTCGTGTAACGTCATCATTTCACTGCTATAAAATCACGGGACGCCGGGACGACGTCAAGTGACACTGTGACCTGACATCGTGACGTCACGTCACGTGACCCCATAACGAAACTATACACACGCTGTGGTCCATAATTTACTCGATCCGACTCTGGACTAAAGGTTTCGTACCGCCGAGTTGAAGAAATTTACTCGCGTTTACTGGATGACGTTAGAACTCGCGTTCCAGAAGCGGGTTGTTTACTCCTAATTACTCAAGCTACACTTCTCCGATCGGTGGATAACGTCGGATAAAATCCAGTAAAGACGTCACGTGATCTGTTCGCCATCTGCTCGTCGTCTGCTTTCTGCGTTCACAGCCGTCAAAGCGTGTCTGCTACGTCGGCTTTGCTGACAGACGCTCTAAATGGCAGACAATGATGTGCATCCATTTATGTGTGGTTATTGCGATTTCGTGTTTTCAACGCATGAATACACTGTGCACCGCATCCAGATCGTGCACCTCTTCATTCTTATTGAAAGTGCGAGCGTAACAGGAGTTTCTCCACATTCTCGCCTTCGGAGTTGTAGTGAACGCCGTATTCTTGCGTTCAAGGCTGAATATGTTGGAGCGCAGTAGATGATGTGGAAGTCTTTTTTCTTTCCCAAAGAGTGTGCGTAATGAGAGAATAACGCTTAAAATGCAGTAAAGGCTTCGAGAATTCATTTCATAGGATCAGCCAACAACCCCACCCTCTCATTCCCAAGAAAATGCCTATTAACGCCGATATCTTTAGGTGGCGCCCTCTTATGGTTTCCATCCGTGACGTCACGATTGGGGTTCGCCTCGCCGTGACGTCACCAGTTGTTACCCTGGCTACTTACCTCCAGGTGCGACGACGAGCTCGATGGTGTGTTTAAAAAGCACAGTGGAAGCTAAGAGCCATCGCAATCCAAAACTAACATCATCAAAGTTGACAATCTGACAACGCTCATATACCCATAATTTGGCCAATCGTGGAAAGCTGACCGCAGCGACGCTTTTGGTCGCGAACATTGCTAATAGCGGTTCGGACGTTCTCCTTGAGACTTTGTAATCCGATTCGTGTCAGCGCTAACATAAGTTACATATCACTTTTCCGAAGGACGCCTGAGCTGCGCCGCTACACCGTGTGGAAGTGTATTCTGAATTTCCGCAAAACGTATAAACACCTAGACTAGATTTACAGCGATCCTACTGATAATAAAAGTAATTCCCTTTATGTCTAACTGAAATGAGTAAGTCATTTTGATCTCATATTCAACCCAGAAGGAAGGTGAGCAAGTGGAGCCGGTGGAGCAACCTCCGAGAGCACCGCGTCGTCACTGTAAAATAAAAACTGCGCAGCGGTTGATATTCTCGTGTCTTAGTCTTGGAGTGCTTCCTCCATGGTCAAAAGCAACCGTCTGCTATTTTGCGCAATCGCTGCTCTGTTTTCTCCTTGCCGCAGCCCAAGACGAATACAATCCGTGTACTATCCAGGTGATAATTCCGGCCGTTCCAAGACCGAGTCGCGGAACATTTAATCGCGACGCCACATGGTCAGCGGGTGACATCGCAATGTCACCCGCTGACTTGGGAGACAGGTTACTCGGATAAGATTTGGAGCATAGCCACAGTGACCAAAGTCACTAGATTAGCTCCGTTACGGAACTGCCCATAGGCGCTGATTGCACAAGCAGTACCCTCCCTCCCCCCCCCCCCTCCCCCCTTCCACGGCTCGCCTCTCGTCCTTCGACGCTCCACTGGCTTTGGGGGGGGGGGGGGGGGGGGGGGGAGGAGGAGGGGTTACTGCTATGATAGCTGCAGTGTTTTCTGTGGAACAAGTATGTTTCGATGCCCAGCGCCTAGATGGCGTTTCACAGTACTCTGTGATAGAGTGCCTTCATACACACGCGCGCTTTTGCTTGAGTGGTGACATCTCAGCCATTTTTCCGCCCAATCGTTTTTTTATGCATTTTGAAGTGCGCGCAATCCGGTACGTGTCACTCAGCTCGAGCGCGTAGCTTTGGCTGATGCATAGACGCCATCTTACCGCCCAAGTCACGCACCGAGTGCGCGAGAGCGTCACGCGCTGGTACATTCCGGACAACAATGGATGTCTTCACCCTGAGACAGACAGACATCTAGGCACCCTACTCTGTGAAACGCGCAGTTTTGAAACGAAAATCTAGATGGCGCTTCAAACGACAGGAGGCCAGAGCCGTGTATTAGGAGAGTTTGGCCAACAGGCGGAGCGAAGGCCGCCGCCAGCGCCGAATATTCCCCCCGCAGTCAGAGCGTAAACTAAATTTGTGACACAGCGTCGACCAATCAGGAGACCGCGACGTCAGAATATTGCAAACGACATTCAAAGCGTGAAATAGAGGCGTTCAATCTCAGCCTCTCTGCTCCATCTCACAAATGTCGGCAGTGAAGACAAAGGTACAGGCGCGTGAACCTAGCTCAGCAAAACGCTTTTGTTTGTACGTGAACTCGTGCATAGGAGCCACTTTCCAAAGCCATGCGCTCGTGCCCACGCCTTTCTCTGCACTGCTGATGTTGGCTTGTTAGAACAGCGTCCTGTAACTGGCAGAAAGAAAACAGTGCAAAAGGTGGGGCGCGCGAGCGTCTGGAGACGCGGTGTCCCGCTCGGCTCGTGCGCTGGCTTTGGCAGTGCTTTCTTTCACCGTCTCAGCTGAGACGCTGTTTCTAACAAGCTGGCCCTGGTTTGGAACGCACGTTCGTTTATTCTAAACTTGAATATTGGCTTGACGAAAACTCGCACGCACAAAGTTTTCAGTCACTGAGAGTTACACCTTTTAACTCTAGCGACGCTAAAACGGCTTGAATTACTCGTGTCACAAATTTAGAGCTCACGACCACCGCTAGAGGCTGTTTCGCGGCCTGTGGTTGGCCCCGAGATGCTCGCCTATTCAAACCAATGTATGGCCAAACTCTCTCGATAAACGGCTCTGCAGGAGGCGGACTAAAGTGAGTGAGGGGGGCTACGTCTAACCGCGGGAGCTTCAGAACTCAGGTAATCTACAGTAACGGTGACAGTGACGCCATGGAGTCACGTGCTTACGTGACTCAACGTCATGTGCCACCGTGAAGTCACGTGACAATGGGACGTCACGAGGGATCTATAAATACTATGGATTTATTATTGAAAGAAAACCTAATTTATTTTAACCTAATCTAACCTAACCCAACCTAGCCTAACCTAACCTGACTAGTTCGCCGGCGTACCTCCCCTCCTTGCAATGAATTTACAATGGACGGATATACGCTGTTCAGAAACAAGCCCGCGTTTATCCCCATCAGGCCTTCGCGCATGCGCAAAAACCATATTCGCCTGGAATGAAGCCTGTGTGCGCATGCGCAGTGCCGGCTGCATCGCCATCGCGGGGCAGTAAGGGCAGTGAGCGGATTGGTGTACAACCAAAAAACACTTTTTTTTCCGAGTTGAATTTTTGGGAAACGCGTGACAACATATCCCCTAGGCGCTCCCTCTGAATTTTTTAGAAAGCACGGAAAGGTGGCGGAAGTGTCGACATCGCCAAACCTGAACTTAAAATTTGCCGTTGTGATATCAAATCCGGCGGTTTGTTGTCGAAGAACTTCACCGGCCGCCTCCGTTTACATTATCGTTAATTTTACCACACGAAAATCTTTGAGCGCCAAATTTTTCCGCGTAGAAATAAAATAGAAATCGAACCTGAAATAACAGTGTTCACGAAAAAATATACTTTTGTTTGGCGATGTTTTCTCGACAGAGAAGCTAGCTTTCTGAGCGACAAACCAAAGCGGACTGTTACCAGGATTTCTCACAAAAGGACACAGACTCCGAACCCAAGGTATGCAGACAAGGGTATCTCTCATATACCGTCAAAGTTCTTCAGTAAATAAAAAAAAGCGCCTATCGGTGGACATGAAAAAGAATTACAAAAACATTTTTATCCTTTTTTTAGTCGCTGTTTACATTCTCCTGCATCTCCAGCTGACACGGCCGTAGCAGCTGTAGGGCCAATGAAGTTTCTGGACCCGTTCGAGTAAGTCGACGATCAGCCAAATTCGGAAATCTGCAAAGTCGGGCACTTTTGGCCGACAAGAACGATGACTCCTGAGCACCGATTTGATATAGACACTCTACCCAGCAAAGCGTCCTCCAGACCAACTTACTGTTTATAAACCAGGAATGGTTGCCCAATAAAGCTATAGGGACTGCGCGTGCGCAGGAACCTCCTTATCGAAAAGCTGGGCGTCACTGTACCCGCTGTTGTAACCCCAGTTAATACGACCTGCACAGTCCCCCATCTTGACGTGACGTCAGGAGTATGAATTGACGAATTAAAAGTATAGATACCGGAGCCTTCTTGTTCTTGCATGAGCGCTCTCTTGCCAGACTAGGGGAATGGACTATGTGCAGGAAGCCCGAAAGGACGGGTAGGAGTCGCGCAATGAATTGTGGGAACGTCCTGTATCCTCGGCCTTGCTTACGCAGAATATACCACGTGAAACCGAAGAAACCGGAAAAGGGGGAGGGTAGCCCAGGTGGTCTCCTCGCCCACTTGCCTAAGTTGCCTCCATTATTTAAGTTGTCTGCTACAGCCGGTTCTACGGCGCCATTTTCCACAATACCTTTCGGGACTGGTGGAGGGCGCTGCAGGGTTTGTGAAATGTATATTCTTCCATTCGTGCGGCGGTGCCTTTTCGCTTTTTCTCGCGTGGGTTGAAAGGTTTTGGCGCCAGTTTGCAAGTAGCCCCCAAACACAACCGTTTATGAACTAGACGGCGGGTTTCGCAGTATTTGAGAAATGAAATGGACATGACATTCTAAAAATGGCCACTTATAGCACTGTCACAGATAATTCACTCATGATAAAAAATATTCGGAAATTACGCCAACTGGAAAAGTACAGGGGCCACCCCACAGATGGCGCCACTTAGTTTAATGCCAAACAAAAAAGGGAACTTTTAAGTTTTAACATAAGCACTGCAAGCCTGCATTAATGACAATAAACATTCCTCGAAAGTACCTTGCCATAGCGCTTATGTCGAATACGTGACTTCGTTAACTTCTTGACCAAGGCTACGATGTGTTGAAACTTGAATGCCTGTTTCCAGATACTCCGAAGAATTGCCACAACACGGAGTGCTTTCGTCGCAGGTGCCTCCGCCTATGGGCGAGTAAGTTTATTAATTGTAAATTTTAGTATTTTGTTGTTGTTCTTGTTGTCTTCTTTTTCGTTTCAATTTGTTTAGAACTCAAAGTGGATTGAAGAGCTACCCACATTCATTTAGATTTAGGCACATTTATTTTTCATCGGAACTTATTTCTCATTAATATCTACATGCCTACTGCCAAACCTGGTGAAAACCAAGAGCGTCTGGTATAGGCTTTTTCGTTGACTGCTTTAAGTCCCTGATTTAAGGACGAGATGTGAAAGCAAATAAATTCATTTTATTTTTTCTTTTAACGAAGGTGCTTATGCGGTCCTTTAAAGTATTGCTTTTGAAAACAGGATGCAAAGCCTTCAAAATAACTTTCTTGCAACATTCACTTTGCCTCATCCTTGAAGACTTAAGCGCATTTAAGGTCATTACGAAGGTATATACTTTCCAAGGTACTACGTGGAACCTCTAACAAAGTACGGCACTGTCGCGCTGTACACTACACACTGTGATGGAAAATGCCCATCCCGGGACGCAAACTTCGGCGATAAATTGGTATGTTGGTGATAAAACTTCCGTGAGCAATAAGTACAAGCTCCCCGAAGTTGCATTGGAACTAACTGCCTCTCGTGTTATATATGTTTAAAAAAATTGGGTTGTGTGTATGTTTATACAGCCTAGAACTTGGTCTGCCTCACAGGGGCGACGAGTCTCCCAGCTGTAGATGAGCAATTTAGCCAGGGCAGTACAACCTGCTAGCCTGGGGTCTTTAACGTGCACCACGCAGTAGTGATACACGACCGCACGCCGGTACGATGCTCATCCAGATCGAAACGGGCAGGGGTGGGGCTCGAACCCAGGATCCCTGGGTTCTGCAGCGCGAGCTTTTGCTCCACGTGCTCCGAGCTGGTGTGCGCTAGCCCACTCGGCCACCGATCCCCCTATATATGTTTACGAGGGCATGTATCTGTGCATGCACGCAATTTTTACGCACATGTGTGCTTGGTTCCATCACTGGCGCTAACAGCGGTTCCATCAAACTGGCCAACAAGAGTGTGCAAGCCTCTTGTACCGTCTGCAACCCGGTACTCGATCATCTGACGCACCATCACTACCCGAAAATCATCGTGGAGGGAACTGCTCCTGTCGGCAAGAAGTCGAGCCTCCGCTTCTCCGGGAGGTAAGGCCGCCAGCGTGCAAGACAATATGATTGTCGTATGGCTACATGGAACGAATCGTATCTTTCCGAACAACTGAGAGCTCCATGAAGACAAGGACAAGACACGACACTACAGCAGCATGGCTATGTGGTGTTTGACAGCGTTAGGAAGACAAGTAGAAGACAAAACATCGAAGCACCTTACGGTGTTTTTTCTTTCGTTGCTTTCCTGGTGATTTCTGTTCTATGAACATGTACGAGCAGGTTCTTTTCAAGTGCATATCCTTTCTAGGGGCATCTCTTAGAGGGGCATTGCCCTTGGCATGTACCCTCAATCACTGACGACATCGGCGTTTTAGAAGGTTTATCACGACGTCATCACGTGAACAGCATGATGTCACGTGACGCTGTGATTTTATAGTTTCATGAAAGTGGCATCACGTCACGTGGTCAGGTCATGCAGAGTTACGTGCCACAGTGACGTCAAGTAACACCATGACTTGATATCGTGATGTTTTTGTACTGTTGAATCCTTCCACGTTTTTTAGGAAAAATGTATGAATGTTCTTGTCTTGTGCCGCGGCGTTTTGTTTTTGTTTTAAATATTATTGAATTGGTGCAGTTTGCTGGCTTGTTCAACGTCCACATACGGTACTCCTCTTACAGCTCGACGTCAACACCAGCGACATCGTCCGCCTTCTCGGGCAAAAAGTCTGTAAGCTTCAGGTATGCACAACGATGAATCCTCTTCTTCGCAAAAGTTCCCGCGCACTCCTTAGAAGCACTATGATCCTGGGACCAGCCAAACATCTACGAAGCAGACACTGGAACTTAGAAAAAAACATCTCCTAAATCAATCTCCGAAATCCGAATAAGATTTCTTGAATAGAAGTGGTAAACTTTCAGAGAATGCGGCCAGGCTCCATTTTTACATTAGCTTAAGTCAACGTTAATATAAATTCTATCAATTCAATGCCGCTTAGCATTCGTTCAGAGCAGTTCTATGAGTAGTATGTACCGCGAGAGCTTCTGCTTCGTCAGGATCAGAACAATGGCGAAGGGGAATACCGATGACGCCCTCATTATTTCTGCAGCGAATCGAAACTGAAACAAAGGGAAACTTACTACGCCTGCTAGTAAGACACAAAAAAGACCAGTGTAGTACAACTGGTAACCAGGAGAAAGGTTGCAGCACCAATGCCAGACGTTCTCTGCATGTGCTTGTTTTCGTGGCTCATATTATCACGAAGGACAATGTGAGAAAACAGAGAATACTTAAGGAAACTGAAACGTTTAATGGGGCGAATTTGTGACCAAAACAAAAAGGAAACAAAAGATAACAACACAGTGTCGCGGGCGTCGAAGTCGGCGTAACAGCAGGTTCGAGCGCTAGGGCGAGACTGACTCCGACTTGCCACGCGGAGCTCCTTTTGTAGCCGCGTGGGTTTCTGGAACATTCGGCCTATACTTTGTCTCACCTTAGCATGGACTAACCGCAAATGCTGTGCTAGCGCGAGCGGCTAGCCTTGACTGCCTTGTCTGAAGCACTCGCTACGGGAGCGTTCGTGCAGCCGCTGAGGCTTCATTCGAAGCAACTAGCTCGCGCTTTTAGAACGCGCGGCTAACAATAGTTCATACTAAGGTGAGACAAAGTATAGAAGGTTCGGCGCGTAGAACATTCGTATCTCGATCACACAAGAAAGTTCTCGAATTTTTGATAACACCAAGTAGAAATAATAAATAAAAGAACATTCCGCTCGCTGAAATCGAACCCAGCTCCTCCACGCGACAGCCAAGCACGGTAACCATTCGGCCACGCACGCGCTCGCGCAGCGACGCACGTGGCAATATGCTAAAGACAGTCACAAGAAGTCTCACGTGTTCCGATCAGTTCGGGTCTGTAGTACCTATTCTATGATATCAACGACTGTGCAATATTTATGCTTCGAAACCGCTCAGTCGTCAGACACCGCGATGAAATAAAACAGCGTTCAATTGGTCAGTGGGTTGCTAAAAAAAAAACTCAGTACGTCAGTGGAAAGTACAAATGTCGTCTTATATAGATTTTGCAACATAATCTTACAGGAGAAGTTCCGTCCCTAAGTGGGAACGGATTATTTTTCTGGCGTCAGAAAAAGGAGAACGAACTATGCGAAGCAAATATGTTGCGGAAAAACGACAAACTTCGCCTGACGGCATTTGCTCTGCGTGCGGCATCAGAACAGCAGTTGTTGCCACTGCACGCAAAGCAAACTGCCGTTAGGCGAAGCTCGTCAGTTCTTCAACGCGTATGCGCTCCAAAGTGTTGAGCCTTGTTGTCCATTGCACCTTGGCACGTTGGTATACATTTCCTGCCTTCGCAATTTCTATGTCACGACGAAACTATAAATCGCGTCTCCAAGTTTACTGCATAGTGATTAAGGCGCTCGGTTTACGGCGCGCGGTGGAAGGGACGTTAAGGCCCAGATTACGTAAAAATCAACATTTGAATGCGTTAGCATTAAAACGCTCTTTTTGACGGAAACCCCGGTGAGGTCTTTTTTGTGTCAGCGTCGGGGTGAGAGGGAGGAGGAGGGAGAGAGGGTGACGCATGCGATGTTACCCACATCGCATGGCTATTAATCTTCAAGCTGTTTGCTCTGTTTTTCGTTCCTCGCGCTCTTATCGACCAATGCCGTAATCCGGTTTTCTGTGGGATTCGCCATGTTTTCCGTTTTGTAAGCTCTCCGTGACTATATGAACACTCACTTCCTTCGTTTAGCATCGTGACATACCGCCTTCCGAAGACGGCCTATTGCATCACAGCTGTTGTCCTCGGAGCTGTCTTCCTCAGCCCCATGGTCTACTTCATCGTCACCCAGAAGGGTATGGCATCCTTCTTGATTTTCACGTCTCGGCCAGTACGCTGTTCACTGGCCTCGTTTCCATAAAATTCGACGGTGGCGCGTCGAATCCAGTTGGCGCATTGAATCGTCTCGTTGAACGCCTCGGTTCGCTAGCCAAGCACATCGAATCCAGTCCCATCCGATCCGCTCGAAGGGAAGGGTTCCGAGATTTTCGAGCCGAATTGAGACCTCCGCGTAAACGCACATCGAATCGAGTGCTTGAAGGGAGGGAGAAGAAGGAGAGGGCCGAACACTCGGAGATCCAATCATCGTGAACGGCAGAGCACGTTCAGTTAACCGAGAATTCGCAAATACGTTAGCCCCGATGAACGGAATCTGCGATCAGACACTGCCAACGACTTTTTAAATAATCACGTCGCTCCCTAGCTGAGTCAAGCTCGACACTTTATTTTGTTTTAATACTACTTTTTTTTTGTAATTTTATCATTGAGTAGATCTCAGTTACTCTCTTACCGAGTGGTTTGCGTAAAACTATATGATGGGCCATCTTTCCAAGTATACCGAATAACACTTTCTGTAGTTATGAACCTCGTTCCTTGCAATTAAAGATATTTTCAGCCGTACACGGGTGGATTCGCGGAATTAAACGTTGTTCATTTGTAAACAACTTTATGCTAAAAAGGAATAATTGTGCGTTTTGCGTGTACAGAATCTGCCCGACCAACTAGGGGCATAATTCCGCTAAGAAAAACGGACGCGAAGGCATTTGTCACTCGGGCCCCGGCGCAGTTACTGGGGTGTTGTAAGAAAACCTTTGCATTGAAACACAATCACATATAAAGGCCGAGTTCACAATCACATCCCTAACGTCAGTACAAATAGAAACGGGTCATACAAACAAAAGGTACGCGCGTTTTCCAAAAAAAAGAAAAGCAACAATGAGCATGCACGCTTTAAAGTTACTGGACTCTTCAAATCCTTATCTAGATACTGGAGAGACAAATGGCTTGTTTAATGTATAGTATGCCAACGTGCATATTATTGGCGACGTGCGTGACCAAAAGCGTCGATGCGGGCAATACCCACAATAGGACAAACTTTCACTATGAAGTCTTAAAAGGGATTAACTCTGCTTTCATCGACGGACACAACACTAATGCTGGTCTCTTTAAAGGAAACTCCGGTACATTTTCTCAATTTTAGGGTTACATCTGTTTGTAGTGAAGGAAGTGTCCCAAAACGCGAGGTGCCATTTATTTTTCGAAGCCTTGTGTAGTTTTGCAAATATCTCAAAGTTTTGTTGGAGGGGGGGGGGGGGGGGGGGGGGGGGGGGGGGGGAGGGGAGGGGAGGGGGGGGGTCTACGGCGAAACCGAAACTACCAGCTCAAGCATGCATGATGGCAACCCTCGAGATTAGCTGCATTGCCATCGTGTGACGCAAAGTTCGTGTCGCGGTATCACAAAACTTACGACTGACCTAGTCGCAACAGCAGTTCCGATCAGTCAGGTAGGACGATACGGCTGTTTTACTTCTTTGCTTCGTAGATATCAAGCATCTGTAGCAAATATTAAAGGGGTACGGAAACGAACTTTTAGCTGTTATTTCTTTGCTTCACCAGAAACTACGTTGTATAGGCACCTTAGAGGCCCCAGTCTTGCGTTCGTATGCGCAAGAAAACTACTTTTAAAACGAATCAATCGATTTATAAGTGCCCCCTGGTACATGTTGCAAGGCCGATGTAGTTATGGCGTTGAATGCCTGCCGCCCCAGCGCCACTCACGGAAGTACAGCGCAAATGTATAGATAACTCGGACTTGAACGCAATCACGATGCTCGGCAAAGAAAATCCACAGTGTTTTCGCAACGTGAATTGCACAGCATCAAGATCCTTAGCCGACGACAGGTAGGGGCCTGATCTGAGGATGCGGGGACCTCTGCCAGGCCAACCATAACAGAACCCCACCCCTGCTGGTGTGAAAATTACACTGTGAACCGAACGCTCGTGGCACATAAAATCCCGGCATTAAAGTTATTTTCAATGACGCGCTCAAGCCGTTTGCTCCTCCTGCGAGCCGCGAGCTGCGTCGCATGGCTCCTGCCGAACCAACGAAAGCGGCTGTGACGCAGACTTGGAAGTAATCCGTTACAAGTAACGAAATTATTTGTAATTAATTACTTTTCTAGTAATTTTGTAATTAATCCGTTACTTTTTTGAAAACGTAATTTGTAATTTAATTTCATTACTTTTTCAGTAACGCGTTACTGAAATTACTCGTTAGATTTCTTCCGCCCCGTCAAGGGAATAAATAGAGTGGAAGAAGGGCGATGCAACGGCCTTCGCGCTTTTAGAATGGTACCACAAGACACAAGACGGGGGTTCGCTCTCGAAGAGAGCTAGTGCTGGCGAAGGGAAGGAATTCACGGAAACCACGACAGCCCAGCCAGAGCCCGTTTCTGGACTTGTTCGTACGGTCAGTCAGGCTGGGAGGATTCGACTGTCTACATGAAGGCAACAAGCTTCGACTTGGAAAACAAACGGACTGCTTCGAGTGCACAAAAGAGCAGAAAACTAATGGCCCATAAAACCGTCGAGTGGGAGTCGTGAAGAGTACGAACCTGGACACTGTGACTGTGGTGCAGATGTCCGCTCGGCCCCTCCC